>NC_067409.1:111471717-111805956 GCF_009764475.1 Pristis pectinata | reverse complement strand
ACAAAGGTGAGGGTCCTAACCTTTGCATAGTTGGCATTCTAAAAATGGCACGAGAATTGAAATAACCTTTTGATCACTGTTTATAGTCACAATAGGAATAATTTCTGACTGTGTCAGGCTTCTGTGTTAATTCATATAAAGGACAAAATTGCTCCTAAAATGTTTGCTTCATCCAGAACGAACTTTGAATGTGATAGCCAAGATCCATAAAGGAATGTAAAATATCTATCAAAATAGATATAGAACATTTTTGGATTAATTATACCCAGTCTTAATTGGTATGTGTCAACAGGCTGCCCTACCCTGTGAGAATATAAACTCTCAGCTGGTACGAACAAATAGCATAGTCAGTATCATAATTCATTTGTACCTGTGCCTGCCAGTCTCGATGAGAGGCGGGCAGTTAAATTCATCCCTGATGTATGGCGGTCTCATTGGCAAGATAAGGGTGAGTCGACTGCAGTGACAAAGGGAGCTGGGATTCTCAGTGACTGGCCTTCTGCAGCTCATTTGACCTTTGATGAAAAGTGAACATCAGTTCCATTCTCCAGCAATATGTTTGTTGGGGTTCCTCATCCTGAATTTGGAGCAGGAATATAATATTCATCCCCTTAAACCTGTCTGTCATTTCATTACAGGAGAACTGATCTGTACCTCAAAAATTACATGTCTGCTCCCACTTTACATCCTTTCTTAACAGACATCTACCTATCTCAATATAGAAAACTTTTATTGATGTAGTATCAACAGGTTTTCAAGAATAATTCCAATTTCAAGTACCCTTAATGTGAAATAACTCCCAAATGGTCTTGTTTGAATTTTAAGATGATTCCCTGATGCACTCTGAATAGATGGTTTTCTCAACAATGGGTGAGGAGAGGTTTAAGTTTGACTGACAACTCCCATGCCAATTTACTCTGCCAGGATTCATTTTCACAGTCAAAATAGACACTTAGACAGAGAAACATTCAACACATGAAGCTGCAGCCTATGAGTGGTCAACAATTGGAAGGAAAAAGAAAATGCTGTTTCAGCAAATGACTGCATAAAGGACAATTTTAACAAAGGAGCATGGTGCTCATTTTACTTTGAGATGTGAATGGGGGCTGCTGAGCTGAGATGAAACAGCACCAACTGATAGCTCTCCTTACCCAGCAACTCAGACCATTTTGGGTCTTAAGATCAAGCACAATCTAGCATTGAATGATCCTGATCTCCTTTTAAGTGCCTGAAATCTGTTTTGCCCATTTATGATTAAATCTTGGATCATTTCTGTAAGAAAATACATTTTGTTATCTTCCATCTGATGTCTGTAGCAAATGCATTTGTATATATGGTATCAATATTTTGTCCAACTAGCATACTTGTCACATTTGTATTCAGTCTTAGAATAAAATTATCTCTTGCTGTTTTCTCTTTTTCTTTTTTCTCTTTATTATTAGTTATTCCTCTTTTATAATGTTTAAAATGAATCGTGGATTTTTTGAGATCAGTTGGAATGATAACACTGATATCAGGAATAGCATTTTTATTTAAATTCCTGACTTTTTTCTTACACAAAGCCATACCCTGGTAGAATTATCTAATCAGAGACCATCTAATCTTGGACAGTCCTGTAGATAGTCTTGTAATAGGGTACAGTAGTTATCAGGTGAATAGTCCAGAGGCCAGATCTACAGATCCAGAGACATGAGTTCAAATCCCACCAAGGCAGTGAGAAATTTATATTCAGTTTGCGAATTAAATAAATATGTTAGAATCAACGATAGTCAGAGTGCCATTAGTATAAAGTTATAAGCAGTCAATCTCAGTTAGTATTTCTTATGTAGCAGCTACATAGCAATCTGGTTGCCTCTGTTAGATCTGGAGATGGTGTTGTCCAGAAGCTTCTTCGGAAGTCAAGAACAAGGCACAAATCTTATGATTACAGTGTTTTATTAGATGTTCATCAGAGTACAGGTCAGGCAGTGTCAGCTTGTAATAGCAAGTAAGGCAAGTAAAACAGTAACAAAGGAACTTGGCCTCATGCTCTTCCTTTGTACTGCAAACTGGTCTAACTGGTGTAGATAAGGGAATCTTTGGATGACAGCATGTGAAAAGGTCTGAGTTATGCCTCAGTTTTGCAGACAAAGGAACTACAGAAGTGTAGGGCCAAATATACTACAAGTTACTAAAAGTTTACAGACAAACAGGTGATTATACAAACATATAAGTAAGTGTAAAGAAAGCTAACACTACAAAAAAGGAAGAAATACAACAAGGAGACACAAGAGATTTTGCAGATGCTGGAATCTGGAGCAACACACACAAAATGCTGGAGGAACTCAACAGGTCAGGCAGCATCTATGGAGGGAAATAAACAGTCGACATCTTGGGTCGAGACCCTTCATCAGGAACTTAATCCAACACCTCTTAACTACTAAATGAACTGAATGTGTGTTTTGGAGGTTGGAGGGGAAGCACAGTGTGGTACTATCTTCCCTTTGCTAGCGCAGTTAATGATGGCCTTGTTAGTAAGTCTGCATTGCAAGAATGAATCAAGATTAAAAATACAGAACTGCACCAGTAAACAGTGCTAATGTATTTAAGGGGCTGCTAAAAAAGTACATGAAGGAGAAAGGGACAGGAGTGTGTGCTGCTGGGGTTAAAGGGTTAAGCGGAGACTTCTGTGGAAGTATAAACACTGCATAAATGAGCTGGGCTAAATGTGCTGTGAATTATTTTGGGCTGGAAATTCTATTGCATGGCACAAACTTTGAAATGGAAAACTGATTATGAGGCGTGATCATCAGTAACACATGTACGATTCCCCCATGCGTGTAATGTGCTTATTGATGGTCCAATGGGTGTACCCCAGTATGTCAATCAGCATTCAACACGTATGACATTACTGCTACTTCAGTAGAGCGCACATACGCACTGAAAAATCCCCGTTGTGCTCAGACGCAGGAGTAGGCCTGAATGGGAAGCACTGTGTTAATGGCAGGGATGCCAGATGTTCCATCTGTATCTCAGCAGAATGTTGGCTGCCCCATGTGATGGTGGTGCAGAATGCCAATTCACTCATTCTGACCACAAAGAGGTGTGGGGACTCGGCCAGCGATCCCAGGTCGTCCTCAACACCTAAAAACCAGTAGCCAGTGATGTAATTCTGCAAGTTAACCACCCTACCCCATGTGGTGACCAGAGTACTGTGGAGAATAGCTGGCTGAGGCTTCAACGTGGGAGGTAGAGAGGAGGACAATAAACTCCCAAGTCAGGCCCAGTTCTCAGCACCCCAACACCTCCCATTCCCCAGTCACCCTCTTCACCCACTCAAATTACTTTGGGTAATGTGGATACGGATCTGTCACTGTGAAGACTGGGATACTATATGATTGTACACTGTATAACAGGGTAGAGAACCAGTGGATACAGGACTGTCAGAATCAGAATCAGGTTTATTATCACTGACATATGTCATGCAATATGTTGTTTTGTGGCAGCAGTACGGTGCAAGGCATCAAAATTACTATAAGTGACAAAACTAAATAAATAGTGCAAAAGAGGAATAACGAGGTAGTGTTCATGGACCGTTCAGAAATCTGATGGCGGAGGGGAAGAACCTGTTCCTGAAACGTTGAGTGTGGGTCTTCAGGCTCCTGTACCTCCTCCCCGATGGTAGTAACGAGAAGAGGCATGTCCCGGGTGGTGAGGGTCCTTTAGTGATGGATGCTGCTGCCTTGAGGCAATTTATAACACTGGGATACTACAGGTACTGGCTTGTTACTATAAAACTGGGGTTACAGTACTAGTGAGTACAGATTTCTCACAGTTTAACAGGGTACAGATCTGCTGGATACAGGTGTTTCACTATTTAACACTGGGTTACTTTGCTGCTGGGTGTGTACAGGTCTGTCGCTGTATAACACTGGGATCTGCACTGCTGTGTGCTGCTCTGTCACTGTATAGCACTGAGGCAGTTAGCTAGTGGGTCCAAGTCTTTCACTGAACTACAATTACAAAGAACTGTTGCCAGCATGATGGGCTGTAACGTTCTTTGAATTATCACCCCTGTCCCAACCTCCCTCCCAGACAGGCATACACACACGGATATGAGGGGCTTCTGGACAAAATTACACTGTTAAGTGCAGTGGATATCAGGAAGGGAATGTGTCCAGCTTTCTGATTAAGGGGAACAGCAATTATTTGCACTGTGACCCGTGTGAACAGCTCGCTTTTTTTAAAGAAAGAGTACATATTTTTTCTGGATTACCTGGCTTGTTGCATTTAGAATTTACCTCGAATAGCATACTCACTGAGGCCAATGGTGCCTTCAAAAAAATGCCAGATTTTGGGAACAAGGGGCACTGACAGATCTCATATTTTCATTTCCTTCCTACGCTTACTTAAGATTATCTCATCCAACGACCATATGAGATAGTTTAACCCATTGCTGTTCCCTGTTAGAGAATGAGGTTTGCAGTGGTCCTCCCCTGGATATGCCCAGGACACAACCTGTCCCATATTGCTGGAATACAAAATTGGCAACCTTAGCTACAGCATCATCCTCATCTGAGTCATGGGATAAGATCTGTGAGTAAACCCTGGTTATGGATGGTAAATGAAAAACACTATGATGCTGGAGGAACTCAGCAGGCCAGGCAGCATCCATGGAGAAAAGCAGGCGGTCAACATTTCAGGTCAGGACCTTTATGGATGGTAAGGTCACTTGAGCAGGTTAAGTGCTTGCTTTGCTCTGGGGATTTATTGATGAGGATTTGCAAAAATAATCCTGAACAGACCTGTCGCTTGGAAGTTATGTTGTTCTTTAATTTTACTTCAACTAAAGTTTGGTTTGTCTCTGTGATAGATCTCAACTACTCGTAATGACTTAAAGAGGAATTGACACATAGTCGTAGCAGGGGAAAGTGATTATTTAAAGCAATGCTCACCTTATTTCTGTCGTGGAGCCAGCTGTATTGTTTCAAAGTGACTCAGAAACCTGACTGTGTGCAGGATAGAAAGTATATAACATTGGCAAGAGAGGAGTAGAGAAAACTAATTCCAACGGGGCCTTCTCTTGACAAAATGCTTGGAGCATGCCTCATCATAATAAACATCCTGTTTCATTAAAGGGACAAACACAAGGAGTCACTGCAACACTTCCAGTCCATGAAGGAACTGATGAACGTTGGTCTAAGCACTGTCTAATCCACTCTGTCATCTCCATAACCCTAGCCCCAAAACATCAGCATCAACAGAAATGTTGCTGCATGAAGGTTTAGTCAAAGCTCTCAAGTACCCTAGAGGAACAAAGGACTACAGATGCTGGAATCTGGATGAAAAACACGATGATGCTGGAGGAACTCAGCAGGCCTGTTGAGATCCTCCACCATCATCGTGTTTTTCATCTCAAGTACCCTACCCTACAGCTCAAGGCCATGCATTTGGAGCACACAGGGGCCCTGCATAAACAGTGGAAGGAGTGCACCATCTCACAGACTCCCCCTTCCCACCCACCCTATCAGTCACCTCCTGCCCCATCTGCAGAAGAGCCTGCAGTTCCCACATTGGCCTCATTAACTGCCTCAGAAACCATAAAACCAACTTGATCCAAAGGAATTGCCAAAGAAGAACACAGAACAGTATAGCACAACAAGATGGAACAACGCCACAAAAATCTGCCATCTGTAGTCATAGCGGAAAAAAAAATTGTATGACAGGCTTCTCTTTGGAATTGCAGACGTAAAGTTGTGGAAAGATTGCTCACTGACTAACCTGACCTTGGAGAAAACGGAGAAGATTTGTCATGCAGCAGGAAGAGTGGTGGCTCAGCTTAAAGCCGTCAGAATGTGAGTGCAGCACATAAACCCCAAAAGAAATCCCAAGGCATGGAGGACAAAAGCTTCAGGATAAGGCTAAACAATCCCAACAAACAGGAGAGAGATGGAACTACAGGAAGAAATATTAGTCCTGCAAGAAGGAATTGTGTCCTTTTGGTAAAACACGTAACTAAGTGTGGAAAGAGAAATGATTTTACAAAGAAATGCCACATAAAAGAATCATCAAAACAGCCAACCAGAGCAGGAACCAGGAACAACAGAATTTGATATCAATGAGTCAACCCTTTTGCTTTAGATACTGAGGACTTTGTTACATTTAAATTAGAGTTAGATGTATACCTGAGGTATCAATTAGAGCCTAATGTAATGAACTTATACTGAAAAGCAAGCAAAGATTTTAAGCTTGCAAATGTGGAATCACTTAAATCTGAAGGTACAGTTTATGGTGAGCCAATCTTCCTGCTACAAGACAAGAACAGCTGTTGGTTCAACTTGGCGACTCTAAATATAAGTTGGACTATGAGCTTGTCAATTGATTACAAGACACCCAGCAGCACTAAGGCCAGCTTGAACATTGGCATTTTCATGTCCAATGAAAACCATGCAATTAGTAGAACACTGTCCACTGAAGTAATGATTATATGATAAATGACAATGAATGACTAATCAAGAGATGTTTAATATGGAAACATTTCTAGGTATTTAGAAATAGAATTGGAGCTGAGTAATGAAACAGGCCTGATAAAACAATAGATCCAGACCAACGTGATCATCACCAGGTGCCAGTGGCTTTAAGGGATGACTGAAAGAATCCTTGGACATCTGGTCTGACAGTAGATTATTGCTCTAGTAACAAAACTGACCACTTAGATCAGTTTAGTGGTAGCCATGTATAAGAGGGATGGATCAACACATACTGTATACCTCTATGTCCTAAGGACCTGAATAATGCAATTTGGAGAATCAATTATACATTGTCAATAATAGAAGATTTTATCTACTCACCCATGTGGGTCTAAAGGTTTCGTAGTTCTTGATGTTTCAACTGGGTTTCAGCACCTGAGCTCAGGTGAAAGTTTCATATTCAATCATTGGGTGAATGTTCATGACACTCATTCACTTGGGATGTCAAAAAGTAAAAACAAAATTATTATTTCTTAAAAACTTAAATTACTTAAAAGGAATTAAAACATTTAAATCAACTTTGTTAATTAAAGACTCCACTTTCCTTCAGCAGCCAGCTTCTCCTATTCACTTCAAAGGCGCCTGTATTTGTGCCTGCTTTAACTTGCCTTCATTGACTTAGGCACTGGGACATCCATGGAGTCAGAAGATTCAGCCCATTATTCAGCAGTCACAATCAAATTTAAGAAACAATTAGAAACCACAATGACATCGCAAGAGGCTGCAGAGGGTTGTAGACTCAGTCAGCTTCATCATGGACACAACCCTCCCCACCATCGAGGACATCTTCAAGAGGCAGTGCCTCAAGAAGGCGGCATCCATCATTAAAGACTCTCACCACCCAGGACATGCCCTCTTCTTGTTACTACCATTGGGGAGGAGGTACAGGAGCCTGAAGACCCACACTCAATGATTCAGAAACAGCTTCTTCCCCTCCGCCATCAGATTTCTGAACCATCCATGAACCCATGAACACTACCTCGTTATTCCTCTTCTGCACTATTTATTTTTGTAATTTATAGTAATTTTATGTATTTGCACTGTACTGCTGCCACAAAACAACAAATTTTATGTCTTATAAGACAATGATAATGCACCTGATTCTGATTCTGGGAGTAAAGTAGGGTCATTCTAGATGGACCATGTTAGATAGGCCAAATGCTTGCCTTTCGCATGGTGTCGTGTGACCTGTGACTGGTTCTGAATTAATCATGTTGGGTTGTCAAAAGAAAAATCCAAAGGCAAGGTAGCCCAGGATGATTTAAACCTGCACCCCTGGGGCTGAAGAGACATTCACTTACAGCTCAGGGGAAGACTACTCCAGGGGAGAAATAAGCCAAAGCTGCAAACTTTGAACTTCAATCAAATCATTTTGTTTCTCTTTAATAGGATCAATATATTATGTTTAATTAGATTGGGAATAACAATTCAGCATTTTAATGATTGCTATTCAACAGATTTCTTACTTAAGAATAACACATTGATGAACAGTAAAATAATTGTCATTGTAGTTGAAGAGCTTTGGAGGGCTTGTTAAAAAAGATAGCAACTAAACCAGTGTAATTGCACCTACTTTATGTTTTTACAGGAAGAAACATTTATTTCCAAAAATAAAACAATATTAGCATAAGACTAAAAATGGCCTGAAAACAAAGGCTTATGATGCTTAAACTCTACTTTTAGAGTAAAATAAAACTGAGAGTAGGTTGAATTTTGAACGTGTCATTTGCAAAAAAAAAATCAGTAAATGTATTTTGTTGCATGTACATCTGTTAGAGGCTATTTAACTTTTGAATATAATTACACATTATTATGTATATATAGCCAGGTGCTGTGCGTGGTTATTGTTCTTAGTGTTGACTGTATCCTGAGGGCCAGCCTACTTTTATTCATATTATCACATTACCAAAATAAGAGGAAAGGTTTAAAGTTGGAAATTTATATTTGAGGTAGTAATTATGGGGTAATCTTCATTCATATGCTAATAGTTTCACCTCTCAGCTGTCACTCTCAGTTATATCCAAAAGTGAAATACTACAGATGTTGAAAATCTGAAATAAAACAGCAAATGTTAGACATACATCTTACCTTACCCTCACTAGAGCTAAAAGAAACAGAGCTAATGTTTCAGGTTGATAACTTTTCCTTAAGACTACAACAAACAGAGATATTAAAAACAAGTTTTAAATTGTGGAGAAAGTGGGGAGGTCGAAGAACAAAAGAAGAGATTAGCCTTTGTTCTCTCCCTGGGATTATGTGCAAGGTACTTGGTGAATGCGTTTAGAACAACCTCCCACTCAGTGTCAGCAAGAGCAAGGAATTGATTGTGGACATCAGGAAGGGGAAGTCAGGAGAACACACACCAGTCCTCATTGAGGGGTCAGTGGTGGAAAGGGTGAGCAGCTTCAAGGCATCAACATCTCGGAGGATCTATCCTGGGCCCAACACATTGATGCAATCACGAAGAAGGCACGCCAGTGGCTCTACTTGGTTAGGAGTTTGAGAAGATTTGGTATGTCACCGAAGACTCTTGCAAATTTCTACAGATGTACGGTGGAGAGCATTCTGACTGGTCGCATCACCGCCTGGTATGGAGGCTCCAATGCACAGGATGGCAAGAGGCTGCAGAGGGTTGTAGACTCAGCCAGCTCCATCATGGACACCACACTTCCCACCACTGAGGAGATCTTCAAGAGGCGGTGCCTTCAAGAAGGTGGCATCCATCACTAAGGACCCTCACCATCTGGGACATGCCCTCTTCTCATTACTACCATCAGAGAGGAGGTACAGGAGCCTGAAGTCCCACACACAATGATTTAGGAACAGCTTCTTCCCCTCCGCCATCAGATTTCTGAACGGTCCGTGAACCCATGAACACGACCTCGTTATTCCTCTTTTTGCACTGTTTAATATACTGTAATTTATAGTAATTTTCATATATTTGCACTGTACTGCTGCCACAAAACAACACATTTCACGTCATAATAGACAGTGATAATAAACCTGATTCTGATTCTGATAGAAGGTAAGGAGATACCATAGGGATTGTGAACAGAACGGATGTGTCAAGAATTGCTGACAAAGCAAGATGGAGTCAAAAGGCAAGTAGATGCAAAGCGATAAAAGCAAAAAATTGGCGGTTGGTATCAGAGGTAATACAGCCAGCAGCAAGTGAGAAGAGAATATTGTAGGTGTGATGTAACGAGAGAAAAAGAAGAGGTGAGTGTGCCTGCACTGATAAAGAGAGCTGTTGCCATACACCCTGATGATGTTTGGCCACTAGTGAGTTGGAAGGCAGGGGAACTAGTGGCAAATTGAAATCCCACTCCAGAGACTTCAGCAGAAAAACTTAGGCTGACACTTCAGTGCAGAGGGAGTGCAGAAGGGGTGCTGCACTGTTGGTGATGCCATCTCTCAGATGAAACATTGAAATAAAGCCCTGTCTCCCTCTAGAATGAATACAAGAGGTCCCACTGCACATTTTAAGAAAAGCATGGGAGTTATCCCCAGTGTCGTGGCCAATATTTGTTCCTCAGTCAATACTTCCAAAGTGTTTCTGGCAATTTTCACTTTGCAGTTTGTGGGAAGTTGCTGTGTGCAAATTGGCTGATGTGTTTCCTAAATTAGATTGACAATATTTCAGAATTATTCTGTTGAATGTGAAGTATTTTGGGATGCCTGAGGAGTAAGTGGAGAGTGCCACATTAAAGATTGCCTTTAATTACCAGAGAAAGACAGGATTGTTTTGGCTTGCAGTGGATTAAGGTGGAACAAAGATCTGCACTCACTCCTACGGCCCTAGTGTACAAAGCTATTGCACCCAAGTCCTGGAGCTGCTGCTGGTGGTTGAGACTCAGCCAATCACCTGGGGCAGGTCTGACCCCAGAACCTCCTTTCTCGCTTTTGGGGAAAACCTGCAGCCTCTTTCTACTCTGTTTCTTCTCTAAGACAAACACAACATCAAAAATAAATGGAGCAATCCTTAACATAGTCTGTCTCCTGAAAAAGCTTTTAATAGTTGTTCACAGAATTACCTCAGGAGCCCAACCTTGCTTTGAGAGGTGCAATCCCATTTTAGTTAGGACAGCAGGGTGTGTGAAAATTTTCTCCAAGTCTTGGGCAGGCTTGCCAATTCCCAGAGAATTGGGAGGTCATCCATTCAATCTTCTAAAACCAGAGGTTGAAACATTCTGGGGATCACATTGAAAACATCATGTTATTTGACATTTCCTGCATGCTCACAATTCATGGCTCATCAGCAGATCAGATCAAAGCTCTGCACTCTTGCCACATCTAATTATGAATGGTGATGGACTATTAAACATGTACTAAACAGCTGAGCTTCCAAGAACATCCCCATCCTCCAAGATCACAGATCCCAGGATGTGAGTGCTAAAGACAAAACCAAATCATTTTGCAACTTTTCATCCTGAGTCAAGTATCTATCTCAGCTTACCCCTCAGGTCCTCATCATCACAAACCCAGCCAATTCTATTCACTCCATGTAATATCAAGAAATGTTTGGGAGCACTGGTTACAACAAAGGCTTTGGAAACGGACAACATCCCAACTGAAATATTAAAGACTTGTACAACGGAACAGCCAAACCTGTACCAAGCTGTTTCAGCTCAACTGCAATGCTGGCATCTGCCTGCCCACAAAAAACAAAACTCATCCAATTCATCTAATTCCTGACCAATCGTTCTACATTCAGTCATCTACCAAGCATTGTAAGATGTCAAGAGTCGCACCATCAAGTGGCATTCAGTTATCAATAGCCTACTCACCGATGCCTAGAATGGGTTTTGTGGCATCTCTCCACAGTTCCATATTGACAGGATGTCTCTGGTTTAAATGGGAAATTGGCTCTTCTGCATGATATCAGTGCAGGGCACCCATTTCCTTCTATAATTTTCCTTACTGATGAACCCAAACTGTTGGGGTTGGGATCCAAGGGGGTCCTCTACTGAATGACCCTGGAATATTTATTTTCTCCAAGACCACCCATTAGACTCAAGAGCCCAGGATTTGTTATCAGTGGCAAACATTGCAGCTTGTCACTGCCTCTGAACAAATTGAAGCTTACTTCAGAGCAATCATTTCAACAGGTAATTCAGAAATCCAACCTGGCAAGACAGCAAGCCCTGTCCACAATAACCTCTGACCATGAGTCCTGTCCCACAAGTAGTCCACAACAAGACCCATGCTCTCCCCTGTGAGCATTGTCCAAAATGAACCCTGTCCTGTCCACAGCGAACCCAATCCACACTGCCTTGTGCTGTCCACAACGAGCCCTGTCCACACTGAGCCCTGTCCACAGCGAGCTCAGTTCACAACAAGCCCTGTCCACAGCAAGCCCTGTCCACAGAGAGCTCAGTTCACGATGAACCCTGTCCACAGCAAGCTCAGTTCACAACAATCCCTGTCCACAGCGAGTGCTGTCCACAGTGAGCTCTGTCCACAAGTGCTGTCCACAATGAGCCCTGTCACAAAGAGTGTTGTCCACAGTGAGCCCTGTCCATAGTAAGCCCTGTCCACAGCAAGTCCTGTCCACAGCAAGCCCTGTCCACAGTAAGCCCTGTCCACAGCAAGCCCTGTCCACAGTAAACCCTGTCCATAGTAAGCCCTGTCCACAGTGAGCCCTGTCCACAGAGAGCTCAGTTCACAACAATCCCTGTCCATAGCGAGCCCTGTTCACGAGTGCTGTCCACAATGAGCCCTGTCACAAAGAGTGCTGTCCACAGTGAGCCCTGTCCACAGCAAGCCCTGTCCATAGTAAGCCCTGTCCACAGCAAGTCCTGTCCACAGCAAGCCCTGTCCACAGTAAGCCCTGTCCACAGCAAGCCCTGTCCACAGTAAACCCTGTCCATAGTAAGCCCTGTCCACAGTGAGCCCTGTCCACAGAGAGCTCAGTTCGCAACAATCCCTGTCCACAGCGAGCCCTGTTCACGAGTGCTGTCCACAATGAGCCCTGTCACAAAGAGTGCTGTCCACAGTGAGCCCTGTCCACAGTAAGCCCTGTCCACAGCAAGCCCTGTCCACAGTAAGCCCTGTCCACAGCAAGCCCTGTCCATAGTAAGCCCTGTCCACAGCAAGTCCTGTCCACAGCAAGCCCTGTCCACAGTAAGCCCTGTCCACAGCAAGCCCTGTCCACAGCAAGCCCTGTCCACAGTAAACCCTGTCCATAGTAAGCCCTGTCCACAGTGAGCCCTGTCCACAGAGAGCTCAGTTCTCAACAAGCCCTGTCCACAGCGAGCCCTGTTCACGAGTGCTGTCCACAATGAGCCCTGTGCACAATGGATTTGGATTATTATTTTTGCCCTCACTTAGCAGCCTTTTCCAATTCACATAATCTCCACATAACCACTTCTGGGTCTTGCATACTGTATCAACAATATGTATGTGGAATCAAAGATGTGTGTGAATGGAAACAAATGCTTTTAATTAGTAAATGTAATATTTATACTAGATAAATTGGAACTCATCAATAACCACTGACTATTTCCATACATACGTCAAACCTTCAGATCTACTGATAAATTTGAGCAGTTTATTGAGGGCATATGATTTTGTGCAGTGTAATTTCATTCAGTGGATCTGTTAAGCTTTTCCAGAGTTGCAGTTGGATAGCCAATGGGCATCAATTACTGATGGTTCTCCACTTTTCAAGAAAGCTGTTGACGACTGATGACTGATGACTAATGACTGAAAATAGCGGCAGCAACTACAGCTGGTGCACTGAAGGGCAACAGGTCCAGCTCCAGTAGAAGGGCTCTCACGCTCAGAAACCTACCTGCACTTTAATAGATGGACTCTTATCAGCATATCTACTGCCAACTGAGCAATAACCTTGCCCAGTAATATTTAGTACCGTTGTCCTAAAAAGGCCAGTGAAATCAGAGCCCATTTCTTCTGTTTTTTTTTAAAATCACTTTGTAGGTGGCATTAAACTGCATCCATGGCAGTGATAATCTCCACGTGGCGTAATCCAGTCTGAAAATTAACACAAAACTGATCAATGTCTAATCTGTGTGAACACAGAGAGAGTTCAAATTGAGCTTCACAGAGAGGTTGAAATGGACCTTCACTTTATGTTTACAAAATGATGGCAGTTATGCTTCAATGCTACTAAAGACTGATTTTAAAATGATCTTTCCATGGTGAATGGAGTTTTGTGTGTGCTGCTACATCTGATTTTCACTACGTTATTGAGTCATTTGAAGTCTGACTACATACGTAAACCTGGATGGTGAGTGTTGACAACCTATTTGGTCACACAGTGCCAGACGCCAACTGAGATCACTGGAGATTGGACAGGTCTGATTGCCCCTTCCTTGCCAAGGAACACACAGGCTAATTGCATTGTTATCGGAGCTGAGATCAACTAAACGAACACAAATTAGAGGTCAAACATGGCACTTCCTAGCATGTATCGCTTAGTTACTGATACCAATGTTGTTTCGTCTGCATGATAAGTGAGTGTTCCAATTTTTACAGTGCTATTGTAAGAAGTATTTGGAACTTTGATATTTGAGTTTAGTATTATATTATTAATATGATGTCTGACTAAAAGCTGTTTCATATTTTATAATCCATTCTCAGTAGAAAGTCAATGAATAAGCTTCAATTCTTCTCAATGCATCATTCAGAAGTCCATATGTGTTTCATCTTTATACAGTTAGTAGCATGTGATTAATATCAATGAGAATGTGGCTGTGTTTCTCTAAATGTTTTCTATGTTGAAAGGTTCGGTTTAGTGAAGTCTGTTTGATTCCACTCTCCTTTTTAGACCACATGCTGCCACCCTATAATATGATATTCAGCAGATAAATTTGCATACATAAAGTCCCTCATTTATACTTGCTAACAGAGTAAATTTAGAATAATCCCAATTTATTTTGGATTTCCTAAGATACTGCCTGTGATAAATTAAGGCATTTATTATTGGACGACTGTCTGAAGTTCTACAATGACATGTTACCAAAGTTTATTTAAATCGAATAATTTGTAAGGAAACTGCTCTTAATTTCTCACATGATGAATGCTGCTTTCCATTCGACAGGGGGTTTCGGAGGGTGGGATGAGGAGGGAGGGTTTGTTGGGGAGCTTATAGAGGAAGGTAGGGTAGGGAAATCTCCAACTGGATGCAACGTTGAAGTTCAAGAAACTGCAGCACCTCTGTGGCCTTTAAAAGCTAGCTGAGGCTTAAAAGGACTGTGTGGCCTTAAGGACAGTAATCTTTCTGAGTAGACAGTGCCAAAGGAATCCTTTAAACAGCTGGTCATTGTGCAATTATTGCCAGTGGTGGAGTACAGGAGATCTGTTAGTTTTCCTTGCTATGGGGGTGGGGGCAGAGATAAAAAGCTTAAGAAGTGGCAAAGACAGCAAACATAATCGGTAGGATTGCGTATGGATCCAATACGGAGTGAAAATTTAGATGGTGCAGGATGGGATCTGTGAGGAGTGGGGAAGGGTGGAGTTTGTCCTTCCTCCAATGGGATGGTGGTGTCACAGTCTTGCCCTTCTGATTGGTGGGGAGGGTGGAGTTTGTCCTTCCTCCAATGGGATGGTGGTGTCACAGTCTTGCCCTTCTGATTGGTGGGGAGGGTGGAGTTTGTCCTTCCTCCAATGGGATGGTGGTGTCACAGTCTTGCCCTTCTGATTGGTGGGGAGGGTGGAGTTTGTCCTTCCTCCAATGGGATGGTGGTGTCACAGTCACAGTCACAGTCACAGTCTTGCCCTTCTGATTGGTGGGCTCTGCTGACAGGTGTTGACGGACAGCCTGCTGATTGAGAAGGGGGCGGGTGTGCTGGACACCAGCAGCTCCTGTGTGGAGGTAAGCTGAAAGTCAACATTGGTGGTGGTTTGAGAGGGGGGCAATGGCAAGTGAAGGAGGCAATCCCAGGGAAAACCAATGGCATGGAAAGACCCTGTTTGGCACCAGGCACTAGGCTTGGAACAACTGTCTTATCAATCTCCCAGCCATCTTGTTTTTGAGTTAAAGGACGGTAGCTAAGAAACAAGACCCCCACTGAGACCTTCAAACTCATGGCATGATATTCCACCTGGGCACTCTCTAACCTTGTGGCATGAACATCGAAATCTCAAACCTCTGGTAACTGCTCCCCTCTGTTTTTCCCCTTATTTCGTTTCTCTATCCTCCTGATCCAGTTAGTCCCCACCACACTATCCTTTCCCCTCTCCATGCGCCCATCACCCATCAGTTCCCCTCCCCATCTCCTTCCCTTTATTCCATTCTCTCCCCCCCCCCCATCAGGTTCCATCTTCTTCAGCCCTTTGTCACTTCCACCTCCCAGCACGGTGATGAGACTATTGAACGGTTCCCTTACACGATGAGATGGACTCTGACCTCACGATCTACGTTGTTGTGACCTTGCACCTTATTGCACTGCACTTTCTCTGTAGCTGTGACACTTTACTCTGTACTGTTATTGTTTTTATCTGTACTACATCAATGCACTCTGTACTAACCCAATGTAACCGCACTGTGTAATGAATTGATCTGTACGATCAGTATGCAAGACAAGTTTTTCACTGTACCTCAGTACAGGTGACAATAATAAACCAATACCAAAACATCATTCCCACTCTCCTTCCCATCACCCCCCCCCCTCCTGGATCCACCTATCACCTGCCAGCTCTTGCTCCACCCCTTCCCCCCACCTTTACACTCGCTATCTCCCTTCAGTCCATTTCCCTCCATAGATGCTGCCTGACCTGCAGACTTCCTCCAGTGCCTTAAGAAATCCAAAAATAAATTGGGATTATATATTCCTATATCACAAAAAAGCTGTCTATCCTTCCCTTGATTAGTTCACAGGATTGGGGAATACAATTCCCCTCTGCCATCGGATTTCTGAACAGTCCATGAACACTACCTCATTACTCCTTTTTTGCACTACTTACTTATTTTGTAACTTATAGTAATTTTATGTCTTGCACTGTACTGCTGCCGCAAAACATCACATTTCACGACATACAAGTCAGTGATGATAAACCTGATTCTGATTCTGAAGTGTGTGGGTAAGTGAAATGTTTTCCAAAGTCATTGTGTTTGGCCTTAGCTGGAGCACTATACACATGCTTGAACACAACCATGAGAAGATGTCAAGGCCTTGGAGTGGATGCGGAGAAAGTGATACTGGGATAGGAGCTTCCGGTTATTCAAGAGAATGGAGAAACTAAAACAGGGAGGGTTAGGTGAAGATCCATTAGAGGTACATAAAATGATGCGGGACTTTATTAAAGCAAGTTGGGAGAAACCTGCTTCCTATGGTTAGGTCTGGTCAGTAATAGGACACTGCAGATTTAAAGGAATTGGCAACAGAGCCATTGAGAAAATACAGAAATATTTTTGCATAAGAGTATTGCTAAGATCTGGAATCAATTACCTGAAAGGATGATGGAATCAGATTCCATAGGAACTTGCGAAGGCCAATTGGACATGCATGGCATTTTTTCTTATCCGCATGTGGACAATGCTGACAAGGCTGGCATTCGTTATCCAACCCACATCCCTGAACTGGACAAGCAGTTAAGAATCAACATCTATGCAGAACAGCTAGGAAGGCATTATTGGAAGAAATTACACAATCTGGTAGCTTCATGGTCACCATTATCGTGCAAGTTTTTCATTCCAGATTTATTAAATGACTTGAATTTAAATTTTCTTACCACCATGGACTTTAGCAATGCCTTTGGCAAGGTCCCACATGGTAGGCTGGTCTGGAAGGTTAGGTCCCATGGAATCCAGGGAGAGCTGGTTAGGTGGATTCAAAGTTGGCTCGTAGGTAGGAAGCAGAGGGTGGGGATTGAAGGTTATTGCTTGGAATGGAGGCTGGTGACTAGTGGTGTGCCACAGGGGTTGGTGTTGGGACCCTTGTTATTCGTTATTTACATCGATGATTTGGATGCGAATGCACTTGATCAGTAAGTTTGCGGGTGATATGAAATTAGGAGGTGTTGTTGATAGTGAGGAAGGTTATCGTAGATTACAGGGGGATCTTGATCAGTTAGGGAGGTGGGCCGAGGAGTGGCAAAAGGATTTCAATACAGATAAGTGTGTTGTGATGCATTTTGGAAAGTCAAACCAGTGTAGGACTTATACTATGAATGGTGGGGCACTAGGGAGTGTAATGGAACAGAGGGAGCTAGGAGTACACATGCATAGTTCATTGAAAGCAGCAGCACAGATAGACAGGGTGGTGAAAAGGGTGTTTAGCGCACTGGCCTTCATCAGTCAGGGCATTGAGTACAGGAGTTGGGACATTATGTTGCAATTGTACAAGTCATAGTTGTACAAGTCGCTGGTGAGGCCGCACTTGGAGCACTGTGTACAATTTTGGTCACCCTGTTATAGGAAAGACGTGGTTAAACTGGAAAGAGTGCAGAGAAGATTTACGAGGATGTTGCCAGGACTAGAGGGCCTGAGTCACGGGGAGAGGTTGGCCAGGCTGGGTCTTTATTCCTTGAACATAGAAGAATGAGGGGCGACCTTGTAGAAGTTTTAAAAATTATGAGAGGCAAAGATAAGGTGGACGGTAACAGTCCTTTCCCCAGGGTCGGGGAGTCGAAAACTAGGGGGCATAGGTTTAGGGTGAGGGGAAAGATTTAAAAGGGACCTGAGGGGCAACCTTTTCACGCAGAGGGTGGTGAGTATATGGAACGAGCTGCCACAGGAAGTGGGTGAGGCAGGTACAATAGCATCATTTAAGAAGCACTTGGATAGGTACATGGAGGGACGGGGCTTGGAGGGATATGGGCCGAATGCAGGAAATTGGGACTAGCTGGGTGGGCACTGTGGTTGGCATGGACTCATTGGGCCAAAGGGCCTGTATCTGTGCTGTATTGCTCTATGACTCTATGATACATTTTAATTCACGTCCTAGATCTTGAAGCTGGTTTCTGGCTACTCGTACAGTAGCTCAACCATTGTGCTATTGTTCCCAGAAGAGGACTAATTTTTATCTGAGTTGTAAAATTCTATGATTCTATCTATGCCCACATCTACTATTACTGCTATTTAGGAACATTTTATCTGTATTTCTATTCTTGTATGAAGATCAGATAGTTTATTCTTTAACAGTTATTGAATAGTATAATTGAATCAATTTTTAACCAATTTACGGTTTGATTATACTCAACATGAAGAATAACCAACAAAATTGTTGGATTTCTAGCCAATCAATAAATCTATAATCTGAAAACAAAACAGTAGCCAACAAAAAGCAACAATAAGTAATTGGACTTGTCACTAATTAAAGACTTGAATCTATGAAGTTTTTGGGAACATCTTCCCTTTGTTTGTCAAAGCTCTACATCATTCCCCAAGGCCCCCATCATTGTAAAGCACAATCTCCCACTCCCCCTTCATGATCCATGTAGGTGCGGTTCAGCAGACCACTCTCTCTGAGCCTGTCCTGCAACGTCAGACAGTTATATGGCCAGTCTGTGGTGCCTAGGATGACATGGTGGTGAGGGAACATTCCTAGGAAACACAATATGCTCTGTAAGTAACTTGTCTTTTTTCTTTTTGGTGCAATTCCTTACATAAATTTTGAACATAATTTAATCTGTTATTTTATTTAATAGACTACCAAGATAGAAAATATAGGTTTACTGAACAATCATTATGTGTAGCATTCTCTCGACGAGGAATGTCTCAAATACTGTCATTGCTTTAATGATCTCTCGCAGATGCCGCAAAATGGAAAATCTCTCCACCTTGATCAACACGCACCATGTGCGTGGTCAGCATATGTCCGAATTGCGCTGACTTGGGTACTGACGTAAAGCATAACTGACTCACACACAGTGTTTTGGGTGCTGTGTGTTGTTATTTCTCAACTGTAGAACTGCCCGTGACTGCAAGAAACAGCAGAGAGTTGTGGACACAGCTCAGCACATCACAGAAACCAGCCTCCCCTCCATGGACTCTGTCTACACTTCTCACTGCCTCGGTAAAGCAGCCAACATAATCAAAGACCTCACCCACCCCAGACATTCTCTCTTTCCCTCAGGACACATGAACTTTCCCATGCTGCAGGGAATGTAGGGAGTATGTCTCAGCTCCTCTTACAAGCATTTGGTAAATTGGTTTATTATTGTCACATGTACCGAGGTACAGTGAAAAACTTGTCTTGCATACCGATCAATTCATTACAACAGTGCATTGAGGTAGTACAAGGTAAAACAATACAGAATGCAGAATAAAGTGTTACAATTCCAGAGAAAGTGCAGTGCAGGCAGACAATAAGGTGCAAGGTCATAACGAAGTAGATTGTGAGGTCAAGAGTCCATTTTATCATTTCTTCTATAGTTATGCTTATTATCAACTCGTTACATCAGTTGAACTTCCAATCTTTTATTAATTTTACCTTTCCTTCCCAGTCTAAGCTCTAAGCAAAACAAAATGTCAATGTGGTCTCCTTTTAAATTTATTGCATGGTATTTGAAACCCTTCCCTTATTTGGAAGGTAGTGAATGTAAATTTTCTGTTTCAAAGCAAATAGTTAATTTAAATAGCATACACACAGAAAGGTGCACCTTTGAATTTAATTTAATTCTCTGTTGGACTACCACAAATCAGCTGACACTCACTGGCCAATCAGTGGCTGCTCTCCTGTGATGTCAGTCAGATAGTTTCCCCACTTCTTCTGGGTGCTGGGATGTTTTTGCCACAAGTGCTGCAGTAATTCCTGGTTACAAGAGAACATTTAGATTGAGTAGGAAGTAAGTAAGCCATTTGTTTCCAATCTTGTGTGTAGAATGGAACAAAGCTTGCCTGGAGCAGGTAAAAATACTGCAAGGATTTGGTGGTGGGTTGTTCTCTGGGATTAGTAAATTGGTTTATTATTGTCACATGTACCGAGGTACAGTTAAAAACTTGTCTTGTGTACCAATCAATTCATTACAACAGTGCATTGAGGTAGTACAAGGTAAAACATTAACAGAATGCAGAATAAAGTGTTACAGTCACAGGGAAAGTGCAGTGCAGGCAGACAATAAGGTGCAAGGTCATAATGAGGTAGATTGTGAGGTCAAGAGGAAACTGTTCATTAGTCCTCTAACAGTGGGATAGAAGCCGTCCTTGAGCCTGGTGGTATGTGCTTACAGGTTTTTGTCTTCATCATTGAATGTTATTCTTCAGGATCTTGCTGTTAGCAATGCAAGGGAGGGGGGACATATTGCTGGGCGTTAAACAGAATGTGTCCATTGAAATTTGTGGGGGAGGAAATGTATTTTGTAATCAATTTTTAATGGTGAGATTTTATCAGTTTTGTTAAACTACAGACTGCATCCATCAGGAGTGCTGGGAAAAGCCTGTGGTGATTTAATAGAGATCTTTAAAACTTTGGAAGTCTAAGAAATATTTCCATGTTCAGATGTGTCTAATATAAGAGATTGTTAATGTAAGGTAGACAGAAGAGAGACTGCAGATGTTGGAAATCTGGAGCAACATACAAAATGTTGGAGGAACTCAGCGGGTCGGGCAGCGTCTGTGGAGGGAGATGGACAGTCGCCATTTTGGGTCGAGACCCTTCATCAGGACTGGAAAGAGGGGAGGTGGCCGGTATAAAAAGGTGGGGGGAAGGGGTGGACCAAGAGCTGGCGGGTGATAGGTGGATCCAGGTGGGGGGGGGGGGGGGGCTGGATGATGTCAGAAGCTGGGAGGTGATAGGTGGAAGTGAGAAAGGGCTGAAGAAGATGGAATCTGATAGGAGGGGACAGTGGACCATGGAATAAAGGAGGTGGGGAGGGGAACTGGAGGGAGGAACGTGTGGGTGACGGGCAGATGGGGAGGGCAGGGGAGGGGAAAGAGAAGGGGTGATGGGGGCCGGTGGGATAAGGGAAAACAAAGGGGGGATGGCGGGAGGGGTTACTGGAAGTTGGAGAAATTGATGTTCAGTGTAATGTAAGGTAGGCCTGTTCTGTGGATTAAAAAACAAAGAAGGTAAGTATAGTTTTTTTTAATGTACTTACTTAAGTTTACTATTATTCATTTCTAAGCATTACCATATGTGTATTAATTAACCTTATGTATTTAAATCTCTTAAGATAAGATTTCTTTATTAGTCACATGTACATCGATACACACAGTGAAATGCATCTTTTGCGTCGAGTGTTCTGGGGGCAGCCCGCAAGTGTCGCCACGCTTCCGGCACCAACGTAGCATGCCCACAGCTTCCTAACCTGTATGTCTTTGGAATGTGGGAGGAAACCGGAGCACCCGGAGGAAACCCACACAGACATGGAGAGAACGTACAAACTCCTTACAGACAGCGGCTGGAATTGAACCCGGGTCACTGGCGCTGCAATAGCATTACTCTAACTGCTACACTACCGTGCCACCCCTATGTCAGAGGTATACTTAAAATCATGCACCTTTGACAGCAGACAGAGCTCTGCCCCATCCTTGCCTCCGATCAAAGCCTGCGGGGGTCTTGTCGGAGCAGGGTCTCAGCACCACACTGTTTTATGCTCAGCTTGTTGTCTGACTTGGGCAAGACCTGTGCACTGCACCGAGACTAGGTGAATGGCGACTATCGCTTGTGACTTGGGTTAGTGGTTGGATCAAGCGTGTTCCAGTTCATTAAAACTTTCAGTGGAAACCTCTTCACCCAGTGAGATATTTTGAGTATGGAACTTGATACAAATATGGAGTGCTTGAGTATGTGTATTTGAGAATAAGGTGGATAAATGGACTAGGGATAAAGTCAAGTCAAGTCGAGTTTATTGTCACATACACAAGTACGTCAATGCACAGGTGCATGTGAAAAACTTACTTGCAGCAGCATCACAGGCACACAGCATCAGATAAGCAGCATTCACTAGAAAAATATCAATTAAGCATAAATTATGCACAATTTTTACAAGAACACAATTAGAACAAAAAAAGTCCATTTTAGGGCAAACTGGTCATAATGTTTCTAAACTGTAATGATTAGGGTTTTGCTGGTTGGTTCAAGAACAGAATGGTTGAAGGGAAGTAGCTGTTCTTGAACCTGGTGGTGTGGAACTCCAGGCTTCTGTACCTCCTGCCCGATGGTAGCTGCGAGAAGGTGGCATGTCCCGGATGGTGGGGATCTTTGATGGACGTTGCCTTCTTGAGGCAGCGCCTCCTGTAGATACTATCGATGGTGGGGAGGGATGTGCCCGTGATGTATTGGGCAGAGTCCACTACTCTCTGCAGCTTCTTGCGTTCCTGTGTGTTTGAATTGCCGTCCCAGACCATGATGCATATGCTCTATTCCCTATTGTATGCACATGTTGATGAGATCGTGTGGAAGGGATCTCTTGTGGCACAGTAACATTGGCTGGAGCAAATGACCTGTTATGGGCTGTAAATTCTACATAATTTTTCTTCTCTTTTGAATGTTCTTAATTGTGAATTATATTGGAGGCTAGAAAAAGGTGCCATCCTAATGGTCTTGATTAATTTACTTAGATAATTGTTTAAGCTGAAGTTGGCAGAGTAAGGGCTACTGGAGTGGTTTGAGGTAGTAGGTCATTTAATGCAGTGTCTGAGGATGTACCCATCCACTGTTGCAAATTCTAATAGGCTGGTTTGATACCCAACAATAACTGTGGAGGTAGGGAGAGGGTAATCAATCTGAGTATTGAGAGGAAAGATTTAAAAAAAACATCTGAAATCTGTCAGAGTTATCTACCCCAGCTAATTTGTTTTGGGTCACTACAAATGTGTAAAAAGGAATTAAAGGATCTGTTCCATTACTGTTGGGGAACAACGGTACATTTTGAGGAATTATGCCAAATACAGTTTTGCTTCTCTCCTTGTTACAACCCTGTACAGCATTCTGATAGCATGTGGGAGGCTAATTAACAGGGAGGTTGCTTTGATCATATTTTGATTAAAGCCAGAATTTCTGCTCTCATCTTGTGTATAATGTCTGACAATAACTTGTCCTATCATAGCAATAATTTGAAGCACTGCTTAACAGCTTGACATATTAACAGGTTGAAGCTCCTTGTAATGTTGGCAACAAGGGTTCAAGACCAAATTTCCCACTGCAACGAGGGACGGCCGGCAGTGCTGTGAGGTAGGAAACCTTTCTAAGCAATTTTCATCTGTCAGTGGTGGATAATTTTATAAATACATGTATAAGTCTACTTTCAATGTATTTTGAAAAGGGCAATGACTTGTGCACCATTGTGTTTGTTTAATAAAATTTTAGGCTTGGTACAATTCAACACTTTTATACAGCACTACATGTTTGTTCCTATTTGCTAAACCTTGCATTAGGCAATGCAACTGTAAAGCATGACGTACTACATTATTAATGGAATAAATAGGGTTTCAAGATGTGATTGGCTTTTCACTATTGGTCATGAAAGATGCTTTCCTAAAGCTGTAGTCACCAAGAGAGCGGAACAACATGTAACCCGAACATAAATTTCCACCACCATCTCCGTAGGTAGTTCTAGAATTCCAAATTTTAGCTTTTCCCAGAGTGACCTACTGAGTCTGGGGATCAATCCCCGTTAGACTATCTTGGTTAGAGGTTAGACTATCTTGGCTCACGCTTGCTTTGCCTGGCTCTTATCACACAAGTAATCTTTGTTTGTCGAAAAATGGGGAAATGGCAGATGATTTAACAAGTATTTTTCATCAGTCTTTGCCGTAGGGAATACAGGCAACGTTCCTGAAATTACTGTAAATTGGGAATTGAGGGAGGGAGGAAGGAACTTGCAGTCACCCAGGAGCTGGTGGGTAATAGGTGGAACTGACAAAAGGCTGAAGAAGGTGGAATCCTGCATCTACAGTCTCTCTTGTGTCTCCATCCTTAATGAAGGAAATGATCTGGATGAAAATGTACGTGAACTGATAAGTAAGTTTGGAGACACCACAAACATTAGTGGCGTTGTGAAGAGTGAGGAAGCTTGTCAAAGGATTCAGCAGAATATAAACCATTGGGGAACATGGACAGAGAAATGACAGTTGGAGTTTGATCCGGGCAACTTTGCACTTTGGGAGGTCAAATGTGGGAGGAAAGTGCGCAGTAAGTGGCAAAGCCCTTGGGAGCACTGATGTACAGAGGGATCTAGGGTGCAAGTCCACAGCTCCCTGAAAGTGGCAGCACAAGTAGATAGGCATTGAATATAAATCATATTGCAGCTGTATAAAGCTTTGGTCGGGCCACATTTGGAGTATCGTGTGCAGTTCCGATCGCCGCATTGCGGGAAGGATGTGGAGGCTTTGGAGAGGGTGCAGAGGAGGTTCACCTGGATGTTGCTGGAATTGGAGGGTGTGAGCCATAAGGACCAATGTGGATTGTTTTCTCTGGGCATCGGAGGCTGAGGGGTGACCTGATAGAAGTGTATGAAATTATGAGAAACATAAGGTAGATGGTCAAGGTCTTTTGCCCAGGATGGAAATATCATGTACTGGAGGGCATAGGTTTAAAGTGTGAAGGGAGATGTTTAAAGGAAATTCACATGGCAAATGTTTCCCTCGGAGAGCAGAGCATGCTGCCGGGGAAGTGGTGGAAGCAGTTACGACAGCAATGTTTAAGAGGCATTTAGACAGACAAATGGTCATGAAACGGAGGGATGTAAACTATGTGTAGTTTAAATTGGCACAGAAATTGTGGGCTGAAGGGCATGTACTGGAAGCAGGTTAGAGAATGTTTACTAGTCCTAGAATGGGTGGGTTGTCTTGTAAGGGAAGTTTAGACAGAATCGGGATCAGAATCAGGTTTATTATCACTGACTTGTATGACGTGAAATGTGCTGTTTTACGGCAGCAGTACAGTCCATAGACAAAATTAGTATAAGTTACAAAATAAATAAAAATTGCAAAAAGGAGGAATAATGAGGTAGTGTTCATGGATCATGGACCATTCAGAAATCTGATGGCAGAGGGGAAGAAGCTGTTCCTGAATCATTGAGTATAGATCTTCAGGCTCCTGTACCTGCTCCCTAATGGTAGTAAGGAGAAGAGGGCATGTCCTGGGTGGTGAGATTCCTTATGATAGATGCCACCTTCTTGAGGCACCGCCTCTTGAAGATGACCTCGATGGTGGGGAGGGTTGTGCCCGTGGTGGAGCTGGCCGAGTCTACAACCCTCTGCAGCCTCTTGTGATCCTGTGCGTCGGAGGCTCCATACCAGTCAGTGATGCAACCAGACTGGCTTTGCATCTGCTGGTGTTTAGAAAAGATGTGATTTGATTGAAACATCAGATCCAGGGGGATGGAGAGAGGATATTTCCTCTTCTGGGGAAAAAATCCAGAATATGGGTGACTCATGAAAAATGAACTGTTTATTTAAGACCAAGATAAGGTACAATATTTTGAATGTCATGAGTCTTTGGAACTCTCTTCCTTAAGGCAATGGAAGCAGAGTCTTTGAATATTTTTGAGGGAGAGGTGACTAGATTCTTGATGACTAAAGGAAGGGAAAAGATAACGTATTATCATGAGCAAACAGGAATGCAAAATTGAGATGACATTCAGATTAGGCACAAGCTTATTGTATTCCAGAGCATGTTTGAAGGGCTAATGGTGTATTTCTCCTAATTTATATGTTTGCTTATTGATGATTCGTATAAATCTAATTCAAACCACTGCCTGTAAGGAGCTTGTACGTTCACCCCATGTCTGCGTGGGTTTCCTCCGGGTGCTCCAGTTTCCTCCCACATTCCAAAGATGTACGGGTTAGGAAGTTGTGGGCATGCTATGTTGGCGCCGGAAGCGTGGCGACACTTCTGGGCTGCCCCCAGAACACACTACACAAAAGATGCATTTCACTGTGTGTTTCGATGTACCTGTAACTAATAAAGATATCTTAAATGAAATAGTGCAATGGACAAATGGGGCATCGATTTTTTTTTTTGCTGTTTTGTTTTGCACCATTATTTACATATATCCACCTTTCTTAAGTGAACACACCCAAGAAGAATGACTGGAAATGTATTACTCATTTCCTGGGCTTCCTCTTCTGCATTTAAGCTAGACAGGTTGTGTTGGTCACCTTCAGTCCTTTCCTATCCCTTATAGTTTTGCACTTGTTTCTTACAGGGGAGAAATTAGACCTATAAGTGATTGGGAATGAGGTATTTCCCTGATGGTTGCTTTGCACTCAGCAAGAACGATTTATTGGAAAGATGTAGCTCAGTTCATGAGGATTGGGTTGAGTACCAATTACAGATGGAGACATGGAACTGAAGGAGTCCATGGAAAAGAGAGCTTGCTGCTGAAAATTGATCAGCACTGAGGAATAATGTGGTGAAGACTGAGCAAGGCAGAGAACAGAGCAAATAAAAAGACGACCTCAATCACCCTGTCTGAGAACATCCCATATTCTTGTCATTTTTAAAATTTTTGAGTCAAGAATATTTTTCTGACTTTGCATTTTGATTACTTGGTGAATAAATTTACATTTGCTTCCATTCTGCTCTTCGCTGCACCTTGTAAATTGACACATCTCTTTAAAATTAAAAGTATCCAGATAAAACCTCTGTTGGGTTGCTCCTTAGTCTCTGATTTTCAAGAGAAAAGAGTCCCACCAACTCCTCTAATCCTGGTGAGGTACAACTTTGCAGTCCTGGTGCCATCTTTAAATCTTTGCATCCTCTCTGGTGACTTTATACTTTCTATGGTACGTCAATCACAGTGCACAATAATCCCAGTGTGAATCAACCAAGTTTGAAATATTTAGCATAATTTCTCTAATTTTCAGTCTTATCCCATAGATATAACCCCAAAGGCATGATTTCTATCATTTTATTCATCTGCATTTTATTGCTTTACTTGTACTGTGAAGTCCTTTTATTTTCCTTCTGCTGCATTATTTTCCATGCAATAGGTGAATTCCTTTCCTCCTTCAAAAAATATCATGCCTCACATTGATTTGTGTTGAAAGTGGATTGCCAATTAAATCACCGTACGGAAATATTATTAATGTCTGCTTCCAGTGTGTAGCCTTCCTTCTCCGGTCTGCCTACCATGGGAACAAGTGGTATTCAAAGTACAGATACATTGTAGATGCAGATTTTTTAACTATGGTGCTTTTATATACCTGATATTTTCAATGTTTTATTATGCAAAATCAATGTTGTAAATATATACTATAGAAAACATTGGAAGCTTCTTGTATTTAGAATGGGATACGGCAATCCATGGAATGACTTCAGGAAACTCTCCATCTATTTCAGCAGGATGAATAGCTGGCAGTCGCAGGACAAAATCCGAATGCCGAAAGTGGGATTAACATTCCCTAAGGATTAATACTTGGCACCATGGCTCTTCAATGTATTTTAATGAGTTAGAATTGGAATGAAAGACATTTTTCATAAATGTCAACACTAAACTGAGGTGCGAGTGGGGTGGAGGAGCTGTTATACTGGTGAAGATCTTCAATCTGAATATCCATTATCTATGTACATCCAATATTTGAATCTTATCCCATAGGAATAACCCCAAGGGCATGCGTTATACCATTTTATTCACCTGCATCTTATTGCTTTATTTGTACTGTGTTGCATTATTTTCCAAGCAATAGGTGAATTCCTTTTCTCCTTCAAAGAATATCATGCCTCGCATTCATTCTAAGATTTCTTTATTAGTCACATGTATGTCGAAACACACAGTGAAACACATCTTTTGCGTAGAGTGTTCTGGGGGCAGCCCGCAAGTGTCACCACGCTTCTGGCACCAACATAGCATGCCCACAACTTCCTAACCCATACATCTTTGGAATGTGGGAGGAAACCAGAGCACCCGGAGGAAACCCACGCAGACACGGGGAGAACATACAAACTCCTTACAGACAGTGGCTGGAATTGAACTCGGGTCGCTGGGGCTGTAATAGCGTTATGCTAACCGCTACACTACTATGCGGGTCCACTGCTGCTTGCTCTTGATGCCATATGCTCTGATCTTATTTGTTTATGCATTATGTGGCATCCTAGCTAAAATATTTTGGAAATCCAGATAAATTGGTGTTTCTGCACTGCTCTTGTTGCCTCGTTTCTTTGAAATGTTTTGAGTGAAGCAAGAATGCTGTAAACGGTAATGTTTAGCCTAAAGCAACCATGTGGTTTTAGCTGCATTCAACCATCCCTTCTTGTAGTGTATGAACAGACCTAACTGCAAAAAATGTGTATCTTGTAGTGCAGCAGTGCACTGTACAACAGAGCAGTAAGATGTGTGCTTGGCCCCACAGCCTCTCTCATAATGGAGAGCAGTTTCTCAAAAACAGAAAATGCTTGAAACATTCAGCAGCTGGGCAGGACCCATAGGGAGGTGATCTGAGTTAGTGAATCATGATGAGCAGTTCTGATTGACCTGAAAGGTTTACTGTTCCTCCCTCTGCAGATTGACCTGCTGAGTCTTTCCCGTCTTCCTCTTTATTTTGAGCTTCCAGCGCATCAGCTTTCGATTTTTGAAAGATGGAGATTCTGCTGTCCTAATTGAAATTTAGTAACCTATCCAACAACACGAACCCAGGTTGTTTGGTCAGTGATGTTTGTCAGCCACACTTAAATTTGTCCATCTCCCTTGCAGTGAAAATATAATTACCATACAATCAGGCCATGTCTTGCTGTGACTCGTAATGACCAAGTTGAAATCTATTCTATAATTAATGAGCAACTGACCTGCATGCTTCTGTAACAAAACACCAGTAAATTCTGGGGAATCTGTCCTTTATCTTTCCATGAAATCAATGGATGGAAAGTCACAGCAGTTGATTTTCTCAAAGTAACAAAACAAAAACTCGGTCCTTTCATGAGCATTTGGAAAGTGCTCCTAATGTTAACACAGCTGGAGTTTTGCTTAGACCTGGACGTTAGCACAGTTCATCCTAAAAGCATCTGTGGCTTCAGCTCCAGGTGAAAGTTTCAATTGAATTCACTTGCCTCAAGGTTTAGAAAGCTTTTGAAAAGGTTTTTGAAAAACATTTCCTTACACTTCATAAAAAGGAACAATTTTACAGTAACGAATCCACAAGAAAATTGCATTTCAAGAGACGGAATTGTGAATGCATACGAACAGAGTGTGTGTAGAAAAGCACCAAGAAATACAAGTAGGTGAGGTTCCATCTTGTTCACTGAGCAAAATAACATCAATATTGATTGGAACTATACTAAGATTAATAGAGCTAAGGTAGAGGTCAGGCAAGATACAATTCCTTTTACCTTTCACTCTTCTTGAGGTTTAAAAAGTTCTCTTGCAGTTTCATCTAATGCCTTTTAAACAATGTGGTCCTCCAATCTCCTGCTGAAGTGGCAGCAGAAGGCTAGTGGAATTTCGGAATTTTTTTCAACCATTTATTTTTGAAGCAGCAAGTTTAATGATGTATTTTAGATGGCGTTGGCCAGGCATTCTTTAGCACCTGATTTCAAAGTCAAACCAGTATAGGACTTCCACTACGAATGATAGGGCATTAGGAAGTGTAATGAAACAGAGGGACCTGGGAGTACAAGTGCGCAGTTCATTGAAAATGATGTCACAGGTAGACAGGATGGTGAAAAAGGCATTTAGCATGCTGGCCTTCGGTCAGGGCATTGCGTACAGGAGCTGGGACATTATACTGCAGTTGTACAAGTTATTGGTGAGGCTGCACTTGGAGCACTGTGTACAGTTTTGGTCACCCTGTTATAGGAAAGACGTGGTTAAACTGGAAAGAGTGCAGAAAAGATTTACGAGGATGTTGCCAGGACTCGAGGGCCTGAGTTATAGGGAGAGGTTGGACAGGCTCGGTCTTTATTCCTTGGAACGTAGGAGAATGAGGGGTGACTTTATAGAGGTGTTTAAAATTACGAGAGACATAGATAAGGTGGATGGTAACAGTCTTTTCCCCAGGGTAGGGGAGTCCAAAACTAGGGGGCATAGGTTTATGGTGAGAGGGGAAAGATTTAAGAGGGATCTGAGGGGCAACTTTTTCACACAGAGGGTGGTGAGTATATGGAACAAGCTGCCAGAGGAAGTGGGTGAGGCAGGTACAATAGCATCATTTAAGAAGCACTTGGATAGGTACATGGAGGGGTGGGGCTCGGAGGGATATGGGCTGAACGCAGGAAATTGGGACTAGCTGGGTGTGCACCGTGGTCGACATGGACTGGTTGGGCTGAAGGGCCTGTATCTGTGCTGTATTGCTCTATGACTTTATGGTGTAAAAAGGTGGGGCGGCACGGTACTGTAGCGGTTAGCACGACGCTATTACAGTGCCAGCGATCGGGGTTCGATTCCCGTCGCTGTCTGTAAGGAGCTTGTACGTTCTCCCTTGTCTGCGTGGGTTTCCTCCGGGTGCTCCGGTTTCCTCCCACATTGCAAAGACGTACGGGTAGGTTAATTTGGGTTTAAAATGGGCAGTGCGGACTCGGGCCGGAAGGGCCTGTTATCACGCTGTAAATTTAAAATTTTTTTTAAAAAATGATCCTGTAGAGTACTGCCCCGTAGAGTTCGCTGCCAGTTCTCTGAGGCCCTGGGCAGTAATACTCCAATGTGCATGAGGTTGGGTGCCATTGTAGAGTTGGAAAAGGAGTTTGAGACCAGAAAGGGTGTGGTTTTACTTTCATTTTTCAGAATCTGGATTTTGCTGTTAAGACTAACGTTGCCCTTGAGAAGGTTACGGTGAGCTGCCGTCATAGAACCATAGAACTATACAGCACAAAACAGGCCCTTCGGCCCACCATGTTGTGCCGTCCATCAGACCACCCTCACACTACCTAACCCTTTCCTCCCGCATATCCCTCTATCTCACATTCCTCCATGTGCCTATCCAACAAGCTCTTGAACCTGTTCAATGTATCTGCCTCCACCACCACCCCAGGCAGTGCATTCCATGCACCAACCACTCTCTGGGTGAAAAACCTCCCTCTGACATCTCCCCTGAACCTCCCACCCATAACCTTAAAGCCATGCCCTCTTGTCTTGAGCATTGGTGCCCTGGGAAGGAGGCGCTGACTGTCTACTCTATCTATTCCTCTCAATATTTTATATACCTCTATCATGTCTCCTCTCATCCTCCTCCTTTCCAGTGAATAAAGCCCTAGCACCTTAAGCCTCTCCTCATATTCAATACTCTCCAATCCAGGTAGCATCCTGGTAAATCTCCTCTGCACCCTCTCCAATGCCTCCACATCCTTCCTATAATGAGGCGACCAGAACTGAACACAGTACTCTAAGTGTGGCCTAACTAGAGTTTTGTAAAGCTGTATCATCACCTCACGGCTCTTAAACTCAATCCCGCGATTTATGAAAGCCAACATCCCATTGGCCTTCTTAACTGCTCTTTCCACCTGTGAGGCAACTTTCAATGAACTGTGAATATGAACCCCCAGATCCCTCTGCTCCTCCACACTGCCAAGTACCTTGCCATTCACCCAGTACTCTGCCCTGGAGTTTGTCCTTCTAAAGTGTACCACCTCACACTTCTCTGGATTGAACTCCATCTGCCACTTGTCAGCCCAGCTCTGCATCCTATCAATATCCCTCTGTAAGCTCCGACAGCCCTCCACACTATCCACAACACCGCCTATCTTAGTGTCGTCCGCAAACTTACTAACCCAGCCCTCCACCCCCTCATCTAAGTCATCTATAAATATCACAAAAAGTAGAGGTCCCAGAACCGATCCCTGCGGGACACCACTAGTCACTGCCTTCCAATCCGAGGGCACTCCTTCCACCACAACCCTCTGCTTTCTACATGCAAGCCAATTCCTAATCCACACAGCCAAGCTTCCTTGGATCCCTTGGCCTCTGACCTTCTGAAGAAGCCTACCATGAGGAACCTTATCAAACGCCTTACTAAAATCCATGTAAACCACATCCACCGCACTGCCCTCATCAATCTTCCTCGTCACCTCCTCAAAGAACTCTATCAGGCTTGTGAGGCAAGATCTTCCCTTCACAAAGCCATGCTGGCTGTCCCTAATCAGTCCATGATTCTCAAGGTGTTCATAAATCCTATCCCTTAGAATCCTTTCTAACAGCTTACCCACCACAGACGTGAGACTCACCGGTCTATAATTCCCTGGCCTATCCCTATTACCTTTCTTGAACAAGGGGACCACATTCGCAACCCTCCAATCCTCCGGCACCACCCCCGTAGTCAACGAGGACTCAAAGATCCTTACCAGCGGTTCAGCAATCTCCTCCCTAGCCTCTCGAAGCAGCCTGGGGAAAATCCCGTCAGGACCCGGAGATTTATCTGTCTTAATATTATTTAACAACTTCAACACATCCTCTCTCTTGATATCAACAACCTCGAGAACATTGCCCCTACCAGCACTCCCTTCCGCATCATCAAGACCCCTCTCCCTGGTGAATACCGAAGAGAAGTACTCATTGAGAACTTCTCCCACTTCCGCCGCCTCCAGGCAAATTCTCCCACCTTTGTCCTTAATCGGACCTACCTTCACCCTAGCCATCCTCCTACCCTTCACGTACGTGAAAAAGGCCTTGGGATTTTCCTTAACCCTACTAGCCAAAGCCTTCTCATGTCCCCTTCTAGCTCTCCTCAGCCCTTTCTTAAGTTCCTTCCTTGCTACCCTATATTCCTCACGGGCCCTGTCTGAACCTTGCTGCTTATACCTCACGTATGCTACCTCCTTCTCCCTAACAAGTCGTTCCACCTCTCTCGTCACCCACGGTTCCTTCACCCTGCCATTCCTTCTCTGCCTCACCGGGACATATTTCTCCCTAACATCCTGCATAAGATCCCTGAACATCGACCACATCCCCATGGTACATTTTCCTTCAAAAAGGACATCCCAATTTACACTCCCAAGTTCTCTCCTTATAGCCTCGTAGTTAGCCCTTCCCCAATTGAAAAACCTCTTGTCCTCTCTGCACCTGTCCCTGTCCATGACAATTTTAAAGGTTATGGAGCAATGGTCACTGTCCCCCAAATGCTCACCCACCAATAGATCCTTCACCTGTCCCGGTTCATTTCCTAAAACTAGATCTAACATGGCATTCCCTCTAGTCGGCCTGTCAACATACTGCGTCAGGAATCCCTCCTGGACACATTTAACAAATTCCGTCCCATCTAAACCTTTGGCACTAAGCAGGTTCCAGTCTATATTTGGGAAGTTGAAGTCTCCCATTATAACAACCCTGTTATTTCTGCTTCTCTCCAAACACTGCCTGCCAATCTGCTCCTCTATATCTCTACTGCTACCGGGGGGCCTATAGAATACTCCTAGTAGAGTAACTGCTCCTTTCTTGTTCCTTAATTCCACCCATACGGACTCTAGAGATGATCCTTCTACAACATCCATCTTTTCCACAGCCGTAACAGTGTCCCTGACCAGTATCGCCACCCCTCCTCCTCTTCTCCCCCCTTCCCTATCCCTCTTAAAACACCGAAAACCAGGAATATTCAATATCCACTCCTCTCCTGACGTCAGCCACGTCTCAGTAATAGCCATGATATCATAGTCCCCCATACTTATCCAAGCCCTCAGTTCATCCCCCTTATTCCTGACACTTCTTGCATTTAAGTAAACTCACTTCAGTCCATCTACCTTACTACTTTTATAGCCTGTATTCTGCTTCTCCTTCCCCAAAGCCTCTCTACCTGTTTGATCTAACTTTACCCCATCCCCTTCTTCCTCTGACCTACTCCTCCGGTTCCCTTCCCCCTCACAAACTAGTTTAAACCCTCCTGAACCACCCTAGCAAACCTGGCCGCAAGGATATGAACCACGGCAGTCCTTCTGGTGAAGGTGTTATTCTTTCTCTGTTACATTGTGATGTAATGGTGGATACTGGTGGCTTATCAGGCCATTTCAGGGGGCATTTTAGAATCTACCACAGATGGGGTGAATGTAGAAGAGCATGTAGGCCAGAACAGTATGAACATTTGTAAACAAGATGGATTTTTATGACAACTGGTGTTTTTTTAATGGTGCTTTTTTTTTTACATACATAGAGCACTACAGCAGAGTACAGGCCCTTCGGCCCACAATGTTGTGCCAACATTTTACCCTGCTCTAAGATCTATCTAACCCTTCCCTCCCACATAGCCCCCCATTTCTCTATCATTCATGTGTCTATCTAAGAGTCTCTTAAAAGTCCCTAATGTATCTGCCCCCACAACCTCTGCCGGCAGTGCGTTCCATGCACCCACCACTCTCTGTATGTATAAAAAAAAACTTACCCCTGACATCCTCCCTTGTATCTTCCTCCAATCACCTTAAAATTATGTCCCCTCATGTTAGCCATTGTCACCCTGGGAAAAAAAACCTCTGACTATCTACTCGATCCATGCCTCTTATCATCTTGTACACGTCTATCAAGTCATGTCTTATGCTCCTTCTCTCCAAAGAGAAAAGCCCTAGCTCGCTCAACCTATCCTCATAAGACATGCTCTCCAATCCAGGCAGCATCCTGGTAAATCTCCTCTGCACCCTCTCTAAAGCTTCCACATCCTTCCTATAATGAGGCGACTAGAACTGAACACAATACTCCAAGTGTGGTCTAACCAGAGTTCTATAGAGCTGCAACATCACCTCGCAGCTCTTGAACTCAATACCCCGACTAATGAAGGCCAACGCACCATACGCCTTCTTAACAACCCTGATTGCTATGATCAGTTGTTTGGCAGAACTCTCGGCAGTCTAGAATTTCAGACCTGGGGGTTAAGAGGAAAGTAGGAGACATCCAGGGAAGTGCAACAAGGGGACATGCCTACAGAAGGTGGGCACTTGGATTCTCTGGAAGTGGATGAGGTTAGGTTGGGCCCCTTCAATCACTGGAGGAGCAGGCTTCAGTTCCTCAGTGAGGACCAGCTCTGGGATGACAAACGAATGTTGCTCAAGTGGCATTAAACCTGGCATCACTGCATGTGCCTGGCAGCCATGCTGTGCATCATCTTCATGGAGAACACATGGCAAAGAATTCAAGATGCACCATAGAAAGCATCCTACCTGGACGAATCACGGCTTGGTACGGCAACTGCTCTGCCCAAGACCGCAAGAAACTGCAGAGATTTGTGGACACAGCCCAGCGCATCATGGACACCAGCCTCCCACACCACCACCCCCCCCATTTGGACTCTGTCTTTACCTCTTGCTGTCTTGGTGAAGCAGCCAGCATAATCAAAGACCCCACCCACCCGGGACATTCTCTCTTTTCTCCTCTTCTATCGGGTAGAAGATACAGGAGCCTGAGGGCACGTACCACCAGACTTAAGGACAGCTTCTACCCCACTGTGATAAGACTATTGAATGATTCCCTTATACGATGAGATGGACTCTGACCTCACGATCTACCTTGTTGTGACCTTGCACCTTATTGCACTGCACTTTCTCTGTAGCTGTGACACTTTACTCTGTACTGTTATTGTTTTTACCTGTACTACCTCAATGCACTCTGTACTAACTCAATGTAACTGCACTGTGTAATGAATTGACCTGTATGATCGGTTTGTAGGACAAGTTTTTCACTGTACCTCAGTACAAGTGACAATAATAAACCAATACTCTCATCAGCTTTTGAATTAAATTCCTTCACCTGCACACAAAACCATGTTGCTGCACGGAAGTATTTCTAACCCATTACCTCTGATGTTGCTGGAAAGTAATCAGTAGGCTCGATAATATCAGCAGGTCTGGGTTTTGTCTCGGACGTGCTGATGACCTCGCAGTTGAGCATCTACATTAATGCAATAATTGTGCTTGTCCCACACCACAATGATCATCTCTCGTCTTACCCTGTTGCTGGAATTTGCCCAGTTCCAGCAGTCCTTTCATATTTCCTTACATTATAAAAGGAGGCCATTTAGCCCATCGAACCTCTGCTGGCTCTCATTAGTCCCATTCCTCCACTTCTTTCCCTATAATCTATTCTCTCTCTCATGAGCCCATCAACTCAGATGATTCTCCAGCCACCCATTGACACTAGAGGAAACCTACAGTAACCAATTAACCTGCCTGCCTTTGGAATGTAGGAATTGGAATCAGGTTTATTATCACTGACATATGTCGTGAAATGTGTTGTTTTGCAGCAGCAGTACAGTGCAAGACATAAAAATTACTGTAAGTTACAAAAATAAATAAATAGTGCAAAAGAGGAATAACGAGGTAGTGTGGTAGTGACGTGAAGAGGGCATGTCCCGGACAGTGAGAGTCCTTAGTGATGGATGCTGCCTACTTGAGGCACCATCTCTTGAAGATGTCCTTGATGGTGGGGAGGGTTGTGCCCACGATGGAGCTGGCTGAGCCTACAACCCTCTGCAGCCTCTTGCGATCCTGTGCATTGGAGCCTTCATACCAGGCGGTGATGCAATCAGTCAGAATGCTCTCCACCGTACATCTGTAGAAATTTGCAAGAGTCTTTGGTGACGTACCGAATCTCCTTAAACTCCTAATGAAGTAGAGCCACTGGCGTGCCTGCTTCATGATTGCATTAATGTGTTGGGCCCAAGATGGATCCTCTGAGATGTTGATGCCCAGGAACTTGAAGCTGCTCACCCTTTCCACCGCTGACCCCTCAGTGAGGACTGGTGTGTGTTCTCCCGACTTCCCCTTCCTGAAGTCCACAATCAGTTCCTTGCTCTTGTTGACGTTAAGTGCAAGGTTACTGTGAAACTAGAGTACCTGGGGGAAACTTGGGACAGTCATGGAGGAACGTGGAAATTCCACTCAGACGGTGCCATGGGCCAGCAGTAAGCCCAGGTTCCTGGAGCTATAGAGTCATAGAGCACTACAGTGCAGAAACAGGCCCTTTGGCCCATCTAGTCCATGCCGACCTGATCTTCTGCCTAGTCCCATCTACCTGCACCCGGACCATATCCCTCCAAACCCCTCCCATCCACGTACCTATCCAAACTTCCCTTAAGTGTTACAATTGAATCTGCATCCGCCACTTCCGCTGGCAGCTCGTTCCACACTCGCACCACCCTCTGAGTGAAGAAGTTTCCCCTCAGATTCCCCTTAAATATTTCACCTTTCACCCTAAACCTATGTCCTCTGGTACTAGTCTCACCCAACCTTAGGGGGAAAAAGCCTGCATGAATTCACCCTATCTATATCCCTCATAATTTTGCATAAGATCTCCCCTTATTCTCCTGCGCTCCAGGGAATAAAGTCCTAACCTATTCAACCTTTCCCTGTAACTCATGTCCTCAAGTCCCGGCAACATCCTTGTAAATTTTCTCTGCACTCTTTCAAGCTTATTGATATCTTTCCTGTAGGTAGGTGACCAGAACTGCACACAATGCTCTAAATTCAGCCTTACCAATGTCTTGTACAACTTCAACATAACATCCCAACTCCTGTACTCACTGCCCTGATTTATGAAGGCCAAAGTGCCAAAAGCTCTCTTTACAACCCCTATCTACCTGTGACGCCACTTTCAAGGAACTATGGATCTGTATTTCCGGGTCCCTTTGTTCTACCGCACACCTCAGTGCCCTACCGTTCACTGTGTAAGTCTCACCCTGGTTTGTCCTCCACAAGTGCAACACCTCACACTTGTCTGCATTAAATTCCATCTGCCATTTTTCAGCCCATTTTCCTAGCTGGTCAATATCACGCTGCAAGCTTCGATAGCCTTCCTCGCTGTCCACTACACCCCCAATCTTGGTGTCATCCGCAAACTTGCTGATCTAGTTTACCACGTTATCATCTAGATCATTAATACAGATGATAAACAACAGCGGACCCAGCACCGATCCCTATGTTGCAGCAACTCTACATTCTGCATCATCGTGTCAGCCCTGAGCTAATCAATGCAGCAATGTAGAGATGACTGTGTACTCATTACTTGTGTGAGTGGAACATGCACTGATGCCTCTTTCCTTGATCATGGCTTTTGTCATGTACAACTTAATCAAGGGATTGAAGTCTTGATTATATTCTGAAGAATTATTTACTTTTACCACCTTGTTTTAATGCACTAGCAGATCCAGCAACATCGGTGAACATCACTAACGAGGCCTAACTAATCAGAAAAGAATAATTCTGCTGATCCACGGGATTGTAAACCGACCACTGCAAGTGAAGTTACTTTGCTGAAACTGCTCGGTTTTCTAGTGCATCCCTGTGATTGCAGTTTATTCTACTGAGATGGGATCAATGTTTGGGAAGCTCGATGCCCATAGTAACAACCTCAATCCTTTTATGTTCAGTAAGAAATACAAAGTTGGGAGAAATTATTGTGGGAACACATTGGACAGAATTTCCAAAAATAGAATTAGGACTCTGTTGTGGGATATGAGTTTTCAGAACTCCAAGATGAAATTGAATGTTCCTCCTTAATAGGACGTATGTGTTAACATGGAAGGCTACAAGGGGAAATCTGAAATCCTAAATTGCAAGACTATTTGTAGATGCTGTTGTGTTCTGGAAGCATGATCTGCTGAAGATCGTGATTTCCAGCCTCTTCTTTCAAATGCTAATGCACTACTTGTTTATTTTCAATATTTCCTGTTGTACTCATGCCACAGTTAATTAGTGCCTTTCGTCTGACGTTTTTTGTTCCAATTCCAAGTGTCAGAGATTTCCTTGAGGGTTCTTGCGATCTGCAGCATAATTCCAGTCAAAGGTTGAGGGAAAACCTTGGTGTGCACCGAAACAGTTCTTGCACTAAATTTATATTAGTTTTTTTTGAGAAAACTTGGGGAAATATCAGCAATGATATTTGGTAAGGTTTTCACAGCCCTAACATGCTTGCTGGCAAAATGACAAAATATGCAAATAGAGACAGTGTATTCAGTTCAATAAGAGTTCCTTTGAAAGATCATAATCTATTAATATGCATGTCCTAGCACTGCCTGTTTCAGGTTTGACAAACTGTACTACATTGAAAATTCAAATTTAATCATAGAATTTTAATACACAGATGAATGCCATTGAGCATAGTAAAACGTCTCTTATTAACTTGCTTCCTCAGTCCATTATCATTCATAATGGAAGTTTACATTAGAATAGAATTTTGTGCCACTGTTTTGTGCCCCTAGAGTGCAAATATCCCATTTCATAACAATCTAATTGCTACACCCAGGCATGTGTTTCAGGGTGGGATACAGTCCCATTAGCATGGCTGGCCAACAGAATTATAATGATAGGTGAAGAGATTGGGGAAGATTGGATTGAGTACAATATAAAACAGGGAAAATGTAAATTGATGGAGAAACAGCATTTTCTAAAAGCTGAGAGACCAGTGAACATTGATATTCAGGGATTGTACATTCATATAACAAAGTTAACATGCAGATACAGCAAGCAACCAGGGAGGCAAATGATAACTTAGCATTCATTTCAGCAGAATGAGCAATGGGGATGAGCGATCAGACAGCATTCTCTAAACTCCAAAATGATTCAAAATAAGCACAACTCTCAAGTGCACATTATTTTTTTTAGCACAGCTCATAGAGCGGTGTACCAGGATGCTGCTTGGATTAGGGAGTATGAGCTATAAGGAGAGGTTGGACAAACTTGGGTTGTTCTCTCTGGGGCAACAGAGGCTGCGAGGAGAGCTGATAGACGTTTGAGATTATGAGAGGCTTAGATAGGGTGGACGGTCAGAATCTTTTTCTCAGGATAGAAATAGAACATGGAACATTACAGTAGAGTACAGGCCCTTCGGCCCACAATGTTGTGCTGACATTTTATCCTGCTCTAAGATCTATCTAACCCTTCCCTCCCACATAGCCCTCCATTTTTCTATCATTCATGTGGCTATCTAAGAGTCTCTCAAATGTCCCTAGATGTCTCTTAAATGTCCCTAAGTGTCAAACACTACAGGACATGGATTTTGAGGGGAGAGGAGGAAAATTTAAAGGAGATGTGCGGGGCATGTTTTTTTTTACACAGAGAGTGGTGGGTGCCTGGAACAAGCTGCCAGGGGTGGTGGTGGAAGCAGATACAATAGTGGCGTTTACATAGAAGTTTTACATAGAACATTACAGCACAGTACAGGCCTTTCAGCCCATAATGTTGTGCCGACATTTTATCCTACTCTAAGATCTATCTAACCCTTCCCTCCCAAATGTTCTCTATCATTCATGTGGCTATCTAAGAGTCTCTTAAATGTCCCTAATGTATCTGCCCTCACAACCTCTGCTGGCAGTGTGTTCCACACACCCACCACTCTCTGTGTTTTTAAAAAAAAACTTACCCCTGACATCCCCCTTATACCTTCCTCCAATCACCTTAAAATTATGTCCCCTCGTGTTAGCCATTCTTGCCCTGGGAAAAAGTCTCTGACTGTCCAATCGATCTGTGCCTCTTATCACCTTATACACCTCTATCAAGTCACCTCTCACCCTCCTTCTCTCCAAAGAGAAAAGCCCTAGCTCACTCAACTTATCCTCATAAGACATGTTCTCCAATCCAGGCAACATCCTGGTAAATCTCCTCTGCACCCTCTATAAAGCTTCCACATCCTTCCTCTAATGAGGCAACCAGAACTGAATACAATACTCCAAGTACGTTTAAGGGGCTATTAGATAGACACATGAATACGCAGGGAATAGAGGGATACAGATCATGAACAGGAAGAAGAGAATTAGTTTTGTTTGGCACAGATATTGTGAGCCATAGGGCCTGTTCCTGGGCTGTACTGTTCGATGTTCTTTGACATCACCATGTTGGATAACACAGATGTACTTGCAACTTACGCACATGCTAGAAATGCATCAATACTTGAATCCCTGAAATAGGAAAATAAACCAGAATTCAGACAAAAGTTTATATTAATTGACTGAAGACTGAACTGTGACAAATTACATGACAGGTTTACCAGGATGTTGCCTGGACCTGGGGGCCTGAGTTACAAGGAGAGGTTGTGTAGACTAGGACTTTATTCTCTAGAACGTAGGAGATTGAGGGGTGACCTGATAGAGGTGTATAAGATCATGAGGGGCATAGGGTGAAAGCACACAGTCTTTTTCCCAGGGAGGGGGTGCTAAAAACAAGTGGACATATGTTTAGGATCAGAGGCGAGAGATTTAAAAGGGACATCAGGGGCAGCTTCTTCACACAAAGGGTGGTGCTTATTTGGAATGAGCTGCCGGAAATAGTGGTTGAGGTGGGCACATTAGCAACATCTAAAAGCCATCTAGCTAAGTCCATGGATAGGAGGAGCTTAGAGGGCTATGGGCCAAATGCAGGCAGATGGGACTAGCTCACTGGGCAACATAGTTGGCATGGGTGAGTTGGGGTGAAGGGTCTGTTTCCGTGCTGTATGTCTCTATGACTCTAAAATAACTTCAGGAATTTCAGAGTTGGTTCAATTATTGAAAGCTTCCATGTTCCAAATTATTGAGTGTGTTAAATATTCTATGTACACGGCAAGTTGATTTGCAGTTAAGATTACAAGAAGGCATTTCAACAAAATTAAGCAACGGAACAAGGCCAATTCAGAGGTGTGAGGTGGAGAGCAAGTATATATTTTCAGCCACTAAAATTACATTGATTTTCATTGACGGAAATTATCCAAAGTTGTAGGTGCTGGACATCTGAAATACAAATTAAAAATGCTGGAAACACTCAGCAGGTCAGGTGGCATCTGTGGAGAGAGAAATGGTTAAAGGTTCAGGTCTCAGATCCCTCAGAACTGGGATAGAGAGAAAAAGGTTAATTTTTAGCAACAGAGGAGCTGAGGAAGAAGGGTAGACAGAGTGACACCAGGAAGTTAACGCAGCTGTCAGGATCAGATTGTTTCTTGGTCTGTGTTGAGTGTTGCTAATAGCTATCTCAGCAGCTGTGGGACATAGCTGGTAGGCCACTTGGAACTAATAGAAAGAGAAAAACTGAACCAAAATGATGACATACAAAAAGAAAGCAAGTTACCTCAAGTTGGAGAATTTGATGTTGACTCCAGAAGGCTGATAAGTGGGATGGGGAAATGTTATTGTGGTGATATTTCTACTGTATATTTTCAGCATCAAGTCAAATTTGAGCTTATTGTCACGTGCGCAGGTCCATGTGTGCACAGGTGCAATGAAAAATTTACTCGCAGCAGCACCACAGGCACATAGCATCAGATCTGCAGCATTCACAAGAAAAACATAAATTGTACACAATTTTTACAATTAGACCAAAAAACCACATAGTCCATTTTAGTGCAAAGTGGTCATAGTGTTACTAAACTGTAATGTTTAGGATTTTGCCAGTTGGTTCAAGAACCGAATGGTTGAAGGGAACCGAATGTTCGTGAACCTGGTGGTGTGGGACTTCAGGCTTCTGTACCTCCTGCCCGATGGTAGCTGTGAGAAGATGGCATGGCCCGGGTGGTGGGGATCTTTGATGATGGATGTTGGCTTCCTGAGGCAGCGCCTCCTGTAGATGGTGGGGAGGGATGTGCCCGTGATGTATTGGGCAGAGTCCACTCGTCCCTGCAGCTTCTTGTGTTCCTGCACATTCAAATTGCTATACCAGGCTAGTCAGCCAATCAGCAACCAATCAGGATACTTTCAACAGTGCATCAGTAGAAGTTTGTTAGAGTGTTCAGTAACAAGCTGAACCTCCTAAGAAAGTAAAGATGCTAGTAATTAGTGGTCAGCATCAGTAGTAAGGGGTGAGGAAACTGCACTGGACTTTCTGTGGATAGGGAAGTGTTGATGATTGATGTGTCGGTGGTGAGGACTGAGGGACCTCAACAAAGACCAATACCCACCTGCCATCATTTCAAGGTGATTGCCTCATCAGCTGCATGTCCAGTCTGATTACTGATCTGGTCAACATTTCTTTGTTCTCCCTTTTCGTTGCTAATTTTATCAAACTCTTCCATTCGGCATTATTTTGTAAATAAATAACGGATTTCTCAAGCAATAGCTGCTTCTGCACAGAACTGTCCGAAGCCCAGATTCAGCTGGAGACCTGGTTCCTCTTCAGGGTCTCCGAACACCAATCCCCTCCTGCCCCACTGCTGCCCCAGCGACCTGGCAGATCCACACCACCTTCCCTGATCATTTGCCTAACCAACTCTTCTGATCTCCTCTCTGAACCACATGTCCCCATCCCTTCTTTACCATCTCTCTGATCTCCTCCTACCCCTCTCTTTCTCACCTTTGAAGGAACGCAACTATTTAGGTGTTGTTTGTGTTATTGGAGACTATGGAATACATGTCGCTCTACCTGTGCTTGTTACATTGAATCTCCTGAATGGACACTCTGAATCTTCCCATTCAATTTTTTCTCCGTGTAAATGTTTGAACTGCTTATTGGTGCATCATCCTCCCTGTCTGACAGTCATCTACTTGCTGTTCTGATGAAACAGCAATGCAATCTATTATCAAAGTGAAGCTGTGTTTGGATGGAATACTTGCCATTGTTGAATAGCTGCCAGATTGTGGAAGCTATGAACTGGTGTTATTGTTGGATTAGTGTTAAGTGTATAAGGATAAGCTTGGGCAATTGAATATTATGCGTCGGGCGAGACAAGTTGTTCTTGGGTGAGGAGCAGTGCATTGCACTTAGCTGTGGATGAGGCTGGCAGTGCAACTGGCTCAAAGGGAGATAATGAGTTCATTGACCTTAACAACTTGTGAAGTTATTAAATTTCCTCCCGCACTGAATCCAGGCCCTTGGGGCTTAGAATCCTGGCAATCACTTCCTCCAAGGTCCCTCCCTCCCTCCAGTGCTTCACTATATGCCTTAAAGGTTTTACTCCTTGTGGATGGAGGTTGTCTCTCCTCTACTCCCTGGATAGGAAGACTTGAATTTCACACAGTAATCCTGTGGTATCTGAGAAATGGAAAGCTTCTTCCTGAATGATCAGTCATCTGTTGGAGGACAGGCACGGTAGTGTAGCGGTTAGCGTAATACTATTACAGCGCCAGTGATCCGGGTTCAATTCCCGCCGCTGTCTGTAAGGAGTTTGTACATTCTCCTCGTGTCTGCGTGGGTTTCCTCCGGGTGCTCTGGTTTCCTCCCACATTCCAAAGACGTACGGGTTAGGAAGTTGTGGGCGTGCTATGTTGGTGCTGGAAGCGTGGCGACACTTGTGGGCTGCCCCCAGAACACTCTATGCAAAAGATGCATTTCACTGTGTGTTTCGATGTACGTGTGACTAATAAAGGTATCTTATCATATCTCCAAGCTTTGGAATGATTTACTTTGGAATGATCTACAACCACCAAGTATCTCCTTTTTAAGAGGCATAGCCAGTCTTTGCTTATCATTGGCCAACTCCACCACTCTCAAGACTGAGGGCAGGAGTCATGCCCAAGGCCAGCAATTGTGCACTTCCCCCTGTGTGATTGTCACAATTGTGGTAATGAAGTCTGAGCTCAAATTTTCCATACATTGGCCTCTGGCTCAGACCAAGGTGATTTAATCAAACGTTGCAAGTTCCACACCTGTTTGCCAGTGCTATCTAATTTCCTCTCCGTGAACTTCTGTTGCAGTTACTTTGGTGAGAGCGTGTCAGCAGATCCTGGTCTTCTTACCCAAGGATCGATATATGTCCTTAAAATGAGACCCACAAAGGGGCTCACATGATCAATTCTTGTGATGAGAGGGTGGTTTCTTGAGGAGGGATTGCGGTATGGGCCTACACTTGGATTTCAAAGATTGAAGGGTTACAATGGGTCAGCTGTTTAGGGCTAAGACAGAGAACTTGATTCAATCTTGTAAATCTTTGTAATCCTCTTCCCTGGAGGCCTACCTATAACTTAGTGTTGTGTATATTCAAGAAGCAGATCAATAGGTTTTTGAACAGGAAGGGAAATGAGTGATACAAGGATAGAACAGTGAACTGTTAAGGGAGAAGATTAGCTCCAGTCTTATTGGATGAAAGAGCAAAGACCAAGGGCTGTTTGCCTTATTTCTGCTCTTCATGTTCTTAAGTCCGAAAATAACCACATTTTTATGCCTCAGCATTTTGAAATCTCTTCAAAATCTCCTACTCTGTCCTCCTTTCCCTATGGCCTTGAAATTTGCTTCAAGTAGTTATCCAAAGATACAACCAAGTCTGCATCCAGCATGTATTCAGGCATTTCAGATCATAAGCACTTGGTATAGAGAAACATTTCTCTTCAGGTCCCCTCTGGTTCTTTTTCCTAGGACACATTTCACCCCCCCCCCCCCCCTTGCAGTTGTCTCGGCTTCTATGCCTTGTGAGCTCCATTGGGGTGCTCTAGGTTGTATTTCTCAGAGTAACAACAACTCTGATTGGCTGTTACTAATGCCCTGTTCCATTGAAAGGGATGATATAGTAATGTAATCACTGTTACATTTAATCGAAAGGAAGTTAAAAAATTGGGGATCTTAAGAATGCAGACAAGAGATGAAGGAGTAACCAGGGCAGCAGAAGTAATTGGATCATATCAGGAAACTCTGAATCCTCAGTAATTAAGTACTGCTCTGTTGGATAATTGGGTGGATTTTTCAATGGTATACGAAGTAAACAGTAATTATATTGGGTAGATTAAAGAGTTTAAATAAAAGGTTTTAAAAATATCCATCCTTCTGGAGATGTTAATTCACCTGGAGTAGTTAATTTAAGACCAAATAAGGTGAACTTTCTCTTTGGTGAGAACACATAGCGGGAAATAACAAGTCAGAGGCCTGCTTTCACTCGGGCTGCTTTCCTTTTCTGTCGATGTAAATGTGAAGTGCTGATTTGCATTCCCTTTCTCATGGTACCAATCAAAATGAATTTCATTCCTAAGGAACTCAATCCAGAAAAATGATCAAAGCCCATTAGGCCTCCTTGTGAAAACCTGATGCAGTCAGGAAATACGTCATCATGAAGCAGATTGTCAATATCAAGCAACGATCTACATGATAAAATGCAAATTGGGGAATGTGACCTTGTACCTTTTTTGCATTCAGGATCCGTTTAGTTGACATGTGACTATTGTGTATTGCACTGAATTTGTCACATTGAGGAGAATTGATATTTGCAGCTGAGCTTTGATTCAGCCGCATTCAGTCATATTCTGATTATACAAAAGTAGTGTGGTGTGTAAATTTCAAAGGAATGGCCAAAAGTATAATGAAGTAAGGGTTTGTAGAAATTTTCTGAGAAAATAGACTTATTGAGTGTTGGGCCCAGTATTAAAAGCTTCAAGTTCAATTGAAGGATACCAAAAAATGTATCTTAAGTCCATGGTTCAGCTCAACTTGAAATCATTTGGAAAAGCAAATTCAAACACTGCCACGTTCTTCCAGCTATTACACCCAAAAAATTATACATAGAACAGTAGAGCACAGGAACAGGCCCTTCGGCCCACAGTGTTGTGCTGAACTAATTAAATTAGTAATTAAGTGCTTGATGAAACCAATCCCTTCTGCCTACACAATGTTCATATCCCTCCATTCTCTGCACCTTCATGTGTCTATACCAATGGACGTTGAAGAAAGTATCTACATGGTACCTGCTCAAACAGGGGAATCCAAGGAATTTCAGCCACTGTGTAATTAGTAAATTGCTTTTGGTGAACAGAGGGAGAAGATGATCAATTCAGACTCTTAAAAGTATCCTGAGTTTAAAAAAGAATAATTGCAGCACTTTAAGCGGCCAGGATGATTTTAGCAAAAGGTTCAATTATTTAAAAATAAATTTAATCATATCATTTTATAATTTTATACTTTTATTGGGAGTTTACATTGACCAGGATTCTTTCTTTCATATGCTGCAGAGGTAGACTCTATGGCCCTTCAAGACAGCTCCTCCACTCACTGAGATGGTGGCTGATCCTGTGCATTTCGCACAAGATTCCTTCATCTTCCGTGGTGTCCATAACTCTATTGATCTGGACTGAGGATATATTCAATCATTTGAGCATCCACACCCTCTGACGTAGATTTATAATTCACCAAGTAATGAACTATCTTCTCGGCTCACTGCTAAGTGGCACACCGTTTTCCAGGGACATTGGTCTAGAAATTCCTGGTCAATAACACTGAAAAGGACAGTCCTGTGCAGTTGAGCTGAATATAAAGCTGTGCCATTTTGCCCTACTTTCTGAATCTAACCCTCAGCAAGAAGTTTAGCCCCTGACCTGTCAGCAGAATTTTTTTTAGGAGTAGAACCAAAGTTCTGGTGTGAAATTCTCCTCCATGACATCAACAATAATCCATTTCTTGCCTTCTGGCATGATTTTCAACCTCATGGGTCCAGAACAGGACAGTTTTTGTTTACTTACAGTTCAGTATTAAGATTGTGTTGCATTGTTGGAGGTCTGTAATTTGGAATGTCACGTCAGGGAGATGTCCTGTCCCCTCTGTACAGTGGACACTGGCATTCAACTTTATTGCAGCGAAGGCCAGAGTAACTTCTGAAGGTCACTCATGAAAGTGTTCTATGGAATGGCATCTGACCATGGCCATATTTGCTCTGTATATTTAAGCCGACAAAAGAAAGCTTCTGTCTCATTCGGATGCATCATGACTTGGTACGACAACTGTTCTGCCCGTGACCACAAGGAACTGCAGAGAGTTGTGCACACAGCTCAGCACATCACGGAAACCAGCCTCCCCTCCATGGACTCTGTCTACACTTCTCGCTGCCTTGGTAAAGCAGTCAATATAATCAAAGACCCCTCCCACCCCAGACATTCACGACCAGACTTAAGGACAGCTTCTACCCCACTGTGATAAGACTATTGAATGGTTGGGATAAGATGGACTCTGACCTCATGATCTACCTTGTTGTGACCTTGCACCTTATTGCACTGCACTTTCTCTGTAGCTATGACACTTTATTCTCTACTGTTGTTGTTTTTACCTGTACTACATCAATGCATTCTGTACTACCTCAATGCACTCTGCACCAACCCAATGTAACTGCACTGTTAATGAATTGATCTGTACGATTGGTATGCAAGACAAGTTTTTCATTGTACCTCGGTACAAGTGACAATAACATACCAATACCTTATTGTATTCCAGAGCATGTTTGAAGGGCTAATGGTGTATTTCTCCTAATTTATATGGTAAATCATATGGAACTACCAAGAGTCGGCAGTTCCCACATTGGCCTCAGCAGCCACCTCAGAACTTTCAAAACCAGATTGAAATAGGCTACACTCCATCCTTGAGAAGAAGGAGAAGATGTTGGGTTGGGGATTCCAGAGTTCCAGCATCTTGGCCAAATAACAAAGGAGGAACAGGAATAATTTCCAAGTCGGTACCATATGTAACTTGAGTGGTTTTCCTAAGAGCCTGCTGCATTCAAGTAGAAGGCTCTCAATTTATGTACACCGTCCATTACCTCAGAACGTCCCAAAGTGATTTACAATCATCAGCACTTTTGAAATGTTGTCATTTTCCCAGCAGGCTTAGGCCAATTTATCACAATCTTCACAAACTATAATAATGCCCAAATAATCTCTTATTGGTATTGTTGGAGGAATAAATATTGGCCAGGGCATTGGGAACTGTCCTTCTGTTTGTCATGGGACTTCAGTTTGACACTCCACCTGAAACCTTTCTTTTGTGCTCCTTTCTTTGGAAAGGGGCTTGAGGTTGGTAGCACCACCACCCATCCTTAATGAACTTACTCTTAGACACCTTGGAGTAATCAAGGTCAGCAGTTTAAATGGCCCAGTCTGTGGTATTCATCTCAAATTCTACAATTAACAGTTTGAGCAGACATGGAGCAACCATCAAGTTCTGCCTTTGTCTACATTTATAGTGTTTGATCTCACTCATAATGTAGATAATCCACTGATTTATAACATTTTAGTGCAAGCAGGCTATTGGTGCTGACACTTTAGAAAGCCACCCTTTGGTCCTATTTTCCTGCTACTTTTATAATATCCAATTTCACTTGCCTTTGAAATCCATTTTGCAGATTTTCTTCATGGTATTTCTGGTGACAATCTGTTCTACCAATCCTCCATCTCTCATCTCTGTTCATTCTTTTGATAATCTAAACCACTCTCTCTAATTGCCAACTCAACAATAAAAGGAACTAGTTTTTGTCCAACTTAAACCTAATCGTTTTGAAGTGTTTTATTCCACCCTGCCCCTTTTCCTCCTCTGATCTGTTTGGTCTTTCACCAATCTCCTTATTCTCTGGTATCTTCAGAGTGAATCTCTTCAAGGTCTTATTATCTTTCCTAAAATATGACACAAAAATCGCAACACTTTCTCATTTCATATTGGTATTGGTTTATTATTGTCACTTGTACCAAGGTACAGTGAAAAACTTGTCTTACAAACCGATCGTACAGGTCAATTCATTACACAGTGCAGTTACATTGAGTTAGTACAAAGTGCGTTGATGCAGTACAGGTAAAAACGATAACAGTACAGAGTAAAATGTCACAGCTACAGAGAAAGTGCAGTGCAATATGGTGCAAGGTCACAACAAGTGACGTGAGGTCATAGTCCATCTCATTGTAAAGGGAACCATTCAATAGTCTTATCACAGTGGGGTAGAAGCTGTCCTTAAGTCTGGTGGTACATGCCCTCAGGCTCCTGTATCTTCTACCTAATGGAAGAGGAGAGAAGAGAGAATGTCCCGGTGGGTGGGGTCTTTGATTATGCTGGCTGCTACACCAAGGCAACAAGAGGTAAAGACAGAGTCCAAGGAGGGGAGGCTGGTGTCCCTGATGTGCTGGGCTGTGTCCACAACTCCCTGCAGCTTCTTGCGGTCCTGGGCAGAGCAGTTGCCGTATCAAGCCATCATACATCCAGATAGGATGCTTTCTATGGTGCATCGGTAAAAGTTGGTGAGAGTCAAAGGGGACAAACCAAATTTCTTTAGCCTCCTGAGGAAGTAGAGGCACTGTTGAGCTTTCTTGGCCGTGGCATCTACGTGATTTGACCAGGACAGGCTGTTGGTGATGTTCACTCCCAGGAACTTGAAGCTCTCAACCCTCTCGACGTCAGTACCATTGATGTAGACGGGTGCATGCACACCGCACCCTTTCCTGAAGTCTTTTCTTAGATCATAGTTCTAGTTGTAGTCTAACATGTTTGGCAATATCTCTTTGCTTTCGTGCTTAGACAGAGTCTATGACACAGAAGTTAACCCTTTGGTACGCCACATCCACGCTGACTATCGATATTTTTCAATTTTTGGTCTGTAGATTACTGTGCCGGGTAATAGTGATTCAAGTGATCATCCAGCTGCTTTTTGAATGTTATGAGTTTCTGCATCCACCACCCTGTCAGGCGGTGCATTCCAGATTACAACGACCCTCTGAGTGAGAAGGTTCTTCCTCAGATCTCTTCCAAACTTCCTGCCCCTTATCCTAAACCTAACTCTCTAGTCTTAGATAGCAAGGGGGGAAAGTCTCCAACTATCTCCCCTCTTTATACCCCTTATAATCTTGTATATGTCTGTCAGGTTCTCCCCCCTCCCCACCCTCAGCCCCCTCCACGTAAAGGAAAACAAACCCAGCCTATCTACTCTCTCCTCATAAGGGAAAAGCTCCAAGCGGTGTAGCCACCAGAATGGTACACTGTACTTCAGCTAATATTTTATAAAGGTGTACCATAATCTCTCTGCTCTTGTATTCTCTGCTCTGGCTAATGAAGGCAAGTATGTTCTCACTATGTTACCTAACTGTGCTTGCGTCTTCAAGGATCCTTGGACTGGTACACCAAGGTTTCTCAGTACTCCCTAGGGACTTGCCATTCATTAAGTATATCCTGTTTTCATTAGTCCTCACAAAGTGCATCACGTTGCAATAATCAGAATTAAATTCCATCCACTCATCTGACCAACTGATCAATATCATCCTGTAGCCTCTGACTATCCTCACTATCAATAATACTAACGATTTTTCATGTCACCTGCAATTATACCTCCTACCTTCATATCTAACTCATTAATGCACATTTACCAACAGTGCTGGGTCCCACCATCGATCCCTGTGATACATCACTGGCTGTAGTCTTCCAAAGACTAAAGCAATTCCCCACCATCTCTCTCCTGCCTCCTATTACTCAGCCAGTTTGGGATCCAACTTGCCCTGGAACCCATGGGTTCAAACCATTTGGATAGACTATCATGTGGGACATTGTCAAAGGCCTTAGTGAAGTTCATGGAAACTACATCAACTGCACTGCCCTCATTGTCTCCTTGAGAAGTTCAATCAAATTGGTCATACAATAACAAAAACTCCCCGAACAAAACGATGTTGACCATCCTTGACTATTTGTTGCTTTTCCAAGTGCAGTTTAATCCTGCCCATCAGAAGTTTGTTCAACTTCCCCATTGCTACCATTAGACCCATAGGCCTGTAACTAAGATAAGATATTTATTCATTAGTCACATGTATATCGAAACACACAGTGAAATGCTTTCTTTCTGCATTACTGAGAATGTGCTGGGGACGCTGACTTTCTTAAATAAAGGTATTGCATTTACTGTCCTCCAGTCATCTGACAGCTCACCTGTGGTCAGTGAAGACTTAAAAATCTCTGTCACAGCCAAAGTGATCTCCTCCCTTGCCCCCCATAGTAATCTGATAGGTGATCTCACCAAACACTTTGTGAATGAGGTCTGTTAGGAATTGCTGATCAACTTTATTTTACAGTAATATTTACTTTTCAACCACAAATATTTTTCATCCAATACTTGTTTTGGATTTACTTACCCCAATGAATTTTCTGTATTCTATTCCAATATGGTTTAGATGTATACAGAACTATGAGAATGCTTTTTCTCACCCCCCCAAGTACAATGATTAAAATTGAACAGTGCACTCCTCCAGGTATTTCACTATTTTGTTTGATGATTGACCAAACTGTTTCCTGTAACTTACAATCCATAGTTCTATTTATACCATCAGATTTTGCATGTACACAAACCAATTTTATATTCATCAATTACTTTAATTTGCCTTGAATTTTAAGCATTGAAGCCAATTAAACTACAGCTCGTCTTGAAGAAGCTTTAAAACAAAATATATTGCAAGCAATGAAAGGGCCCATCTTTCAGTATATTTGCTTATCCTGACGTATTCTTGATTGCAAATTTCCACCTATGTTAAATTTGGATTGCTGTAGGGAACCTAATAGATCATTTGCAGCAGAAAGTGAACTAGAACAAAAAGGTCTTGACATCATTCTTGTGATGAGGTTTTCACCATCTGAATGGAGAATGTAATAAGACTGAACATTTTCAAAAGCGTGGCATATCTCTTGCATCGAGATAAAATGAACCAAAGTGCTTTCTTGAGGTAGAGCCACAATGCTAAATTGTCAAGGTCATTCAGTGGAATTATGTTGCTATTTGTGACTCTGTTCACTAAACTCTTCAGTGCTATATTTAATGCTTTGCATTAAACTCCTGCAAGCAGATATAATCCCAGTGAAATCGTTAGCAGCATCCAATAAACTATGATTCCTAATGACTGAATTAAATCATGCATGTCATTGTTAAATAAGATTAATATGAAAACTAATTTAAAATGGATCCTCAGGGCATTTGAAACTCATTTCAGATAAACTGATGTTCCAATAGAAATGTCAGCCTTTTCTGTAAACAGATGCTTGTTTGCATAACCTTTTGGGATTGCAGAATTATTTAGTGTCTTCTGGGAACGATGAAGATTTTTTCCTTTAAATATCTATTGTAGAAATGATTGTTACAATTAATTTATATACTTGTATGCCTGAGAATGGGCCCATGAAAGCTTAAACACTTGTGAGAATTATTTCTGCAATTTTAACAAGATACTAATTCAACTAAAATAAATGGATTAGTACCTACATTAAGATATTGCACAAAGGAAATGCCTAATGTATATTAAACGAATGTAAGTGCAAAATGTCATGGCTACTGAGTAACAGGTGTAATTTTGCAAGCTAGTGTTCCCCAAGTAGAGCTCTGTCCTTTGTATGTTGGGGATTGAGGTTCATGTCTTTAACTCGCTGTGATGTTACATGCATAGAAGCTTGTGTTGAGAAAGCTTTTTGCTCTAATTCACACACAAAAAAAACCACAATAGGGGTAACATTTAAGCCACTATGTTCAATTACATTTGCAACTCCTCAGTAAGTGAACCAGTCCATACCTGCATGCAGCAAGACCAGGACAACGTTCAGGCAAGGGCTGATAAATGGCTAATAACATTCATGCCATAGAAATGTTAGACAATGACCATCTCCAGTAAGACATCTTTATCAGTCACACGTACGTTGAAATACACAGTGAAATGCATCTTTTGCATAGCGTGTTCTGGGGGCAGCCCGCAAGTATCTGGCGCCAACATAACATGCCCACAACTTCCTAACCCGTACGTCTTTGGAATGCGGGAGGAAACCGGAGCACCTGGAGGGAACCGGAGCAGACACGGGGAGAACCTACAAACTCCTTGCAGACAGTGGCCGGAATTCAACCCGGGTCACTGGCGCTGTAATACCGTTACGCTAACCGCTACCCTACCATGCCTGCCCCCTACACTACCAAAAGAGGATCTAAACAACTACACGTGACTTTCAATTACTATCACTGAGCCCTCCACCCCTATCATCAATACCATTGACTGGGAACTCGACTGGATCAGTGTGAGTACCAGTTTCCAAGAAGGTGAGTCAACATTGGGTGGTGATTTTCATGGGGACTGGTATTCATACTGTCACCTCTTGAGCGTGAAAGTATTGGTGAATCAGAATCAGGTTCATTATCACTGACCTGTATGTTGTGAAATGTGTTGTTTTGTGGCAGCAGTACAGTGCAAAGACATAAAAATCTTTAAATTACAAAATAAATAAATAGTGCAAAAAGAAAGGAATAACAAAGTAGGGTTCATGGACCGTTCAGAAATCTGATGGCGGAGAGGAAGAAGCTGTTCCTGAATCATTGAGTGTGGGTCTTCAGGCTCCTGTACCTCCGCCCCGATGGTAGTAATGAGAAGAGGGCATGTCCCAGATGGTGAGGGTCCTTAGTGATGGATGCCGCCTTCTTGAGGCATCACCTCTTGAAGGTGTCCTCGATGGTGGGGAGGGTTGTGCCCGTGATGGAGCTGGCTGAGTCTACAACCCGCTGCAGCCTCTTGCGATCCTGCACATTGGAGCCTCCGTACCAGGTGGTGATGCAACCAGTCAGAATGCTCTCCACTGTACATCTATAGAAATTTGCAAGAGTCTTTGGTGACGTACCAAATCTCCTCAAACTCCTAACGAAGTAGAGACGCTGGCGTGCCTTCTTCGTGACTGCATCAATGTGTTGGGCCCAGGATAGATCCTCTGAGGCCCAGGGACTTGAAACTGCTCGCCCTTTCCACCGCTGACCCTTAATGAAGCCAACCCAACAGTGATTTATTATTCCAACACTGGCTTTAAATATTAAATATCTATTACTGTTTCTAAATTTAATAAAACTAGGCATCACAGCAGCACAGCAGATCGTGCTTATAGCTCACAGCTCCAGTGACCTGGATTCAATGCGAACATTCAGTCCTGTCTGTGTGGAGTTTATAATTTATCCCTGAGACCACACTTCCCCCGATGTGCAAGGGGTGTGCTGGTTGGTAAGTTAATTGGTTACTATAAATATAGGTAGGTGGTTGGAAAATTAGGGGGGAGATTCGATGAGATTGCCCCAACATCTGGCACAGGGGGAATGGCATCCTTCTGTGTTGACTGATGATACAGGAAAAAATGTGGGTCTTTGATTATTCATAATTTTATATTACCAGAGCAGAGATCTGAAACTCATTGGATTTTGGAATGGAAATGAGCCCTCTGGCTGTTGTTCCACAGTTCTCAACATCTCTGAGGTCAATAACAAACAATTATAGATGCAATCAGTTAAGACTAAACACAATCTGTGCCCAACCATTCATTCAGAGCAGTCATTGTGCCAAGAAGCAAATTTTTTCTGATTGTAGAGATTCTTTACCTCATTCAAACCCAAGGTTTTCTAATGTTAGTAATTCAACAGGAGCTTGATTTCTTCGTTTTATGTTCTTGTCATCTATAAAAATCAAACTTGACAATCCTTTTACCAATTTACAGTTATAGTCTCTTGAGTGACCTTAAGTCATAGATCACGTGTGGCAGCTAAGACAAGCATAGAGTCATAGGGCAGTACAGCACAGAGATAGGCCCTTCGGCCCACCATGTTGATGGTGACCTGTTTACCCATCAACATTAATCCCATTTGCCTGCATTAGAACAGTATCCTTCGATGCCTTGGCTATTTAATTTTCAGTCTAAATGCCTCTTAACCATAGTGAGTGTGCATTTACTGTATATGTCCTACCCCTATTTGATTTCCCAGACATATGAAAATTCAAAAATGGACATTAGAACTTGTTTTGTGATGACAGACTTAACTTCATCTTTCTTGTAACTCTGGGCGGTAACAGTGACATCACTTCAGTTGTAACACACAAAATGCTAGAGAAACTCAGCGAGTCAGGCAGCATCAACATAAAACATAGAACAGTACAGACCCTTCAGCCCACGATGTTGTGCTGACCTATATAAACACCTACTCCATGATCAATCTAACCCTTCCCTCCTGCACAGCCCATAACCCTCCATTTCTCTTACATTCATGTGCCTACCTAGGAGCCTTTTAAATGTCCCTGTTGTATCAGCCTCCACCACCACCCCCAGCAGTGTGTTCCACACACCCACCACTCTCTGTGTAAAGAACCTACCGCTGACATCTCCCCTAAACCTTTCTCCTCTGACTTGAAACTGATGTCCTCTGGTATTGGCCATTGCTGCCCTGGGGAAAAGGTGCTGGCTGTCCACTCTGTCTATGCCCCTCATAATCTTATACACCTCTATCAAGTCACCTCTCATCCTCCTCCTCTCCAAAGAGAAAAGCCCAAGCTCACTCAACCTATCCTCATAAGACATGCTCTCCAATCCAGGCAGCATCCTGGTAAATCTCCGCTGCACCCTCTCTAAAGCTTCCATGTCCTTCTTATAATGAGGCGACCAGAACTGAACACAGGACTCCAAGTGTGGTCTAACCAGAGTTTTATAGAGCTGCAACATTACCTCACGGCTCTTAAACTCAATCCACACAATACGCCTTCTTAACCACCCTATCAACTTGCGCAGCAACTTTGAGGGATCTATGGACTTGGACCCTAAGATCCCTCTGTTCCTCCACACTGCTAAGAATCCTGCCATTAACCTTGTACAACCAATGTCTGGGGTTGAGACCCTTCATCAGGACTGAAACGTCAACTGTCCATTTCCTTTCATAGCTGCTGTCTGACCCACTGAGTTTCTCTAGCGTGTTGTGTGTTGGTTCAGATTTCCGGCATCTGTTGTCCTTCTGGTGACATCGCTGGAGTTGTCTTACTGTTCTCACGTGCCCAATTTATCAGTAGCCTTGCTGCAAAAAACAGTTAACTCAGGAGCAAGTTAGAAACTTGCTGAAAAGCTCGAAGATGCTGGAGGAACTCAGCAGGCCAGGCAGCATCCGTGGAGAAAAGCAGGCGGTCAACGTTTGGGGTCAGGACCCTTCTTCAGGACTGAAGATAGGAAAAGGGGAAGCCCAACATATAGAAGGGAAAAGCAGAGCAGTGATAGGTGGACAAAAGAGGGGAGGCGGGGTGGGCACAGGGTGGTGATAGGTAGATGCGGGTAAGAGATTGTGAGAGGCAGGTGTGGGGGAGGAGGGGAGAGCAGATCCACCGGGGGATGGGTCAAAGGGAAAGAAAGGGGTAGAATCCAGCTAGATTCCAGCATCTGCAGTCCTTTGTTCCTCTAGAAACTCGCTGATTTAGTGAGGCCTTGCAATCTCCATCAGAAAACTCAACACTGCTGTAAGATCCGTTTTCTTCCAATCCAGGCAACATGCTGCTGATTTTCCTCTGCACTCTCCCCAGAGCAATCACCTCCCTTCTGTAGAACTGCACACAATACTCCAAGTGTGGCTGAGTTATGTTGCATCATCTTTGGGTGTGAAGTTTGCCTTGTAGCTGGATACTTTGCAAGGCTAGAAATGTGAGTTTTTGCACAACTGTCCATCGCCATGTAATAGTCTTTCCCACAAATCTAATGGGCCAACTGTGACGCTTTCTTCTGATGGAACTTATCCAAGCTTTGAAAGAGCAAATCGCCAGTTCATCTGGGCCACCAGTGACCTGGGTTCAAATCCGGCCACTGTCTGTAAGGAGTTTGTACGTTCTCCCCGTGTCTGCATGGGTTTCCTCCGGGCGCTCCAGTTTCCTCCCATATTCCAAAAAGACGTACGGGTTAGGAAGTTGTGGGCGTGCTATGTTGGTGCCAGAAGCGTGACGACACTTGTGGGCTGCCCCCAGAACACTCTACGCAAAGATGCATTTCACTGTGTGTTTTGATGTACATGTGACTAATAAAGATATCTTATCTTATCCAACCAGCTGCCAGTGTTGCTCTCAATGCACTGTCACTGTGTACCCAGGGAAGTCAGAATTTGCTGGTAAGATTTGTGTGCAGATACCAAAGAGCTTCTTTCATTTAAATAATTCCTTTAGTCAGGTAAATATATTTAGGAACACAAGCCATTAAATAATGGTGCAGTCACAGCAGTGGTTTGACCTTAAATCCAAGCATAAAGGTGATATTTTTGTTCTCAACTTGTATTTAATGAACAATAAGTCACGAAAACCATTTGTCATTTTGTGATACATTGATTTATTCTCTAACCTCAGTCTTTTTACCTTGTTCTTTACACCAATGATATCACCTTGGCAACCTGTTCAGGTTTTTTTTTTATCATTTTGATAAATGGATGTACGCAAATGCTCCTAACACAAACTAACAACTGCTCCAGTGGGTGGGTTTGCAATTGGAAGCAAACAGTCTGAGCATTTGACTCGATACGAATTAATGCCACGCTCCAAGTCATAGGCAGAGATCAGTACAGTCATTTCAGCTTTTGAAACTTCCACAGAATGCATTTCAGAAAACTGAAGAGGTGAAGCACTGTTTAAAAACTTAACAATTTGCCTCAAATAATGTAGAGCTTCGGCTGTAGGAACTTCATTAAATTTTATAACATTTATTTTCTTAAATTTTCATCTTTTATTGGCTTGGTACCTGAAACTTGCAGAAATGTGACACTGTTTTAAGGATTTCCAAATCAATTGTTGAGAAAGGCATGCAGAGAGATTTTCTAGTGGTGACTTCCCTGTGGCAAGACTTAATTTTAGAATGGACACAAGGAGATGTCCTAACTGAATCCCTCATCAACCACAGAAAGCAAAAGCAAGTCTCTTCAAGCATCAACTTGTACATTTTTCAGCACCTGGGACCACTCCACACTGAGGTATACTCTGCATGGACTCTTTCAATCAGTGAGGAGTTCCAGCATTTTGACTTGTACAGATGAGCTTCACAGTGCAGACAAACAGGTGAAAAAGATGATGCATTTGAGCATTGGGCCAGGGTAAATACAATTATCAAATAAACTTTAAGCTGGTGGCTAAAGAGGCTCGCACACTTTGAATGAGACCCTGAACATTAAAACATTTTTATGTACATCATGGTGCCAGTTTTCAATGCTTAAGATTTAAAGGTCTGATGCCCAATTTAGCAAAGCACCTTCCTGGAATACATGAGCAAGTTCACACGGTAAACTATCGCTGAGGACATTTCTGATGCACCTGGTAACACCCACACTGGCATCCTCACCAAATGGAGCTGTGTCTATTTTGAATCCTTGAGAAATTTATCGTGGATCCAAGAGACTATACAATCTGTTGCTTCAAGGACAAGTACAAATCATAAGGTGCTGGTTGTGACCCATATATTGATGTCCCGGTTTTGGAGCCAGATGATGGGGCCTAGTGTGGCTGCATAAAAGGTGAGAGGAACAGCCCTTGACAATCTCTTCCATTGTTGACTTTTGTGACTGCAATTGTAATAGGTTTTGATTTGAGATCGCATGGCGGTCAGAGAAGCCAATATAATAAAATTTAATAAAAGCCGGTAATACTTGAAATACCCTGCATGTCAAGTAGTATCACTGGAAGAGGTGAAGTGAGTCAAGAATATCAGTCTGATGGCCTTTCATTGGAGCCAAGCAGCCTCACTGATGGTTTCACATCCAGGACAGTGCTACTTAAGTGGGAGACCTAGTCGAAGTATTGGCTATATAGGGCGGACGCTGAGATCTGTGTGTCAGACACTGTTGTTGCTGCATTGAGACCTCCAGTGTTGATCACTAATGAATGAGGTATATCACTGGAGACCCTCTGAAAGTCCAGGACCAGAGCCATAGAACAGCACATCTTCCATCCCGGGATGGATTGGTGCGGTGGTTTTGCAGAGATGAGCGTGGTGAAGTGAGTGATGAGATTTCCTTTCTAATACTCGACGAATGGTGTTCACCACTGTCATTAACTTCAGTGTTTTGGAAATGATGCACGTGGCTGGGCCTAGGTAAATTGGAACATTATTGTCACATGTACCGAGGTACAATGGAAAACTTGTCTTGCACACCGTTCATACAAATCAATTCATTACACAGTGCATTGAGGTATAGTACAAGGTTAAACAATAACAGAATGCAGAATAAAGTGTTACAGTTACAGAGAAAGTGCAGTGCAGGCAGACAATAAGGTGCAAGGTCATAGCGAGGTAGATTGTGAAGTCAAGAGTCCATCTTATCATGCTAGGGAACCATTTGATAGTCTTATAACAGCGGGATAGAAGCTGTCCTTGATCCTGGTGGTACGTGCTTTCAGGCTTTTGTATCTTCTGCCCGATGGGAGGGGGGAGAAGAGAGAATGTCTGGGGTGGGTGTGGTCTTTGATTATGTTGGCTGCTTTACTGAGGCAGTGAGAAATGTAGACAGAGTCCATGGAGGGGAGGCTGGTTTCCATGATGTGCTGAGCTGTGTCCACAACTCTCTGCAGTTTCTTGCAGTCACGGGCAGAGCAGTTGCCATATGAGATGCATCCAGATAAGATGCTTTCTCTGGTGCATCGATAAAAATTGGTGAGGGTCAAAGTGAAAATGCCAAATTTCTTTAGCATCCTGAGGAAGTAGAGGCGCTGGTGAGCTTTCTTGGCCGTGGCATCAACGTGGTTGGACCAGGACAGGCTATTGGTGATGTTCACTCCTAGGAACTTGAAGCTCTCAACCCTCTCGACCTCAGCACTGTTGATGTAAACAGCTGCATGTGCACCGACCCCTTCGTGATCAATAGCAAGAGGGGACTATTTAATTGGGGTCAGGGACATAATTTTAAAAAAAGGAATCTAATTACCTACTCTTGACATGAAACAATATTACCCTCACTGAGTCTCCCACCATCAACAACCTGTGGTGTCAGCATTGACTTACCTTGCCACATGCACAGTGGTTGCAAGAATAGGTCAGAGGCAGGGTATCCTGCGAAAGGAGGCTGACCTGCCATCAACCACAAAGTACAAGTATGCCATGTGATGCAGTACCCTCCATTTGCCTGCACAGGTACAGCCAGTGTGATAGTTGATGACAACCATCAACCTGCTGTTCGTGTGGACTTGTGAAAGATATTTGGCAGAATTACACATATTGAAAGAAGTAAGATGGAAGTTATGGGTATTAAAGGGAGAGTGGCTGCTTGGGTACAAAATTACCAACGAATGAAGCAGAGAACAGTGCTGAAAGACTATTTTTCAGACTGCAAGGAGGTTCACAGTGAAGTCCACTAGTATTACAGATATGTATTAATCATTTGTAATTGGGTATTTGGGGCAGGACTGGTGATGGCACATAACTTGGAACTGCCTGTGAGGAGATAAAGCAACGTACTAAAGCAGTGCATCCTAAGAGCAGGACATTTATACTAAATCTTATTTAAAAAAACTATTTGCAGTTGGAATATTGTGAGCAATCCCCAGCCACTCTAGGAAAGAAATCAATGCCATATGGAGGGTAGAGAGGAAATTTATAGGAGTGGTGAAAATCTTTGGTTATGTGCGGATGCTGAAACAATTGGGATTGTATCTCAGTGATGTTCAAGGTTATTACGTTACTGTTCTTTGCAGAGAAGGTAATGTCATACAATATGGCAATGTGACACTAGCAGGCCAATGATCAAATTATCAATAATTATCAAAGGAATTGCAATTACAGTTTTATTGGGAATAAATAATAACTGGAAAGATATCATCATTTTGCAGATGTGCTGTCAAACACTGAAAACATCTTACTTCTGACTTCATCAGTTTGTAACCCAATATTGTTGAAAATAGCAGGAAACGCTCTCTGCCAGTTGTTTGTCAAATTGGCGTGAGACTCCAAGTGTAATGTGAATTTTTCTTCAGGTGTGCAAAGGCAGCAGATTTAAATGCACGCCATAGGGTGGCTCAGTTTCCAAAGCCATGGGATACTTCTGCCGAGATCTTTAAAGAACTGTAAAATTGAAAGCTCTCCTCCAAAGGACATTTTTGCTGCCATAACTAAATCAAAGACCAACATCAATGAACAGATTACTCAAGGCATCAACATACACCTCTATTATTCCTGAAAATACATGTGTTGAAATTGCATTCTATCTAAGGAGATTTCATTTAAGTATATCAAAACAAATATTTATGTCAAGGTAAGCATTTATTGCATATTCCTCATTGTCTTTGAGAAGGTAGTGGTTGTGTCTTACCACCTTAAACAGTTGCCATCCTTCTGCTGAGGGTATTGCCACAGCGTTTTTTTGATAGAGAGCTCCAGGATTTAGACCCAGTGATGATGAAGGATGAGAGACATATTTCCAAGTTAGAATAGTGTGTGACTTGGTGGGAAACATGTACTGTAGATGGCATGTAGATGGCATGCCTATGCTTCTGTTGCAGTGGCACATGCTACAACAACAATGCAACAGTGCTGTAGGAAATGTATGTTTAGGGCAGTGAGTAAGGTGCCATTCAAGAAAGCTGCCATGTTCTGGATGATGGGGAACATTTTGAGTGTTGTTGGAGCTTGTGCAGGCAAATGGAGAGTACTGCATCACATGGCATACTTGTACTTTGTGGTCGGTGGTAAGGCTTTAAGGATCCAACAGGTAAACCTCCTTTTGCAGGATAGCTGGTCTCTAACCTATTCTTGCAACCACTATGTAGGTCAGTCAATGCTGACACCTCAGGATATTCTTGTTTCCTCAGGTAATTACTATTATTACCTCAGGTAATATTGTTTCATGTCAAGAGTAGGTAATTAGATTTCTTTCTTAATAACATTCCTGACCCCAGTTAAATAGTCCCCCTTGCTAGTTGAGACTTTCATGACACAAAATGGAATTAGAACACAATAGAAAAGGTTATGGAATTTACAACAATAATTTTCAAGTTTGTCTTTACAATGGTATTTAATGCTATTGAAATATTTCTAAGTCCATTCTTTACTTGAAGATTCTGGGTTGCCCAGGCCTTGAGTTTATTGTTACTCAGAATAGAAGCTGAGAGGGGAAGACACATTCTAGTGTGACGGCATCAGTCTGACTAAGATTCTGTGCAAAATATTTAAATGTGTGAATGTGTTGCTCTGCAAACAACTTATGTTTTTGCTCAAAGTATGAGTGCAGTCCATTTATGGTAGTAGTTTTGGAAAAGTCTTTAGAGATGGAAGTTTGACTAGACCCCATGCTTGGCTGGAAAAGTGGGCACAAATTTAATTTGAAATTGTACTGTTTTTCCAAATTGCCGGTTCTTAAGTTGAAGCTAGACACAGATTAGAGGAACAGCCCCTCATATTCCACCTGGGCAGTCTCCAACCTGACGGCATCAACATAGAGTTCTCTGACTTCCGGTAACCACTCCCCTCTGTCCCCCCTTTTGTTTTCCCTTATCCCACCGGCCCCATCACCCTCTCTCTTTCCTCTCCCTCGCCCTCTCGATCTGCCCGTCACCCACACATTCCTCCCTCCGGTTCCCCTCCCCACCTCCTTCCCTTTATTCAGTGGTCCACTGCCCTCCCCCCCATCTGATTCCATCTTCTTCAGCCCTTTGTCACTTCCACCTATCACCTCCCGCTCTCCCCCTCCCTCACCTGCCTATCACCCCCCCCAGCTCTCGCTCCACCCCTTCCCCCCCACCTTTTATACCGGCCGTCTCCCCTCTTCCTTTCCAGTCCTGATGAAGGGTCTCGACTCGAAACATCGACTGTCCATCTCCCTCCGCAGATGCTGCCTGACCCGCTGAGTTCCTCCGGCATCTTGGTTTGCTCCAGATTTCCAGTGTCTCTTGAGTCTCTACTGTGCTCAAAATTCACCTGCATGACCACAAACAAAATTTCTCCAGTGCAATAGAATGTGGCTTTTTTCTTTCGTATAAATATTTATTAATGAATCCTAGGAATGGTAAACTGGAGCCATTTTATTAATACGTGCATGAAAATAGGTTTATCGTTGAACTGTTTTTAATAATGGGGTCAAGTTCCTCATTGTGAGTAAATTGATTTTTAAATCAGGGAAAACAAAAGATTCTTAATTACTACTAAAGTCAATAGATCAGTTAATCTTATAGTCTATTATATTTTGGACAATGAATATAATTGGAGTGTTGTTCCATTATTCAGGAAGGGTAATTGGGATAATCCTGGAAACTATAGACCGATGAGTCTCACATCAGTGGTAGGGAAGTTACTGGAGAGGATTCTTAGGGACAGGATTGATGAGCATTTGGAAAACCACAGTGTAGGGTTTTATAAAGGGACAGTCAGCATGGCTCTGTGCGGGGCAAGTCACGTCTTACTAACTTTATTGAGGTTTTCGAGGATGTGACGATGGCGATCGATGAAGATAGAGCTGTGGATGTTCACTACATGATTTTAGTAAGGCATTTATCAAGGTCCCTCATGGGAGGCTCTTGCATGGTGAATTGGCTGTGTGGATTCAGAATTCGCTTGCCCATAGAAGACAGGGTAGTGGTCGATGGGCCTTATTCTGGCTGGAGGTCCGTGACTAATGGTGTTCCGCAGGGATCGGTACTGGAATCTCTGCTGCTTGTGATAATATATAATTGACCTGGATGAAAAAGTAGATGGGTGTTTTAGTAAATTTGCGGGCAATATGAAGATTGGTGATGTTGTGGATAATGTAGAAGATTGCCAAAGGCTACAGTGGGATTATAGATCAGTTGCAGATATGGGCGGAGAAATGGCAGATAGAGACCCTTGACAGTGTTGGTGAGCAGATGGATCTTGGGGTCCAAGTCCATAGCTCCCTGAAGGTAGCTACACAGGTTAATAGGGCCTTAAAGGAGACATATGGCATGCTTGCCTTCATTAGTCGAGGCATTGAGTTCAAGAGTTATGCCACTGCTTTATTAAACCTCTAGTTAGGCTGCATCTGGAGTATTGCATACAATTCTGGTCATCTCACTACAGGAAGGATGTGGAGGCTTTGGAAAGGGTACAGAAGATGTTCACCAGGATGCTGCCTGGATTAGAGGACATGTGCTATCAGGAGATGTTGGACAAACTTGGGTTGTTTTCTCTGGAGCAGGGGAGGCTGAGGGGAGACCTGATAGAGGTTTATAAGGTTATGAGAGGCATAGACAGACAGCCAGTATCTTTTTCCAAGGGATGAAATGTCTAATACCAGAGGGCATGCATTTAAAATGAGAGGGGATAAGTTCAAAGGAGTGTGCGGGGCAAGTTTTTTTGCCAGAGAGTGGTGGGTGCCTGGAATGCACTGCCTGGGGTGGTGGTGGACGTTCAAGAGGCTCTTAGATATGCACATGAATGTGCAGGAAATGGAAGGACATGGACATTGTGTAGGCAGAAGGGATTAGTGTTTAGTTGGGCATTTGATTACTAATTTAATTAGTTCGGTACAATATTGTGGGCCGAAGGGCCTGTTCCTGTGCTGTACTGTTCTGTGTTTGTCTGATGTGAAACGCTGAAGGATAAAATGAGAATTAACTTTCTGAAGGTTTGTGGAGGAATGGGATCTCTGTACCATAGTAGCTGCATGAAATAGTTAAACCATCTTTATATTGGAAGTCAAATCCTTGGGACCTAAATTCAAACCTCTGGAAAAACAGGAAGTGAGAGCAGGATGACTGATTACCATGGCCTGTTGAGGGCAAGCAGCAAGTCTGCTGAATCTGTGTTGCTTTTTGCATATAATGATTGAAGGGCCAAGCCTGTGTTAACTGCTCTGTTCATGAGCTGGACTTTTCAGCAGTTGGACATCATTCTGAGTGGCCAGCACCAATTCAAGTTCACCTGCCCACATTTGAGCCAAATCACCAGACATAGTGCCCAAGCATTGGGTGCCCTGGAGTCCAATTCCATGGCTAGGAATTACAAATAACCAAAGTTAGCTAGAATTGATTTTTAAGCATTTTATTGCATTAACCTCTGAAAGTAGTAAATGCTGATTTTAAGCATAGACCTTTAAATTTATTTAGGCATTGTATATTAATAATAAATTAGTATTTAGGCTTGGCTCTTTTGAAGCAATGATCCAATCTTTCCATTTGGTTGGTCAATAAGGTACGTGATTTGAATTTACACCTTTCACAGGGTGTAAGGAGGAGAAATGTAACATGATCCACTTTGGACAATTAAATGTTGATGTTAAGGGGGATCTGGGTGTCATCATGCAGGTATTTCTTTAGCATTTTAGGCACAACATTTAATTAAGGAGTGGAATATTGATCTTCAATGCAATGAGGATGGAGGGCACATTATGCCCTTGTTAGTCGTTGATTTACGATCCAAGTACTCACAAGATCTGTCCAGGGCTCCACTTCAAACTTTTCCCAAAGGCACCAAAAGAGTGGAATTGTGTACCTGTACTCGAAAGGTTAGTCAGGAATGTGGGCTGGGTGTGTGGCTGGATCTGGTGTCTGGAGTGTAGGCCAGATGTTTGACCAGCTGAAACTTATATTAAAGCTTTTAAATCCATGGAGCAGTCATTGCCAGAAGTGGTATCAGTACTTTTTTGTTGGCCATGATAAGTTCATGCCTGTACCCTTGTAAATGATGAAGACTTGGTGGATGAGTAAGGAAGTCACACAACAACTTTGGTGAGGTGAAGCTTGAATAATGTGTACAGCTTTGAATATTTTACTGAGGGAGGATATACAGTCTTGGAGCCCATGTAGCAATGATTCACCAGAAGGTGTGCAGGGTGGGGTTATGTTTTCTACTGGCAAGTCTAGAACGTGGAGCTATAATCTCAGGATGAGGTTTTTTTTCACATATTTTTCACAAGATCACAAGACAAGGGAGCAGAAGTAGGCCATTCGGCCCATCGAGTCTGCTCTAAGGAAAAGGGAAAAAAGAAAAAGAAATGAGAAATTCGGGGGGAGGGGGCATGAAAAAAACCAACACACTATTCTAACCCCAATTTCCAGCCTTATCCCCATATCCCTTGATACCCCGACTATTTAGATATCTATCTATCTCTTCCTTAAATGCCTCCAATGATCTGGCCTCCACTGCTGTATGTGGCAAGGAATTCCACAAATTCACCACCCTCTGGCTAAAGAAATTTCTCCTCATCTCTGTTTTAAACCTGTACCCTCTAATTCTAAGATTGTGCCCTGTGGTCCTGGACTCACCCACCAAGGGAAACAGCCTAGCCAAATCTACTCTGTCCAGTCCTTTCAACATTTTAAATGTCTCTATGAGGTCCCTTCTCATTCTTCTGTACTCCAGTGAGTACAGTCCAAGAGCCGACAAACGCTCATCATACGTAAGCCCTTTCATTCCGGGAATCCTCGTAAATCTCCTCTGAACCCTCTCCAACATCAGCACATCCTTCCTAAGATATGGGGCCCAAAACTATGCACAGTATTCCAAATGAGGCCTCACTAGTGCCCCGTGGAGCCTCACCAACACTTCCTTACTTTTATACACTATACCTCTCGAAATGAATGCCAACATAGCATTCGCTTTCTTTACCACCGATCCGACCTGGTGGTTAACCTTTAAGGTATCCTGCACAAGTACCCCCAAGTCCCTTTGTACTTCTGTACTTTGAATTTTCTATCCTTCTAGATAATAATCTGCCCATTTATTTCTGTTTCCAAAGTGTACAACTGCACATTTCTCAACATTGAATCTCATCTGCCATTTCCTTTCCCATTCTCCTAAACTGTCTAGGTCTCTCTGCAACCTTCCTATCTCCTCAATACTCTCTACTCCTCCACCTATCTTGGTGTCATCCGCAAACTTAGCCACGAAACCATTTACTCCATCATCCAAATCGTTAACGTACAAAGTAAAAAGCGGCCCCAACACTGACCCCTGCGGAACACCACTAGTAACTGGTAGCCAACCAGAACAAGATCCTTTTATTCCCACCCTTTGCTTCCTGCCAACCAGCCAATGCTCCACCCATTCTGTTATCCTACCTGTAATTCCATGACCTCTCATCTTATTAATCAGTCTCTTATGTGGCACCTTGTCGAAGGCCTTTTGAAAATCTAAATACACAACATCTACCGCCTCTCCCTTATCCACCCTACCTGTGATTTCTTCAAAAAACTCCAATAGGTTGGTCAGGCAGGATCTTCCCTTCACAAAACCATGTTGGCTAGGACCTATCTTGCCTTGCACCTCTAGGTATTCCATAACTCCATCCTTGAGGATCGATTCCAATAACTTTCCCACCACTGACGTCAGACTAATAGGTCTGTAATTTCCTTTATGCTGCCTCCCACCTTTCTTATACAGTGGAACTACATCTGCGACCCTCCAGTCCTCCAGAACCATGCCGGAGTCTGTCGATTCCTGGAAAATTATCACCAATGCCTCCGCTATCTCTAAAGCCACCTCCTTCAGAACCCGGGGATGCACCTCATCCGGTCCGGGAGGCTTATCAGTCTTTAGCCCATTTAGTTCCATTCTGTGAGACCCCTGACTAACCGGTATATTGCTGATGTCCTCCACAGTGAAGACCGATGCAAAATATTCATTTAGTTTTTCTGCCATCTCTTTATCATCCATCATAATCTCTCCCGCACCGTTATCAATTGGTCCTATATTAACCCGTGTCTCTCTTTACTCCTTATACATTTAAAAAAAACTCTTAGTATCCTTTCGAATGTTATCCGCCAACTTCCTTTCATAATTCATCTTTTCTTTCCTAACGACCTTCTTAGTTTCTTTCTGCAGGTTTTTAAAAGTTTCCCAGTCTTCTGTTTTCCCACTAATTTTTGCTTCCTTGTATGCCCTCCCTTTTGCTTTTATTTTAGCCTTCACCTCTCTCGTTATCCACATTTGTGCCTTCTTTCCATTCAAAACCTTTTTTCTTGGAATATATCTATCCTGCATTTTCCTTATTTCTTGTAGAAATTCCTTCCATTTCTGCTCTGCCGTCCCTCCACCTAGCTTACTCTTCCAATCAACTTGGGCCAATTCCTCTCTCATACCATTGTAATTTCCTTTGTTCCACTGAAATATCGATACACCAGTTATCAGCTTCTCCTTCTCAAATTTGAAACTGAACTCAATCATATTGTGATCACTGGTTCCCAGTGGTTCCTTTACCTTTGGTTCCCTAATCACCTCTGGTTCATTACACAGCACCCAATCCAAAACAGCCGATCCCCTGGTGGGCTCATCAACAAGTTGCTCCAAAAAACCATCCCATAGACATTCCACAAACTCACTCTCCTGAGATCTACTGCCTTGCTGGATTTCCCAGTCCACCTTCATGTTAAAATCCCCCATAATTATCTTCACATTGTCACTCTGGCACGCTTTTTCTATTTCAAACTGCAACTTATCATCCACTTCCTGACTGCTATTAGGGGGCCTATATATAACTGCTACTATTGTCCTTTTACCCTTGCTATTTCTTAGCTCCATCCATAAGGATTCCACCTCTTCTGACCCAATGTCCTTCCTTTCTATTGATTTTATATCACTACTAACCATCATGGCCACACCTCCCCCTCTGCCTACCCGCCTATCCTTCCTATCCACTGTGTACCCCTAGACATTCAGTTCCCAATCACATCCATCATAAAGCCATGACTCGATGATTGCCACAATGTCGTATTTATTAACCTGTAGTTGTGCCACTAGGACATCTACTTTATTCCTAATGCCACGTGCATTTAAATATAGTACATTTAGTCCAGTATCTGCTATTGATTTTGTTGTACTTCTATCGTTCAGCAAACTATCCTGATTTCTCACCTGCCTGTGCTTCTTGCCATCCTCACTGCACACTGTCTTGGACTTGTTTCTATAAACCTCCTCCCTTACCCTAACACAATGTGGACTTCATTGGCAAGGCCAGCATTTATTGCTCTCGCTAATTGCCCTTGAGGAGGTGTTGTAAGCCACCTTCTCAAATCATCGTAGACCTTCTGACGAAGGGCCTCCCACAGTATTCTCAGTAACTGAGTTTGAGGATCTGGACCCAGTGATTATGAAATAATAGCCTTCAGAAAGGTGTGCGACTGGGAAGGAATCCTCTCTATATTTCCATGCATCTGCTCCCCTCAATGGTAACGATCATGGATTTGGGAAGTGCTGTCGGAGCAGTTAGGAGAGTCATTACAGTACTATTTGGAAATGGTACATAATGCAGCTATGGTATGCTGCTGGTGGAGGGGGTGAATATTCAGGGTTGTTTTGTATCACATGGAAAATCTGACCAGATATTTCCTGTCAGCCCTATGACCCTGATGCGATTTCTGTTGTCAGGTTCATGCAGGAAGATGTTATTCCCCAGGCAATGCTCTTGGAGCACTGCAGAGGAATTTTGACCACATTATGCTGCGTGCACTCCTTTCTGGACACTTCCATAAACACATGTTTGACTACTGCAGTCCGACTGGGGAGACCTACAAGGTAAGTGAAATACACAACTAAATTCTTACCCCTACCCTCTGCATTAAGCCAATTCCCCTCTTACCCTGACGATCTCCAGATCCATCTTATTCCCCTCCACACCCATAACATTGCTGGTGCGCTTCCTGATGCCTCCTACACCACCTCTAACAAAAGTGCAAAACCTTCCTTAATCCCTCCCTAACATCCCAACATTGCAAGAAAAGTTCTGTGTTTATGACTGTCCTCAATAAGAAGTACTAAAATGAAGCTTTCTTTCAGAAAAAAAGCATTCAAAGTTTATTTGATATCACACTTCCTTCTGCATGAACACACACAGAATGCGGAGTGCAGGAAAGATTTACCAGGATGTTGCCCGGACTCGGGGGCCTGAGTTACAAGGAGAGGTTATGTAGACTAGGACTTTAATCCCTGGAACGTAGGAGATTGAGGGGCGACCTGATCGAGGTGTATAAGATCATGACAGGGTGAAAGCACACAGTCTTTTTCCCAGGGAGGGGGTGCTAAAAACAAGAGGGCATAGGTTTAAGATCAGAGGCGAGAGATTTAAAAGGTACATCAGGGGCAGCTTCTTCACGCAAAGGGTGGTGCGTATTTGGAACGAGCTGCCAGAAATAGTGGTTGAGGCGGGCACATTAGTGACATTTAAAAGCTATCCAGATAAGTATGAGGATAGGAGGGGTTTAGAGGGCTATGGGCCAAACGCGGGCAGATGGGACCAGCTCGCTGGGCAACACCGTCGGCATGGACGTGTTGGGCCGAAGGGCCTGTTTCTGTGCTGTATGACTCTATGAGTAGAGCCAAATGATATAAATCAATTTGAATAGAAAGTTGACCAACTGATGAGTATTGACTTATATTCATTTCTTAATTTTAAAAAATAAAAATTATGGTAAATTGGATTTGTTCACTGTAGATTTTATTATAACTATTCAATGCAATATAGAGAAATTTAAGTATTACAAAAATAAAACATGAACGTTTCTAAATATCTCTTAACATTTTGTTGTCCAGTTTGCAAACATGAACAGAAACTTATTTTTAAATACACTTATTCACTCAATCTGTGCAGTACAGGAGAGAAATCTTAAACTGTGTTTACATAAAATTTATTTCCTTTTAAAGATCTATTTAAATGCAATACCACACCATTATTCTTCCACAAACAATCAAAATTTTAATAAATGCATGACACTTTGAGCTGCTTTTTTGTTCCTTGTAAATTATGTGCCTGTGTCACAAGTTTCTATGTGGACTATCAAAAGTCTGGAGATGTTAGACTTTGATGAATTATTGAAAACTGTAAATTGATGGAGTTTTTTTGCCAAGATCACAATTTTTGGAAGATATGAGAATCCTTAGTGCACTGATAATACTAGTACATTCGCAATGAGGTACAGCTTAAATTAAGTCTTGCATGAGCAGCTATTACTAATTAATATTCAGTAACATTAGTGCATCTTATGCAAGTTCAAATATTCATGTTCATAAAGAAGCAGTAAAATATTTTAAGACTGAAGACTTGGACTTCTGAGTTTTGAAATATGTTGGTTATACTAAATAATAAAGAGAATGTCGCTACCTAAAGCTACTTACTAACAGGTGAAGGCACAGCCAGTGTTGCATTTGAATCAGCCTTTGCCAGCTACGTACATTATTTAGACTAGAATAGTAGAACATGACTGAAAAATTATGAGACCAACCTCATTCACCCAAAAATCTACCTCCGATTTGATTAGACTGACGCTTGAGATGAATGGTAGTGAAGAGATGGTTTGCATGTAAAGTAGCAAGTGTGGTGAGTGTGAACAGTCAATATTTCAGGTTGTGGTGTTTTTAGCAGAAGCAGTTCACTGACCTCACATGACCTGTTTCCCTCTCCACCGATATTGTCTGTGCTGCTGGGTATTTCTGGCAATTTCTGATCTTACTTCAGATTGCAGCAACCCTAGAATGTTGCATCTGTTTGAAGAAAAGATTGATGCTTCTGTATTCCGAAACCATTTATTATTCATGCCGTATAGCAGAGAAGCAGGCAGCAGTGGCATAAGATTTTAATAACACACAAATCAGACTAGATGCACAACTGATAAAGTGGGATAAATGTTGCAAATTGGAAACATAAATATTTTTCATTTCTTTTCAATATTAAAAAACATTGACAGCTCATATGTGTCAATTACATTCAGTAACTAATCATTGCCAGGACAGAAATTTAATGGTTCATAACTGTTCTTACACTTTTCATTGAAAATACTTCAAAATGGCTCAGATTCCCTCATAAAACAAGTGTAGCTGTTTTTTTCTGTTTGCAATGTGAAACTGCAATTGTTTTTAAATTCAAGCTATAACTCGTTCTTTCATCAAAACAGTCATCATCTTCTAAATTCTGGTGCAACTGGCAAACAGATTTCTTTGTATGTGCTGTATGTAGGTGAAGACGTAACTTTGCATTATGTCACCTTTCTTCCAACAAGTCCCATTTCTCCAGCAATTGTACAACTTCCTGCACCAACATTAACTTATGGATGTTAAACTGAATATTTACCAGATCTTGTCCATTACTAAATATGATGTAATCAGTCTCATAAAATTGGACCTAATAGTTTATTGGCTAGTCCAATTTACAGACAATTAGCTAATCAATAAAACACACCTTCTACATGGAATCTATGCTACCAATTTGTACAAATAGCACATAGATGTGACAATCATGCTGATCTGAGCCATACCTAAAATTATATTTCATTAATTTTGTACATTTGCCATGGCAAATGTTTAAGAACTCAGTTAAATAAATCAATTTCATTTGCATTTTCAGGAATAAATGAAGAAATAACTTTAAACCAACTCATACTCTCTATGAAACAAATAGGATAGGAAAAATATGGAACAGACGGCATTATATGCCTGAAATCAACTTCAATCTTCACTCTCTTATTTACACATATATATATATATATATACATAAAGAAAAATGTACAGAATAAATCCTTCCTGAAATATGTTAAGAATACAGTTGGAGGTGGGGAAGGGGAGAGATGCTCCTTAATATGCTTGTTGCTTATTGGTAATAATCATTATTCCCAATAATAATTAAGCAATTTAAGGAAGTGCATGCATTGGTGTGGGGCGCGTGCGTGTGTGTTTATTCTGTCTCTCCACAAGTTGTCAAGTTTAAATGCTTGCACGTACTTCTATGTGTGAGGGCAGTTCTGGCCTACGTCTCTTGACAATTCCTCATAAAAATCGAAAGGTAGACTACCTCCGTGCAGTCAAATGGTTCTTGATTGTCCATGGGTAAGTGTGATTTCTGGCAAAGACATTTTTTAAGAAGTTACTGGATTATGGACGTAGCAGAGACAAGAAAATTAAGTGTTGTAAAATAAAAATAAAACTGGCATTATCTCTGGACAGTTTTGCATTTAAAAACAATCAGAGTTTCAGAAGTTTCTTTGAACGCTATTTGTTTAACAAAAACAGGAAATACTGAACACAACGGGTCTGTCAATGTGGAAACGTCATTCTTCCTATCACGACACTTGGAGGCGGCCGTTCGGTCTAGCTCCTATTAGTCCCATTATTCTTCACCCTACTTCCCTCTACTCTGTAACTTTTTCTCTCTCAATCAACTGCACTTTCTTTTTGCAATTAACCTACCAGCACCTCACTGGGTGTGCAAACAATTTAGTAACTGTGGGAGCTAAAATTTGTTAAAATAGGGATATAAGAAAATCAGCTGATCTTGTAATAGATACATCATGCAGTCCAGACAGAAGGCATCCTAGGTCTCTGAGGGTGGAGATTGTGGAGGTATTGTGGCAATCTTCCAAATATGTTTAGATTTGGAGATGGTGTCCGAGGATACAAATGTTGCATACTGTTTTGAAAAAAAAATAAACCTCTAGGCCAGTCAGTTTCACTTCAGTGGTCGGGGGACTTTTAAAGATGGTAATCCAGGACAGAATTAGCAGGCAGTTGGACAAGCGAGATTAATTAGGGAGAGCCAGCAAAGGTAAGTTGTGTTTAGCGAGCTTGATAGAGGTTTTTGTTTTGTTGAGGTAACAGTGTGTCGATGAGAAAATGGGGTTGATGTGAATCTGGACATTCAAACAGTATTTGAATAACTGCTACAGTCGAGATTGAAGTCCACAGAAAGTAACAGCATAGGAAGCAAACTGGTTACTGGGAAACAGTGCAGTTGTAAGCAGTTGTTTTGTGGACTGGAATGAAGTGTATAGTGGTCTTCCCAAGGGTTGGTACTACAGTCATTGTTTTTAATATTTATTAATGACTTGGACTTGGATGTACAGAGCACAAATTCCAAATTTGCACATGCCATAATGCTTCCATATATTATGAACTGCAAGGAAGATATTAATTGACTTTAAAAGGATTTAGACAGACTGGTAGAATGGGTGAATGTGAAATTTAATGCAGAAAATGTGAAATGTTAACTTTCAGTAGGAAGAGCAAGGAGAGGCAGATAAACTAGGTGAACAATACTGAAAGAACAAAGAGATCTGTGGGATGTATCCATATATTATTGAAAATGGCAGCGGCAGGTTGACAGAACAGTTTTTAAAAAGAAAAGCACATGGGATCCTGGGCTTTATAAATAGAGACCCAGAGTACAAGAACAAGAAAGTCGTGATGAAACTGGCATACCTGGGTGCCATACCTTGGGAAGTAGTGATGAAACTGGCATACCTGGGTGCCATACCTTGGGAAAGGTAGACGACTTTAATTAAAGTCGATAGACTGGAGAAGCTGGGGTTTTGTTCCTTGGAATAGGGAGATTAAGAGGAGATCTGATGGAGGTATTTAAAATCTTGAGAAGTCTATAGATGGGGACAAATTGTTTCCTTCAGTTAAAGGATGAGAACATAATTGAAGATAAACCACAGAAGAACCAAAAGTGATACAATGAAAAACTCTTTTTTACACAACTGATATTTAGGATCTGGAATGCACTTTTAGGAGTAGTGATGAAGGTAGTTGAAATTGTGCTCCTCTGTCCCTTGACTCTCTCCTCCTGACCTACCTGGCCCCATCACCCTGTCTCACCCACACACTCTTCCCACTGGTTCCCCTCTGCCCTCCCCACCTCCGTCTCTTTATTCCATGCTCCACCGTCCTCTCCTCTCAGATGCCACCATCTGCAGTCCTTTTGTCACATCCACCTATCACCCCCCCCCCACCCCCAGCTTCTGATGCTACTCCCACTCTCCCCCTCCCCCATCTGCCTATCATCCCTCCCTCACCTGGATCCACCCATCACCTGCCAGCTCTGGCCCCACCCCTTCCATCAACCTTTCCATACTGGCTGCCTTCCCTTATCTTTCAGTCTGGATTAAGGATTTTGAACCGAAACGATGATTGTCCATTTCCCTCCACAGATGCTGCCTGACCCGCTGAGTTCCTCCAGCATTTTGTGTGTTGCTCCAGATTCCAGCATCTGCAGTTTGTGTCTTCAATTGTGGTGTTCAACAGAGAATTGAATAAATACTTGAATGTGGAAAAATACAAGGCTGTGGGTGAGTGGAACTAGCTGAAATGTTCTTGCATATAGCTGGTCTGGAATTGGTGGGTCAAACTGCCTCTTTCCATTCTGTAACCTTCATTCTGAATGATGGTGCCAGAGGGTTTGTGACCTACTCCTCCTCGTGTCTTGGGTTCTTTGCTCCTCTTCCATTTAAGGATTGTTAAATTTAACATGAACTAGTAGAGTTTACCAATCTCATCCTCAGCAAATACCCCAGAATCCCTACATGTTATGTTCAAAACTTTGGAGATGGTGCTGAATTCATAATGTTGTCATTTGAAGGCAAGTGGGCTAATGTTGGATGATAACTAGCAACCTAATACTAAGACATTAGCTTTAAATTTATCTCAATATTTACTATGGAAAACTGCGAAAAATCTTAATGTACTGCAGCACTCTAACTTAATATAACATTAAGTTCTGTATTTTATGAATACTCTGTGGTCAGGGGGCATTCTAGTTGGAGAGTAAAGAAAAATGTGGCAGCAGGGGATGATATTTGACAGATAATTCTCTGTGACTGTTCTCTGTGAAGACTCTGTTGCCTGCACCATGTCAGGGTTAAGGATTTTGCCTTGGAGCTCGAGAAACTTGGAGAAGAAGGGGAAAGGTATTGTTGTCATCTGCCTGGGAACCAATGACATTGATAGGACCAAGATTCCCCGGAGCACCGAGGGGACACATAATAGAAGTATATAAAATAATGATACTCATAGATAGGACAGATGGTCAGAGTCTGTTTCCCAGGTTGTGAATGTCAAATGCTGGAGGGTGTAGATTTAAGGTGAGAGGGTGAAAGTTTAAAACAGATTTAGGAGGCAAGTTTTTTATCGGTGCCTGGAGCACACTGCCAGGGAAAGTGGTGGAAGCAGATACAACAACAACATTTAAGAGGCACATGAACAGGCGGGGAATGGAGGGATATAGACTAGGTGCAAGCAGATAGGATTAGTTTAAACTGGAAAAATGGTTGGCACAAACATCATGGGCTGAAGAGCCAGGTTCCGTGCTGTACTGTTTTGTGTTCTATGATTCAAATTAAAACAGAGAACTACAAAGGTGATAATCTCCAGATTACTACCTGAACCACATGCAGATTGGCAGATGGTAAATAAGATCAGAGAATTTAATGTGCGTTGGGGAAATAGGTTTAAATTCATGGACACCAGCTCTACTGTTGTGATAGTTTTCACTTGATCACTAAGATCAGTGTCCTCATGAACTGAGAAACTGGTATCATAGATGAGGCTTTAAACTAAATAGTGAGAGGAAATTTAGGAAGTTAAAGAAAGGACAAAATGATAGTGCGGGGTAGCAAATAAAAATTTTTAAAAATTGCAATGGCTGGAAATCTAAAACAAAACCAAGTGCTAGAAACACTCAGCAAGTCCAGCAACATCAGTGTAAAGAGGAACAGAGTTCCTGTTTTCAGTTGAAGATCCTTTGTCGGATCTATGTTTCCAGCATGTTCTGATTTTGGTGCAGGTGGCGGGATGGGTAATGATAATTTGTCTGGCAAGAAGGGAGAGAGTATGATCAGGGTTATAGTTCTACTCGGATACAAGACTGAGGCCTATCCTGGACCCAACTATTGTTGTCTGTGCAGCAGGGTAGGTGGTGCCAGTCGCATGTGGTGACGCAAGGCCAGGTTGACAGAGTGAAGGCCTCCCTGACGAGTAGGTGAACTATGGGTCTGGACCATGGGGCAGCAAGCGTAGATGAAGTTGGGAGAGTTTGGGTAGTGGAGTGCGGGGGTGTGGATTTCAGTGGGAAATCATGGTTGGGGGGGGGGGTTGAAGATGTCGGTCACTGCAATTGTGAGGGAAACAGGGATAAAGGTAAAATTAAATTGTTTTATTATTGTCTCATGTACCAAGGTACAGTGAGAAACGCGTCTTGCATACCATCCCTACAGATCAATTCATTACAACAGTGCGTTGAGGTAGTACAGGGTGATAACAATAACAGAATGCAGAATAAAGTGTTACAGTACAAGGCTGAAGTAAAAGGAGCGATTGTGGGAGAGTGGAAGGTGCTTGCAGTTGTAGAGCGTGGCTGTCCATGTGGGGTCTTTGTATCACAGAGGAGCAGAAGCAGAGATTGTGTGGGTACTGGTAAGAGTTATGTTCGGTTGCACGTGGATGGGGATCTACCTGCAGGCACTAATGGACTGTCACTTGTCTCTTTCCTGGGTGGACCTTGCCACCCAGTACTTGGCAAACCTACCTGAGGAGTATTTAGCCAAAAATACAAATAAAATTTGAGGCAGGGTGCCTCCACAAAATATCTAATGATCTATTTTGTCAGAGTTGAACATAATTGGACACTCAGCTCAATTATAACTGGAAATGAGCTGATTTGTATTGGCTCATAGTTGGGCATTTTTACTCTTCAGCTGATCCAAGGCATTTGTTCCTCCGTGGTTAAAAGTTTTCCTGTGTGTGTACAAACTTACCTATTCACGGTGTTGAGGATGTCATAATAACCACTTTCAATAAGAACTTCTTCAATCATCATCTATATGTAAAACAAACAAAAATATTAGCAAGCATTTTTTTCATTCCCTGCCTTTCAAATAATACAGGCAAATGTTAGCAAAAATACTTTTCACTTAAGGTTGTACTGAACCTTGTGGAACAATGACTCTGATTTCATGACCCTTTGAGAACTAGATGGTATCCAACATTGTGATGCATCATGTTTATGTATCAAAACAACACTGGATGTGGTTCATTATTTTCAAACTTGTTATATGTTAAAACCCACCAAATATTGAAAGGCCTGGATAAAGTGGACGTGGAGAGGATGTTTCCAGTAGTGGGAAAGTCTAGGACCAGAGGGCACAGCCTCAGAATAAAAGGATGTCCCTTTAGAACAGAGATGAGGAGGAATTTCTTTAGCCAGAGGGTGGTGAATCTGTGGAGGCCAAGTCATTGGGTATAGTTAAAGTAGAGGTTGATAGGTCTTGATTAGTAAGGGCGTCAAAGGTTACTGAGAGAAGGCAGGAGAATAGGGTTGAGAGGGCGGAGCAGACTCAATGGGCCGAATAGCCTAATTCTGCTCCTATGTCTTATGGTCTAAAATATTATGAAATAAAGGCAAACATAGTTAAACATGTAAATGATGAAAGACTAACCTGCATCTGCTCGTAAGTTATTCCTTCTTCATATTCATAGCTGTAGGTGTTCACTGGAGTTGGGTTGGAAGGAACAATAATAACTAAAGTGATGAACCAGCGAGTAAATACAGAGAGTAATATAACTGGTGGACAACTAACTGTCACATACTGGATGTCAGGTTAGCAGTAAAATATTAACATACAAGGCACTGGTAGTTTCTGTTTTCACTACCTGAACAGAATCAACCACAACGAATTACCCAACTTTTTAAAAAATATATATTTGATTTTCATTTCCGGCACATTTTATAATGGATGGGCAATACTTTCTGCAGGTGTGGGGTGTGGTAGCATAGCAGTTGTTGCTGGTTAGGTACCAAAGGCGTGGGCTTGCCTGGATGAGTGCAGCTCCCATGATATAAAAGAACTTGAGACTTCCAGGCCAAAGCAGCCCACTTGATTGGTTTTGTGTCCACCACACTGCTTGTTCTCTCAACCACTGGCACATGTACCATCCACAGAATATACTACAGTTACTCATCTAGGTAACATGTTGAGTGGGTTAGTGGAAGTGTTGATCAAATGGTTGTTACCTGCTCTGTCTCCAGGGAATGCTGCATTCGCCCTGGATATCTGGTGCATTAAACTGCAATCTGCTGTCACGAAGTTCAGTTCAATCAGTTCAGGGGATCCTTGAAGAATCTGTCATTAAAAAATACTTTTAGGAAGTTTAAGAAATCTACTTGTGATGTGATTTTGGCAGTCAAATATTTCTGTAGAATCTCAAAAGGGTATGAAGAACTGGTCAATTGAAAAAATACGATACCTTTTGATATTTCCTGTTTTTAAAGTTATTTTTCTACACTATTTCAATATCATTTGGAAATGCACATTAAAATTCACTGAATTGTCAACAGATTGTATCTGTTTCACATTGCACAGAATTTAATCTGTTGCACAATAGTAATTTGGCCAGCTGTTTCTTGACCTATACTTTGAAATTACCCTCAACATACTCCCTTGACTTTTAAGATTTCTGTGGTTCAGAAGTATGTTTGAAATTTCTGAATATTTAATTTCCAAAATTTGCATCGTCATTTTATCTGTTATGATAACAAACCTTTTTAAGTTCTGCTTTCAAGTTGCAAGGATTGCTCTGTGGACTAAATAGTGATTTCTTAAACCTCTCAATGACACTTTTTCGAAAGTTGTGATGTAAAGTAGGTGGAAGCTGTGGAGAGAGAGGAAAATTGAATTTAACATCTGAGAGTTTTCATTTTAATTCATAGATAACGGAGAAAAATTTGTATAACTTCTCGGCATGAAAGTCTGATAATACTGCACTTAACAATTCTTTTGCATTATAATACAAATATGTATTGTGGTCTTAATTATTTCAGAAGTGAATACAGTAGGTCATAGAATGCATCTTATATTTCAAAAATGTTTAATAGTGCAGGAAAAACATGTGGCATCACTATGTATGTGAAATGAAACTACAGGATAGATGGTTATTTAAGCCCATATCTATATATATCTGTAAGTAGGTAACATCAGAATCGAGATAATAGATAAGAACGACCTGTGAATATATTAAGATTTAAAAAAAACTTTTCCTGACATGAATTTTCTGTCATTGGATAACGTTGTGCAGTTAGCAAAATGCTTTTTCCAAATCATGCACCACGTTTGGATTCCAAACCAGAAAAAAAGTATTAAGGGATCCACTTCTCTCCTTACGCTGTAGTGAACTGTGTTTCACTAAGCTCAAGTGATGGATCATTGGTTCAGCCACAAAGGTACCTTGACTAAACTGAACTTGTCATTGCCATGTTCAAAGAATTCCCGGTGGGCAAACTGCAACTAACATGCTGGTGCCATACTGAAACTGGTCTTGTAACTGTTACTGGTCTGAGAATGATTAGTTAAGGTTAACTTGAAGTGAAAGAATTCTGTATTCCTTTAGCTTAATGAGTAGGAAACATGCATGTTTACTTGATAATGTTTACTTAAATTCTTTTCAATAATCCATATTTTCAATAATGATTATAATATCCTAAAAATACTCTTGTTTAAAAGCCATGATAAATTAACATCTGGTCCTGCAGGAGTGAGAAAAGTAGCTCAATTGTCCATTGAATTAAGATAGTTTAATGTAGGTACCATGAGAAAATGCAACCTTCTTCACTGTCCACTACACCACCAATTTTCATGTCAACTGCAATCTTTCTAACTATGCTACCCACACTCTCATCCAAATTGTTACTGTACTGTATATGATAAACAACAGGGGACCCAGCACAGATCCCTGTGGCAACCTACTAGTACAGGCCTCCAATCTGAAAAACATTCCCCCATTACCACTCACTGACTCCTTCCACCAAGCCAATTTTGTATCCAATTGACTAGCTCATCCTGGATCCCATGTGATCTAACCTTCCAGACTAGCTTACCATGAGGAACCTTGTCAAATGCCTTGCTAAAGTTCATGTAGTCTATCGTTATGTTGGCCAGTGAAAGAAGACCTAAAATCACCATGATTCACATCGATGTGCTTGATGTTGCATGTAGAACATTTTGCGTGATGGAAGGATGTGTAACTACAACATTTTCCCCCCATTATAGTCTCCCACTGGGTGTCGGAGAACATTAATCCTAATTCTAATTCTAATCTCCCTCCTTTTACACAAAGTCATGACTTTAAGTACCAGGACACCATTGCTTTAAAAGCTCCCACTTTAAATTTCTTTCAATCAGTGTATAGTTTTTGCAGAAGACCTCAGATTTGCATTGCTTATGCATACAGAACACAGTTCTCCCACAAGTTTACATAAAATTGCCACATATAATGCTATTAGAACATGCATTTGAAAATGTAATAGAATGTCCAGGCCACTGTTTATCCACAAAGGGTACAGATTTCTGTCCTGACCACATTACTAATCACACCAAGTGAAAGCTGAACATTTTAGTAAATAAATCCCTGGGTTGAACATTGTCTGTTTGAAATTAAAACTGAAAGGATTTAAATGCAACAGGTAGTAATAAAATAACAGAATGAATCAAACACATACCTGTGTAATATATATGATTTTGTGCAGCTGGATGAGAATCTGTTGGATTGGGTCACTGATTTGACGTACTTTCCGTTGAGACACTGCTATTCCTGCAGATGCTATAAATGAGAATACCAAAATCAGATTAGGGAATTCCAAGTACAGAGTTTATGATTAAATGATGGAGAACTATGAGAGTAGAATCCATAAGTAAATGCAAAATAATAATACAAAAGAAGCAATGTGATTAGAGAGAGACATATTAAATTACATGGAAAGTAATACTGTAGCTTCACATTTTGAAGATTAGTTTTAAACAGTAATATCAGCACTACATTCCATGAAAATAATAAACTCTTGCCAATGAGTTACGCATAATGTTCTAATCACTACTCATGAAGATTGGTTGTTATGGAAAATCTGAAAATATATCATCCATAGCATTGGAGGTTTAAGCACATGATTGTGATTATGACTGCAGCCTTCTGCCAACCAAAAAATGTTAGAAATGTATCACAAACAACATTTTAATGCTCTGCTTTCCAGTTTGATAGTTTTATAGTACTGCATTAATAGAATCTCTCCACTGTAACCACAAGAGTAAACCATTTTAATTCTGAGCATATCTGTGATGCTATGCATTGTTTGAAGCTAAGCATTGATACTAGAAGGATTCCCAGGAATCTTTTCTGCTTTGCTATTTCAACCAAGTTCACTGCTAACATATTTTGCTTATTTTCCTTGCATTGTGCAATATTTCACAATACCTGTATTAAATTTATGTGGCCACATAAGTTCTCATCCCATCCACATTATAATTTAATTCATTTTCTAAATTCTGAGTTAGATTCTTTTATTCCATAGCACCAAATTAATTTGATAATTGCTTGCAAATTTTACCACTTTGCATCAAACTGGAGGAACATTAGTAACTGCAATACTGAGCCCTCGTATTATTTTACTATGCAGTATCCATCCTTTTGTATACTGAATCAAGTTCTCATCTGCTCCTAGTTCTTGCCCTGAATCTACACAGGTTCAAGCCACTTATATTGCAATGTATTGTATGGAACTTCATTAAACCATTCCAGTCTGAATACATAATTTGTATGACTCTGATAAACATTAAATGCTTTTGAATGTTATCTTTTGTTTCTGGTCTGTATTTTTTCCTCATCAGTTTCCCTTGGCTATAATTTCACATAACTACCATGATCTTTAAGTCTCCGCAGCACTACATCAGGTAGACTATGACACTGCCACCCTGAGTTTATGGAATTTCCTGTTCTCCTCGAGCAAGCTCTGTTGCCAATTGAAGGCAATGGTAGAAGTAAGCCTAGTTGTAGGAGATCTAAACAAGTAAGACAAAGAAAAGACCAAGTCATCTCAAGTATTGAAAATCGTAATATTAAATGTTTGAGTTTTGTTTGAAGGCATAAATGACTTATGAAGCAGTTACCTGGTCTAGATTTGGTATCTGAATGCCTTGCCTTTCTTCCAGGCCTGCAAAATAAAACCATGGTCAACATATTTTCTACTTTAGAACCTTAAATATACTGTAAGCAATTACTTTGTTTGACACAAGAGAGACTGCAGATGCTGGAAAGCTGGAGCAGCACAAATTGCTGGAGGAACTCAGCGGGTCAGGCAGCATCTGTGGAGGGAAATGGACAGTCAATGTTTGAAGATCTTTGTCCTTCTGATCAATAACTAGAGATGTAGAGTCTCACTACTAGCTTGACAATGAAAAAAAAAATCAATGGATCTACTCACCTGAAGATATATTCGGCAGAGAAGAAATATTTTTTTTTCTATTTTGTTTTGATTGAGTCCTACATTAGGCAGTTCTTAAACTGTTCCAATAGCAATAGCTTATTCAAATTTAGAGGAGTGACAACCTTTTGAAAGTTCTATGCAGCCTAGCATTGAACTCCTGATGCAGCTGGACATGTCTCACAGGCCCAAGCTATAACACAATGCTTGACTCTCAGAATTGGGATACAAATTAAGATGACAATCAGTTCAATATTGGAGGTGCAGTGTGTTGAATGAGACCTATTACGTCAGTTTTTGTTGAGCGTCTCATGCCATTATTCAAAAAAGGACAGAGCTAAGTAACAGTTGATGGTAGGTATTTTGTTAATTTGAAATTGATAGTTGGAGATTTTATGTTAGTCAGAAATATTGAGGGAAATCAATAGAAAGTTGATAACTGATATTAGGACCTTTGGCCACTAAATGGTATTACAGGCCTGAGAAGATAAAGAGATATTGTTATGCCTACCTGCAGTTTTTTTTATCTTTAGAAATGATTGCATAAATTGCTTGCTCCAAGTAAGGTCTCAGACCCAATAGAGTCTAGAGTCATACAGCACAAAACAATGATCTGTCAAGTCTGTGCCAACATTAAATACCTCTCTATAATAATCTCATTTTCCAGCAGTTGGCCCTTTTATGATTCAGGTGCTTGTCTAGATACTATTTCAATGTTATGAGTCTCTGCCTCCATCACCCCTTTGAGCAGTACATTCAGGAGTCCAAGTACCTTCTGGGTGAAAAAATTCTGAATCCTGACTGTAACCTCTTAAATTATTAGATAGCCACTGATTTTGTTCCACTAACAATCAAATCTTTAGGCTTCAATATTACATGGATTAACTGAAATCATTGTACTTTAAAATTCCAATAATCCAGCACCATTGGGATTATAGGAGCACAGACTGATCCTTTCCAGACGATCAGATATTATTCCATTCAATACTCTGCACACTTTAAATTCACTTTCTAAAAATGTTACTCAAGTCTGCATCTGCAAAGTACTGGAAATACTCAGCAGGTCAGGCATAATGCTATTAGAAAGAGAAAGACAGTTAAGGTTTCCAGTTGATGACTCTTCATTGGAACTCAGAGACTGTTTGATCTCATCCTCTAATAAAAGCTGCAGCATCATATTCCTCTCATTTTTCATCAAATGTTTGTGGCCATATTTTACATCTTCACTAACACTGGGAATCTTGGTAGAATAAATACTCCTCATACTTTAAGCTTCAGTCTGCTGAGTATTTGAATAGCAACTTACAGGCAATCTAGCTCCATATTCAAAGATAAATACACTGGTGTTAAAAATACATTAGCTAACTTACAATTGTATGGAACATCTAACAGAGGAAAACATTATAATGTGTTTCACAGATTGTAATTGGATAAAAATGAGCAGCAAACTGAAAAAGCAGATTTTAGGGGGAGTGACTAAAAGCTTGGTTAAACAGGCGGTTTTTATGGAGAATCTCAAAAGAGGAGCAGAGATGGAGGACTGGATGGGTGAAAGTTCATCCAAAGCTCGTATGTCGAGAAGTTTGGGAGATGTACAAGGGGCCAGAATCAGTTTTCTGTGAATCATAGAACTGCAGAAAACTGTAAAGGCAAGGTGATAATGCAATTTAAACAGGAAGCCGAGAGTTTTAAATGCATAGCACTAAGTGAAATACCAATAATCCTGGGTTAATTGTTAAGTTTAATTCTGTTTATCTCAGATGACATTATGATTTACTTTCTGCTCCAACCAGAAACTTTATCTTAAGTGCATGTTAAATTATCTTAAAATATTACTGTGACTTTCCTGGAAGTTTTCATTGTGTCCAATGTGACTTTATAGATAATTTCAGGTTGATTATGACAAATCATCCCATGGAGACCAAAGAGATGTTATCTCTTTATATTTTAGGCTTTTAAAAGTACAAAATACTTACTCTGCCTCATGTTGACTCTCTATGCCAATATAACTGATACTTCTTGGTAAAGTAGCTGCAAAAAGAACAGAACAATTTCATTTTTTCATCCTAATGTTATCCTTTTCTGTACATATTATCCCAGAAGGTATTTAATAGAAACAATGACAAGGGCTCTTGCCGATAGAAAATGTAAAAATATTTTTATGAACATGTACAATTTTCCTAAAACCCAATACTCTTTGTCATAGAAATAAACAATCCATAACTAACTCCCTATATAATTGAATACAAGAATTATGGGCCGAATTGACCTACCTTCGAGGTAGTGGTTTGTAAGTGTCGATTAACTCCAATCTGCACGTTAACATGTTCTTTACTTACACGGTTGCATGCTGGTGTTCAGTGTGAATCTAGGGGCAGTTTAGAAACGTCCAAAACAGAGGAGCCAGATATATTTACTTGGCTTTAAATGGGAAAGGTAAGTGAAGCTGAGAGGTTTGTATTATTTTTAAACTTTAAAACATTATGTAAGTTCAGTATTTTAATTAATACTGTTGATGTGTTTTAAATGAAATTGATTTTTTATTTTTAATCATTTTATTAATGTACATGTATTTCAGCTATTTCTAAGTGTTTCTGACATTCACAGACATTTAGAAATTCTAACCCTAACATCTATGAACATCAGAAATATTTAGAATGGAAAATATGTTTGACAGCGTGAGCTTACAGGAGGACCCAGGAAGGTCATCAGTGTGTTCTTCTGGACCAACCTTGTAGAATGGCCACTATAGCAAGTCTGTGAGGACTCTGGGAACCAGGTAATTGCAAAAAGTAAACATGGTCAGGGGCAACCCATAGAAAGCAAATGCAAGGCGAGGCAGGTCAAACACAATCCAGGCCAATGTGCTCAAATGATATAGCACACTGGCAATTTCACTTATCTTAAACACAGTTTTCAAATGCACACATTGTGTTACCTGAGGGAAAACCAGGGATTATAACTCAGTAAATATGACAGGGTAAGTAGGTAAGACACTTGCAGTTAGGGATGAGTCACATGCATGACCTTTGGTATATTATCAACAGAATTCCTGAGATTCTGCTAATGCATCTGAGGACTGAAAGAAAAGGACACTATGCTGTGCAGTAATAATTGGAGCAATAATTTATCAGCAATAAGGAGATACTAGAACATGAAAGCACTGGGAAGAAATTTTGAGGTGAAGAAAACCACTTCCGAAAAAAATCTTTCCACATTCCTCCAGTTAAACACATCCTGCTATTATAAGACTATTGAATGGTCCCCTAGTACGATGAAATGGACTCTTGCACCTTACTGTCTACCTGCACTTTCTCTGTAACTGTAACACTTTATTTTGCATTCTGTTATTGTTTTACCCTATACTACCTCAATTCACTCTAATGAATTGACCTGTACAATCGGTATGCAAGACAAGTTTTTCACTGTACCTCGGTACAAATGACAATAATAAACCAATTCCAATGAAGACTTGAAATGAAGAGTTAAGGAAGCTTATACCAGTACCAAAGATATGGCTATGCTAGATTGGGGTTCTGGGCTTCAGTTAATTAAATAACATGGAAATTACAATTTAATAATAAACCCACCTCCACACCCCTCCCCTTCCACCGGCAATCCCGCAGCCAAGGGCTCAGTGTGAAGGGGCTGCCTGTGGGGGCTGGAGTTGGGCAGTGGTGCAGCTACTTGGCCTTGAGATGTAGGGTTCAGGGCTGCACTCTGGCATTGCTGATGACCGGCAGCAGCAGCACCAAATGTTAATGGAACACTCAGTTTCACTGGTCTGCCAGTCCCCAGCAATGGCTTGCACTTGTATGCCGGCAGATTGCATCACTGAGCGAATGTACCACTTACGCCAGCCCTTCCAGGCACACTGAGGTGTGTGTGAGTCATTGCGTTAAGAACACCAGTAGTTTGTGCCAGGTTCCCGACATGGTATAATAACACCCCTTTACCACTGATTCCATCAGCACTCTTGTTCCTGGGAACACAGCCTGAATGATAAAGCGACCTACAAGTGCAGAGTCATAGTACTGTACAGCACAGAAACGGGCCCTTTGACTCAACAGGCCCATGCTGACTGTGATGCCTATCTATGCTAATCCCATTTACCCACATTAAGCCCATATCCCTCTTCTCTTTTCTGTCCAACTGCTTTTTAAACACTAATTGCATCTACCTCTACCACTTCCACTGGCAGCTCATTCCATGTAATCACCACCCTCAATAATTGTGATATTTTTGAGCTTGATTGTAAACATGAACGAGATTTAAAGTGAAGTATCTAGCTGTAAGCAATGCACCTACAAACAGGACTTAAATCTAAGACTATAACTCAACTGTTGTTATATTGGAAACATCAACCGATAATAGATCAGGCAGCCTATCAACACATGGAGCTATTATTTTATGGCTACAGAATTGAAAATAAATTGTTTCACTGTGAGGAAAATGAAAATTAGTCTCTATATATGTAAAATGCTCAATTCAGCTGCAGAGAGTTGTGGACACAGCCCAGCGCATCACGGACACCAGCCTCCCCTCCTTGGACTCTGTCTTAACCTCTCATTGTCTTGGTGTAGCAGCCAGCATAATCAAAGACCCCACCCACCCGGGACATTCTCTCTTCTCTCCTCTTCCATCGGGTAGAAGATACAGGAGCCTGAGGGCACCTACCACCAGACTTAAGGACAGTTTCTACCCCACTGTGATAAGACTATTGAACAGTTCCCTTATACAATGAAATGGACTATGACCTCACGATCTACCTTGTTGTGACCTTGCACCTTATTGCACTGCACTTTCTCTGTAGCTGTGACACTTTACTCTGTACTGTTATTGTTTTTACTTGTACTACATCACTCTGTACTGTTATTGTTTTTACTTGTACTACATCAATGCACTCTGTACTAACTCAATGTAACTGCACTGTGTAATGAATTGATCTGTACGATCGGTTTGTAAGACAAGCTTTTCACTGTACCTCGGTACAAGTGACAATAATAAGCCAATACCAATACCTTTCGAACTCCTAAGTGAGAGGTCATTGAAACATTTTCCCTTGAATACATTGGGAAAAATTAGAATGGAGGTAAATTAAGTCATCTGGCAGTCATGAATGGTTACGAAGGATTTCTGACAAAGTAATTGTACCTGTTATCTCAAGACAGCCAGAGCTTTCAAGGGAATAGGCCTGAAGAGGGTTGTTGAGGTGCTCTGCTTCTGCGCTGGAAGGCAACTGCAGCAATCGTCCCTGACTAAACACATTAGAGGGAGAAGTATGCCCTTTAAAAGAAAAATTAAACTATTGCACAGGTTTGTGTATTTGGTTAACAATTCTCAGCGGAATGACATAACTGATTTGAACAGGTAGTTTCAGATGATTTATGAAAAGAACTTAATATAGTTACACATTCATAATTGAGAACAATATTATACAACAGACATCGTCACACAAGTCCAGTACATCACCCACGTGGTGAGACTTGAATCTGCTGACTTCAGCTATTTTGAAACAAGTGTCAACCATTTATTTTAAATTAAAAGTAAAAATCTAGACATGAATATCAGTTGCATCCAACAGCTGGGGATTTAAATGCAGTCATGACAGCACGATAATTTACAGTCAGTTAATTAAATAATCTGGAAATTACAATTTAAAAATGAACTAGTTTTGGTAAGGTGACCATGAAACTGCCAGATAAGATTTCTTTATTAGTCACATGTACATCGAAATACAGAGTGAAATACATCTTTTTGCATAGAGTGTTCTGGGGGCAGCCCACAAGTGTCGCCACCCTTCCAGCACCAACATAGCATGCCCACAACTTCCTAACCCATACGTCTTTGGAATGTGGGAGGAAACCAGAGCACCCGGAGGAAACGCACGCAGAATGGGGAGAACGTACAAACTCCTTACAGATTGATATGAAGTTCAATCTAGTTCATTAAACACCTTCAGGGAAGGAAATCTGAAGCCCTCAACCTGGTCTCACTCTAGACCCAGAGCAATGTGGTTGACTTTTAACTGCCTTCTGAGATGGTGTAGCAAGCCATTCAATTGCAACAAAAAAAAACACAACATTGAAACACATGATGATTAAAAGTGGACGGACCACCAGGCGTTGACCTAGACAGTGGGTTCACAAGTGACAAAGTCAACCCAAGGCAATTGCCTTTGCAAAGTCCTACCCATGAATATCTGTCTACTTGTCTCTTGATTTGGAGAGCCATCCTACAGATTAAATGCACTCATAGAATCACACATTATGCTTAATGTACCAAGCTCCGTGATTAAAATCATTGGCCATCTCCTAACCTACCTGGGGTGATGGCACTGTAGTGTACAGAAGAGATTGAATGGCCCTTTAATCCCCATGAAGTCCTATGGGATTATGGCAAACATTGCTACTGATTATCATCTACTGTTCTCCCTCAGCTGATGAATCAGTGCTCCTCCACATTGAACAATATTGGAAGAAGCTTTGATAGCACCAACATGCTCTGTGTGAGAGGCTTTGTAGTACCACCACCACTGGCCTTGTTCTGAAGTATGTCGCTTCCAGATGGGTCTGCAATGAGCAAATTTAAACATGAAGGATAAACCTACATGAACCTTGTACTCACTAATTTACCTGCAGCAGATGGATCTGTCCATGACACTATTGGTGGGAGTGATCAGTACAAGATCCTGTCTTCACATTGAGAACATCTTCCATTGTGCTATCATGGCACTAACATTGTGCTAAAAGGATAAGACATTGAAAGATCTGGAATATCAAAACTGGACATTCGTGTGATGCAGTGGGTCCTCAGGTACACCTTAAAATGAGGAGCCAGCCTGGAGGACTGCAACTCATGCACGGTAAACTGCAATAGATAGAGCTAACAATTCCATACCCAATGGAGCAGATGAGAACCATGCAAGTCAGATACGACTAGTTTGAACTGCACCTACTGAGAGAAGACAGCTCTGAGGATATCTCCATCCTAAATGATGGCTGAGCCCTGTGCACATGTACCAAGGACAAGACTGAACTACTCACAAACAAGTTGCCAAATGGATCATCCACCAGATATAGCAACGGCAATGGAATCACACAACACCTTGGCTGTAATGCTGAAGACCTGTGCTCCAGAACAAGCCACATTTTACCTTGCCCTTATAATGTAGTTACAGCCCTGGCATCTATCTGACAGTTGTCCAGAATCTGTCGAGGTCACCTGATCCACAGAAATAAAAAGAAATCCAATCCAGCTAGTTATAGCCCACTGTATATATCTGCAAAGTGATAGTAAGTGACATCAACAGCGCTATTAAGCAAAACATATTCACCACTAACCTGCTCAGCTACATCCAGATTGGGTTTCATCAGGACAGCACAGCTCAAGACATCAGCAAAATCTTAGTCCAAACAGCGACAGGAGAACTGAATTCAGAAGGGGAGGTGAAGTATATGACCTTGACCAATTGACTTCAAAGAACCCTGATAAACTGGTCAGCATCAAAGGGAAAACTCCCCATCGACTGAGTCATACATTGCACAAAAGGAGGATGGTTGGAGTTATTGGAGATCAATCTATCAGTTGCAGAACATCGGTGCATGAGGTTCTCAGTATTCTGGACCAACCAACTTTGGTTGCTTCAACAATGACTTTCTTCACTCTCAGATCAGAAATTGAGTAATCATCAGCAAACATCTCAATGTTCAATGACATTCACAACTCAGAAAATGAAGTAATTTTTGCCTGCATGCAGCAAGACCTAGACAACATTAATGTATGGGCCGATAACATCACGTAACATTCATACACTAGCTCCAGGCAATGACATCTTCAACAAAATAAAGTCTAGCCACCTTAATCTTTATATACAAAGTTGTGTTATCATCAATGTCATGGGAGTCACCACTGACCAGAAACTTAACTTTATCAACCACAAACAATGTGACTACAAGAGGTTAGAGGCTGGATATCCAGTGGTACGTGATTCATTTCTTTATTCCCTTATGCTTTACAAAGCAAAAATCAGGAGTGTGATGGTGTATTCTCCATTGCCTGGATGATTACAGCTCCAACAACTCTGAAGAAGTTTGACACCATTCAGAATAAAGCAGCCTGCCTGACTGACACCTTATCCACTATCATCTCCAAAGCCCCTGTAAGCACCAAAATATTTCTAATCAGTGTCATCCTCACAGCACACATCTTATTGCTCTTTATAGGACTTTGGTGAGATTGTATCTAAAGTATAGTGCACTGGTCTATACTTTTAACTATGGTCTACATAATTAAACAAGGATATGGTTGCCACAGGGATATTGCAACAAGATTCACTGGACTGGTTCCTGGGATGGCAGATTTGCCTTATGTGAAAAGATTGAGTGGATTCTTATGTTCTTACCTTCACCTGACTGTTTCATCAGCAATCTCAATTATTTCATATAGGTCATGAATATAGATTGAAAGTACAGTGATTCTCGTGACACCCCACATGAACAACCTTCCCCCTGAAATGAAACATTTGTTCATACTCTTTGCACTCTGTGCTTTAACCAGCATGCTTTAAAGAATCTTGGCGAAAAGGAACTAGATAGGCTGGATTGGAGTGAGGGGTCACACCAATAGTGATTATGCTTATCTAACAAGAGATTGTTAGATAAACATATGGAGGAATTTAAATTAGAGGGATATGTGGGAGGAAGGGGTTAGATAGTCTTAGGAGTGGTTTGAAGGGCGGCACTACATGGTGGGCTGAAGGGCCTGTATTGTGCCGTATTGTTCTATGGTTAACCATTCAAGTCCTCCACCACTGAACACGGGGACTTTATCAACACTAAACCTAATCTTGTCCTTAAGCACATTTTAGCAGGAATCATTACATATCGTACACAATGATAATGTCAAGACAAATATAGCCTTGTAGCAGGGATTGATGTGAACCTGCAAGTCAACTGCATAGTGACCAAAATTGGGAACACTAAGCAATTTTTGCCTATCTATGGTGCATTGTCTGAAGCTAAATTTTTGTTCCCAACTGCCAAACTGACTAAAGTCAATTCTAGAGCCTAAAGGACACAAGAAATTCTGCAGAAACTGGAATCTGGAGCAATACACAAAAAGTGCTGGAGGAACTCAGCAGGTCAGGCAGCATCCATGGAGGAAATAAACAGTCAACATTTCGGGTTGAGACCCTTCATCAGGACTGGAAAGGAAGAGGGCAGAAGCCGGAATAAGAAGGTGGGGGGAGGGGAAGGAGCACACGCAGGCAGGCGATACCTAGAATTCAAGTTTGAGAACTTCTAGACTTCTAACTTTGATCTATATTGTAAGGTCATCAGTGGGCCTTGGATTTGCCAGTTATGTATTACATGACCTCACACTGGACCAGTGTGTTGAACAGTTAACGTGGGAACAGGATATCATACACTGGATATAGTACAACAAGAAAGTATATGTGAATAATCTTATCATTCAGGATACATTAGGGAAGAGGAGGAACAGAGGGAACTTGGGGTCCACATCCATAGATCCCTCAAGGTTGCCTTGCAGGTCGATAGGGTTGTTAAGAAGGCGTATGGTGTGTTGGCCTTCATTAGTCAGGGTATTGAGTTCAAGAGCCGCGAGGTGATGTTGCGCTCTATAGAACTCTCGTTAGACCACACTTGGAATATTGTGTTCAGTTCTGTTTGCCTCATTATAGGAAGGATGTGGAAGCTTTAGAGAGGGTGCAGAGGAGATTTACCAGGATGCTGCCTGGATTGGAGAGCATGTCTTATGAGGACAGGTTGAGTGAGCTAGGGCTTTTCTCTTTGGAGAGAAGGAGGATGAGAGGTGACTTGATAGACGTGTACAAGATGTTAAGGGGCATAGATCGAGTGGACAGTCAGAGACTTTTTCCCCAGGGCGACAATGGCTAACAGGAGGGGGCATAGTTTTAAGATGACTGGAGGAATATATAAGGGGGATGTCAGGTGTAAGTTTTTTTTTACACAGAGAGTGGTGGGTGCGTGGAATACACTGCTGGCAGAGATTGTGGGGACAGATATATTAGGGACATTTAAGAGACTCTTAGATAGACACATGAATGATAGAGAAATGGAGGGCTATGTGGGAGATAGATCTTAGAGCAGGATAAAATGTCAGCACAACATTATGGGCCGAAGGGCCTGTACTGTGCTGTAGTGTTCTATGTAAGAGTGAACATGACAGAATTCTGAGAGGCAGAACTGGATACACATCTTATTCAGCTTTGATCACAGTCTCCAAAGGGGATTAAACTCCCTTCATAAGAACATGGATTGGAGTTAAGTGGGAGAAAATTTTTTTTTACCCAATTTGTAGAGATGGAGAATGCAGAGTTAAAATTACATACAAGATGCAACCTTCTGCTAATCCCAGAGACTTTCTCTTTAATTTGCTCTTTTGAGCAGATGTAAAAGATACATCAGCCACTGATGGAATCCTTCTTTAAATATGACATATTTGGGTTGTTACTTGAAGGAAAGAATACTAATCCAAAAGAGACCCAAGATGTTAAATCTCCTCAATGCTTCAAAGAAAGTTTAGCCCCAGCCACTACTCACCTACTTGTGCACTCTGAAACCCCTGATCACAATGACCTTCTGAAATTGCATCTCATCTCTCCTAAGAGCTGGTCAGCTACTCACTGTTAACCAGTTTTCCCATAGTCTATTCTCTGTTGATTGTCTTCTGTGTAAAGAATTTCTGTTGATATCTTACTACTTCTTTTAAATTATCCTAAACAAATTCACTCAATATTTCCTTACTCTGTTCCCATTTCAGGAAGAACTTTTTGATAAATGCACATATGTTATTTCAAATGGGTGGCTCCATAGAATGCAGTCATTAGTAGGTATGGTAATCTGATCTCGAAATGGTGTTCTGCAAATTAATGTGTCACTAGCTTGGAAGCAGGCTGTCTAAAATAATTCATCAGCAATTTGTCTCTTCTTTCAACATTACTGTAATAATTTTCCAAATTCCAAATGAAGAGTTTTCTTTGCCAGGAATAAACATCAAGAATTTCTGGATCCATTCACTTTACATTTTGATTGATGAACACAAACACTCTTCGATAACAAACTGGTAAAAACTACAGGATTTTTACTGCAATTTGTTACACTTACTGAGAGCAGAATCTTTTATGGGGCTTGGGCTCGAGCTGCTTGAGTGATCTGAAATGTTCAACTCATCTTCCATCTCTGGATAAACATTCACAATACAACAGATGGAAAAGTTAACACATTTTAAACTGAAGACATGCAAAGAGATCACTTTAGGATTTTACTGTTTCACTTATTTTATATCAATAACCAGTGTTTCATACTTTCATGCCTGAACAATAACCAGCTTACATTATTCAGCATGACAATAACAATTAAAATAACTAGTAATCTTAATGATATTACCAAAATAGATCACTAACATATAACCATCTTAAATTAAATGTTGTATCCTAATAGTTGTATGGAAAATTTCTGAAATATTAAACATATCACATTTTCAAAAATGTTTTAAACATAATTTACAAGGTAAAGAAAATTACATCCATTTCAATCAAATTAGGTAGGTCTGTTCATCCAAATGTCTTGTTATCCATACTGTTTTAAATAACATATTAGATGAATTAACCATTTATTTTACCACATTTTATTAATGTATTCTTATTAAAAATCTCAACTGTACCTTTTTCTATGTTTACGGCAGAGTTAATATTCTCAAGAAATACTGCATCACTCAGTCTCTCATCGTCTTTGAGATGCAACCTATGCAAGTCGTCCAGTGGGCTGTCAGTTGTTTCTGATGATTCACTCTTCAGACTGGCTGTTCCACTGCTACTTCCCAGGCTTGACTTATCACAATACTCCTTTAATGCACAAAAGTAAACTTTAACTTAGAAATATAACTTACCATTTCACTGCACAATCTACCCAGCCTCAACATGATCAAAGAATTATTATGGCACAGAAGGAAAACATTCAGCCTATCAGGTCCATGCCAGCTCTTTCCCCATTCTGTCTCCAAAGCCATTGCAAGTTATTTTTCCTCAAGTGTTTATCCAGTTCTATATTGAAAGCCCTGATATATTTTGTTTCTACCAGCCTTACACTCAATGAGTTGCAGATCATAAACATCATCATAAATAGATTCATCTTCGCAGCAACCAAATCTTAACATTCAACCAACTCAGCACACTGTCAGACTTCTCGAAGGGAGTGAATTCTACCACTGGAGGACTTCAGATTCCAGGTCCTTCCCAGATTATGAACGCCCAAGTAATGGACACCCCGTACATACGACTGAGCATATGGGAGACTGGCATGATGGATGGAGATGGATTTACCGGCTGCTGTGGGATGGGAATGGGTCATTTCCTCTGTATTTTTCTCCCCAACACCCTCCTCCACCCCTCCACCCCCCAGAGCCATGACAATCAGGGGCTGGATCGAGCCGAGCAGAGCTGGGAGCACTGAGCAGACTAACTTGCTAACTCACTGGAGAGAGGCTGGCTGGTGGCTGCTCTCCCCATGCCTGCACACTCTCCCATTGTGGCTGTTTCTGTGATCCTCTCCCACACACTTGCTGTTCATTCCCGACTTGTGAACAGTTCTCAGGAACTGAACACTGTTGTAACCTGGGGACTGCCTGTATTGTACGTCAATATGTATTTTTCGAGTATTTACCAAACACACAGACGTAAAGTTTAATTCAACAGTTCCACAGGAACTCTCAAAGTACCTGACAACTCTAGCCTTCAATGATCTCTTAAGCCCATTGGTTGCACATCTTACATCATGATACACTTTGTGTTTGAGGTTACCATGACAATACACAACAAGTCGTGTGGCATGAAGACATATTTAGCTTCAGCCACAAACTTGTTCCTTATCCCACCCTGCTCATCTGCCTGGACTTGACCTGCCATGTCATCAGTCAGTTCTTTGCAACCATTTCTTAATTGGCAAAGCCTCTGTGCAGCCGACCAGCAACAGTCAGGTCCAGAAGGTAATCTAGCCTGTAATGGTGCATTGTCGACAAGTGCCTGTTGTTCATCTTCAACAGTAGGCTCCATGTGCCGCACCTGGTCAGTGAGAATGCTACTGCATGGCTTAGCATACACACAAGCACTAATTATATAAATCTCCTAAGCTACTCCATAAGCATTCCACAGGCTGATATTCAGGAAGAAGTATTCCTATGGAACACATTGCTTTTCAACATTCAGCACAGTAACAACATACAACAATAGTGTAATTGCCTCTGAGGAAAAATAATGATAGCAAAATACTGCAGATGCTGGAAATACTCAGCTGATCACATAGCTTAAAAGCTCATTGATATGAAACATTACCTCCGTTTCTCCCTCCAAATTTAAAAAAACTAACCTGATAAGTATTTCCAGCATTTTATGGTTTTATGCCATAATAATTTGCATATTTTCTCAATTATGATATACTGGAAGCACTTTAATCCAGTATTATAATGTAATCACTTAGTTTATTTCATTTCATAATTGTTCTTACTTCTCAACAACCAATTGCTCAGTGCTGCCTCTTCATTTCTTATCATTTTAAAGTTCTTTTTCCATGTGTGTGCTGAGGTTGTCAATGAGTCACTAAGCTCCAGGGACAATCACAACTGATTCATTTCTTAGTTTTTGGGACCAGTTTCTTTGGTTGTCATTCTAAGTGCATTCACAAAGAATCCTTCACCTCCTCCAGATGCAACACAGCATCTGCAGAATCTCTTATACCTCCTCCAGGTGTCACAGTTAATAAACTGTAAAGCCAGTACTTTACACAATTTTTTTTTCCTGAAATAACAATCTATTAGAAAAACATTGTAAACAAAATTTGAAAAATCCCTTTTAAGAATAACCACAGTTCCTAAATTACTAATAGCACAGTATCAGATTTATGGCTGTATCCAGGAACATGTGACAAAACTGTAGTCAATTACATACACTGATATGCCAAACTAGATTGATAAATATCTTTTGAACACCATCAATGAACAAGTACTACAATAAGCTGTTGAAGAGAGAAATTTAGAAGTACCAATCTAACTGGTACCACTATATGTGCCCAAAAAATAGTTATGGCAATGAATGTTCAAAATGCAGCAGGAAGTGTTCTTTGTAAACATGTCCCTTCCAGAATACACTAGGTAACAAAAGGTCACTGGCTGAGCAGTTTCTTGACAAGACTCCAACAGTCTAAATCAGCTAATGAACTTTAATAAAAAACTTACCTGTGATATCATGGAGAGCTGATGGTGATACATCATAACGTTTCTGTTAGCTTCCATGAAATACCTTTGTGTGCGCCGCCTCTCCCGATCAAGCTTCTTCTCCATAGTTATCTGCATTGTGCATAAGCCATCCATGTATTTCATCATGATATTTGAAATCATTGCACTCACTTCTACCACGTCTGGCCGTGCTTCTGAATCAGGAGTCAAACATCTGTTGATATTTAAAAATAAAGGTATTTTGATTCAGCAGGTACTTTATTAACTTGTGGTTGCATATACTCATCTGTTCCAGATCCATCCTGTTTAGTACAATGTTTGTGCCGCACAAGATGGAGAGTAATCCCATCACGTGTAGATGGCACTGTGTCTCTATAGTGTTACGAGCCCAGGTTGCTACTTGATCAGTGTCCCTTTAAGATGCCTGAATGGTAGTGTGTGTGGTTTTATCTAACTACTGCGAGTGAGGAAAAAATGACTGTAACTGGAAGTGCTGGCAACTGCACAGACAGACAGACAAAGGGAGGGAGAGAGAGTGAGTGTTGGTAACACGGACTACCAGTCTTTGTGTCTACAAGTGACGGACAATCGTTGTGAGTGTCACTATACCAATCCATGAATGGATTTTTGGAGCAATCTGTGGAGTCCACTTTGTCATTAACCTGTACTGGCAAGCAGGTATATCTGTGGGCGGCCACATCTCGAGTGCCCTTGAAGTGGCAGATATCTCTGACTGAAAGCAACAGAGTTCTTTGCCGATTGAGGTGTTATATGGGTTCCATCGTGGAACTTGTGGAGTTCGTAAACTGCTCTCTATATTCTCTCTACATTCTACTGTGGTTTTCAGAAGCCTTTGCTCATCGTATTCCTTTATGACTTGCTAAACTGAACTTTGAGAACTGTTTGGGAACTTGCCACACACACACTTTGAGTTTATCTTGGGGTCAATGTTCAATATCTAACGTTTTTATTTCTCTTATTATTGCAAGTAGTTATTAATAAATAGATTCTAACATTTATACATGGCTCGTTGTGTTTCTATTGTTGCTGGTACATAACAATAGGTCCTACACAACTTTTACTAATGCTGTCAAGCACAAATACATCTGCAACAAGTAGGTTGGTAGAAATGAGATCAAATAGGTTTATTCCCATATATTCACTCACTACCCCTCACAGGCCCAGTCCAGGAGCTATATCCTTAAGAACTTGTCCAGATCAGACAGTTGTGCCATTGAGCCATTCCTCTAATGGGCATTGCAGTTCCCCAACCCAGGGTAGACTGTGAGACATTATTCTCATTGTTTCTTCTATGAGTTGTTCAACATGAGGAAATATAGTCTCATCAGCTGAGGGAGGTGGTTAACAGGAGGTTTTCTTGTTCTTGTGCACCTGAAGTAATGAGAGTTCATAGGGTCAGGAATCAATGTTAAGCATTCCCAGGACCAAACCTTCCCCTGACCATCCTTAATTGGATTGCCATCTCTGTGTGTCTGCCCTGACTGTGGGAAAGGAGTGAGAAGGACATGTTGAGAGCAGCACTGAACGTACCTGAAAATGAACTGCCTACCTGGTGAAATTGAAACATAGGACCACATGCATATCAAAAGCAAAAGCAGCCTCCGGTGGAACAAGATTCAAGCACAGGATGAATAATGCCAAGTAGCATTCATGTCACATCAGTCAATATCAGTTCTAATAAAAGAGCTCTTGACATACAATGGCACTACCATCATTGAGCACAGCCACACCTCAAGGACTGCAGCAGTTAAAGAGAAAGTTCACCTCCACCTTCGCAAGGGCATTTTGGGATGGTCAATTAAATGCTGGCTCCCACATCCCTTGAATGAATAATAATAATACTATATGGAGATTAAATGCTGGTTTTGTCTGCAACACCCACATTCTGTAAACGAATAAGTGAAAAATAACTATGTGAACAACCTGTGAAGGAAAGAACCTTTATCTCATAGAGCTTGCTATATTCTAACTTTGATTTTATGTCCTTGTTAAAACAAAAAACTATAGTGTATAATATACTTTGTGAACACTTACTGCCACTGATTTATGGCACACATTACGTTTTATTAAGGAGCTACATGAATCAGCAGTCTATAGTTGATGTCTAGGAGAGAATTTTCATGAAGTCTTTCCTGTAATGTATATTAACTTACTGTAAGAGAGATAGCTTCTTCCAATGCAAATATTAATCACATATGTAATACCTATTTGTCTCTCCATTGGGACTCATTACGTAATGGTGAGTTAGATTGTTTTTAAAAGCTTCCAGCAATATTATTCATCCTGTAGTGCTTCTATTAGAACATGATGTCTTGGAGATACATGATTTGATTGAGAAAAAAAATCGGTTTGATTCAGTTAATAAGGCTTTTTCAATAATTACTTGACAATCAGCACTCATTACCTTTTGATGGTCTCTTGTACTTTGTGAGAGTAGAGTCCTTTTGGTACTGGTTCATATGCTGCTTCTACAATCTGTTAGAAATAATTTCTAAATTATTTATATTAAAAAATAGCCAGGAAATTGTTTTTGGTCAAAATTGGCTTTAAGTTTTTAAGAACTGGCGCAAATCCCACTTGAAAGATCAAGTACTAATAGGATTTGATTCTCAAATGTAAACCAATTTACAAAATTATTCAACATGCAGATTTAGGGAGAATGAATGGTGGGAGTGGAAAGTCAAGTGCATCAGATTTAATAGAATTAATAGGGAGTAGAATTTATTATTCGTTCCATACAAAACTGATGGAATAAGTTTTGTATGGAAAGACATATGGTGTGCTTGCCTTCATTAACCGGGGGATTGAGTTCAAGAGCAGAGAGGTAATGTTGCAGCTCTATAAGACTCTGGTTAGACCACATCTGGAATATTGTGTTCAGTTCTGGTCGCCACATTATAGGAAGGATGTGGAAGCTTTGGAGAGGGTGCAGAGGAGATTTACAAGGATGCTACCTGGATTGGAGAACATCTCTTATGAGGAGAGGCTGAGCAAGTTAGGGCTTTTATCCTTGGAGAGACGGAGGATGAGAGGAGACTTGATAAAGGTGTATAAGATTATAAGAGGCATCGACAGAGTGCGCAGCCAGCATCTTTTCCCCAGGGTGGTAATGGCCAATAGTAGAGGTCTAATCATTAATCGTTCTACACTTTTAAACTTAAACTCCATGTCACTTACTATTACTAATAATGTTCTTTTAAATCTTCTTACAGGGCTGGCAATCTTCAGACCTCCAGGAACGACTGTGAAGTGGATCCGACTCCTGGACCCAGAAGGAAACAACCAGTGCTACCCAGGACTGCAAGAGACTGCAGAGGGTTGTGGACACAGCACAGCACGTCACGGAAACCAGCCTCCCCTCCACGGACTCTCGCTGCCTTGGTGAAGCAGCCAACATAGTCAAAGACCCCACCCACCCAGGGTCATTCTCTCTTCTCTCCTCTCCCATCAGGGAGAAGATACAGGAGCCTAAGGGCACGTACCACCAGGCTCAAGGACAGCTTCTATCCCACTGTGAAAAGACTATTGAATGGTTCCCTTACATGGTACGGTCTGCATGGGTTTCCTTTGGGTGCTCCGGTTTCCTCCCACATTCCAAAGATGTTGTATGCATGCTATGTTGGTGCCGGAAGCGTGGCGACACTTGCGGGCTGCCCCCAAAACACTCTACACAAAAGATGCATTTCACTGTGTGTTTCGATGTACATGTGACTAAAATATATCTTATCTTAGATGGACTCTGAACTCACAATCTACCTTCTTGTGACCTTGCACATTATTGTCTACCTGCACTGCATTTCCTCTGTAGCTGTGACACTTTACTCTGTACTGTTATTGTTTTTACCTGTATTACCTCAATGGACTCTGTACTAACTCAATGTAACTGCACTGTGTAATGAATTGACCTGTACGGTCAGTATGCAAGACAAGTTTTTGACTGTACCTCAGTACAAGTGACAATAATAAACCAACACCAATGCCTGTTTAAGATGGAGGAGGAAAGTTCAGGGGGGATGTCGGAGGTTTTTTTTTTACACAGAGAGTGGTGGGTGCCTGGAATGCACAGCCCGGGGGTGGGGGGGGGGGGGGGTGGGGGGGGTGGTGGTAGGGGCCGATACGATAGGGTCTGTTAAGAGACTCTTAGAACTGTTAGGTGGGCACATGGATGAAAGAAAAATAGAGCTTTATGGGAGGTGAAGTTGAGAGGGGGATAGATTGAATGTGGATAAGGTTTATGTAGGTCGGCACAACATCGTGGGCCGAAGGGCCTGTACTGTGCTCTACTGTTTTATGTTTTCATTTTTATAGATGCACCATATATAGCATCCTATCTGGAAGCAACAGAGCTTGGTATGGCAACTGCTCTGGCAAAAACCACAAGAAATTGCAGAGAGTTGTGAACACAAACCAATCTGTTATGAAATCCAGTCTCCTCTCCATTGACTCTGTCTACACTTCCTACTGCTTCGGTAAAGCAGCCAACATAATCAAGGACCCGTCCCACCCCAGCCATTCTCTCTTCTCCCTCATTCCATTAGATAGAAGATACAAAAGCTTGAAAACGCGTACCACTAGGCACAAGGACAGCTTCTACCCCACTGTTAAAAGTCTCTTGAATGAAACTCTTGTATGATAAAGATGAACTCTTGATCTCACAGTCTTCCCCATCATGGCCTTTGCACCTTATCTGCCTACCTGCACTGCACTTTCTCTGTAAACGTAACACTATATTCTGCATTCTGTCACTGATCTGTCTGGATGGCATGCAAAACAAAGCTTTTCGTTGTATCTCGGTACATGTGACAATAATAAACCAATTATAAAAATTCAACAGCACTATTTGGAATTGGAATTGGTTTATTATTGTTACTTGTACCATGGTACAGTGAAAAACTTGTATACCGTTCATACAGATCAATTCATTACTCAGTGCATTGAGGTAGTACAAAGTAAAACAATAAAGAATGCAGAGTAAAGTATCACAGCTACAGAGAAAGTGCAGTGCAGGTAGACAATAAGGTGCAAGGTCATAACAAGGTAGATTTTGTCACAAACCAGCAACAAAAGAAACACACTGTGCATGATTCAGTGTTAAAAACTATTTTATTAATCACTACTTATGATAATACGTAAAATAAAAGTAAAAATGTTAGTATGTTAGAATTCAAAAATGTTAAACCTTGAACGTTAACCCCAAAACTAAACTCGTCGTGTGTGTGTGTGACAAAGTCCAAAACTCCCAGTTCCTGAATGGTTCTTAAAGTTCAGTTCCGCAAGCCATAAGGTGAAACATGAGCAAGGGCTTCTTCAACAACCACCGTTGTCTGAAGATAAGATGTAGATGTAGAAAAACATAGAGAGAGTACATACGAAATCCAAATGTTCCATGATGGAACCCAAACGACACTTCAGTGTTTACTCGGTAGTGACTTCCTCACCCCGAAAAGCATCCGAACCGTGGTCGTCCACACACAAATACCTGTTTCCTTCTACAGGTCAGCAACAAAGTGAACTCCACCGGATTACTTCCAACTTCCATACATGGATTTCAGTGGCAAACACAGTTATTGTTTCTCATCCATCGATAGAGAAAACAAGCAGGCTGGTGTCTCTCTCCCTTCTCTCTCTCTCTCTCCTTCTTCTTCTTCCTTCTTCAACAACGTCATTACGTCCTTTATCTTCTATTGACGTAAGCACGCCCCACACACACATACACACACACTCCCTATCTTAAAGGGACTTTCACTGAGTCCGTAACAATTGTGAGGTCAAGAGTCCAGCTTATCGTACCAGGGAACCATTCAATAGTTTTATAACAGTGGAATAGAAGCTGTCCTTGAGCCTGGTGGTACGTGCTTTCAGGCTTTTGTACCTTCTGTCTGACGGGAGAGTGGAGAAGAGAGAATGTCCGGGGTGGGTGGGGTCTTTGATTATGCTGGCTGCTTTACCGAGACAGCAAGAAGTATAGACAGAGTTCATGGAGGGGAGGCTGGTTTCCGTGATGTGCTGGGCTGTGTCCACAACTCTCTGCACAAGCTGCTCTCTGCAGATCTACTCATTTCAATGAACACTTGGGGAATTCTGATAGTGACCTTGATATTTAACAGTCAACACCCAGTTACCACATTGCCTTTTCTGAGAATTTTGTTTGTGTAAATTTTTATATTTCCCACATTACAACAGTGACCACAAATGTACTCCACTGTCTGTAAAGCATTTTGTATCAAATAAATGGAAGTCTTTCTTCATTTTTCAAATGGGATTGCCAAGTTAATTAGAGTTACCTTCAACTTCAGTCACTGGAATTAGCAAAAAAAACAGTGGTACTTAACAAATTAAAGTAAAAACAAATGCTTACTCAGTTTCTGAATTACCTTTGAGCCCAAGTATTGGGAATGAATGAATAGTTTTTTCAGCAAATATTATATGCATGATCAAACTGTCATATCCAATGTGCTTTTTAAAAAAATTATGTCAAGCTATATTGGTTAAGTGAATTAATGCGCTTATATTTTTTAAAAAAAGGGGGAGGTGGTGTGGCTATGTTGAGAAATCATGCCTCCTGGTATGGACGTAGGGGGAGGAGGGGGAAGGGAAGAAGGAGGAATTTTCATTTACATTTTATGGTTTCAGCATGTCTCAAAAAGCCAAGCTGATATACAGCAGCCTGGATTTTGTGGGATAACTATGGTGAAACTGTCAGTATTTTCCATCATTACCCTGCATAACACACAACAATTTTGGTATTTTCATACACACGAATCTCAGTGTTACTGGTAGACTCCACTCCAATAGTGAGTCAACTGGGACAGGGAATTTGGATTGAATGACCTAACATTACATCTCAGATTTGCCAAAATAATCTGCATCAGCTATGATGAGGTACAAGGGGACTTTTCTTGATCTGAATGCAAGGGAATGACTGCAAGAGCCTCAGGCAAGAGCTTGAAAAGTTCAAAATACTTTTAGGTAGGCTGTTTAAAAACTCATAAATCTCTCCAGTATTCTTAGTTTAAATGTTGATTTGTATTCTTAATGCATTTAAGGGCTTTAAGTTTTCTTTAAAGGTATATTTTGAGTTTTTGAAGATTTTTTAAAACTTTTTTTAGTTCTTTGGCTTTGTTTTTTAATTTTGGAAAAAAAATGAATTTTTAAAATGTCTCAGAAACTTCCAAAGTCTTTTTGACGGTGTAAAGTTCTAGCTTAGTCTGGAGACATGACTTGGCCTAACATCAAACTTTTTCCACTCAGTTTTGTGATTGAGGTTTCTTACTGTTCTACCATGAAATTCCCTTGATTATGTGGAATGCCACAGAGGCCCTGCAGTTTCCACAGTTTTCCACTGTGAATGACTGTCTGGGATAAATTTGGATTGTTTTTAAACCAAGATCAACAGTGAACTGATAATGTGTGTTACTGACTAAAGAAATTCTGCCCCAATAAATCTGTTACATTTCACACCTAAATATAGAATCATTGTTACAAATTTCATTAACAACTCAGAGCTGTTAACCGTCACATCAGAAATAATTGAATATTTTTCTTCATTTGCTGCTTTGGTTTTCTTTTAACTTAAAGAAGCTCATTTATAATAAAGGAACCCTCCTTGATTTTCTTACCTTTGTTGCCAATGAGAGCATGTTACTGCTGTAGAAAGGAGGATTCAGAGTTGCCATTTGATACAGTATGCATCCTGCAGCCCAAATATCTGCCTTCTCTCCGTACGGTTCACTCTTCACTATTTCTGGACTAAATAGAGTAACAGATTAGTAACAACTGCTCAGGCAAATAGTATTATTACTAATTACTCATAAGATAGGCTGGTCGATTTTTAATCAAAGGAACTCAGAGAATGAAAATTTTATCACCATGGTCCACAATCAATATCAGTCTGGGATGCCAGTAATCACTTTAATTAGTCATACTCCTGCCAGATTAGTGGCATGGTTTGCCAATTATTGAGCCAGTTGTCTTCCAACCAGAAGCTTGATAGCAAGGCCATTCACTCACAACTGGGAGCTAGAATCTCCCAACTTTTGTAGGGGCAGACAGATTCTGCTCTTAATCCAATTGCCTTGAGATTCAGAGTCATAGAGAGATATAGCAAGAACAGGTTCTTTAGCCAACTCTCAAGCAAATCCCTGTCAACTATTAAAGCACCCCATTTTATACGAATTCTAATCCAAATCATTTTATTCTCCCCACATTCCCATAGGCTTTCTATGGATTATAACACTCATCTACACATGAGGGGCAACTTACAACACCAGCTAATGTTCCAACCTGCATATTTTTGCTAATGTTGGTGTTTGGTGGAACAGATTAAGAGACCAAAGGCAACAAGGTCAGAGTGGGAGTGGGATGGAGAGAGAAAATGATACGAGCTCAGGTTTCCTTTGGGTACTGAATAGAGCTGTTCTGCAAAGCAGTCCCCCAAACTGTTCTGTAGAAGAGAGCACATGTTGAACACTGACTACAGTAGACAAAATTGGAATAAGTGCAAGTGAAAAACTGCTTCATGTGGAAGAAATGCTTAGGCCCCTGGATCTGGGAAGGGACGCAGTAAAAGGTCAAGAGTTGCATCCACTAGTTGCATGGAAAGTCTTATCAAACTATTAAATCTCCCGAAAATAGTATTTTTAAAGCAGAGCTTCAATCATTTGAGAAAAACATTAGGTAAAACTTTTTTTCCAATCGTTTTATATTGAAGCTCACAATAGGGAAAGTACACAGTTAACGGCAGGACCTTTAACAGTATTGATGTACAGAGGGATCTTGAGGTCCAAGTCCAGACTCCCTGAAAGCAGTCGTAAAGAAAGCATATGGCATGCTTGCCTTTATTAGTTGAGGCACTGAATTCAAGGGTCAGGAAGTTATGTTGCAACTTTATAAAACTCTGGTTAGGGCACATCTGGGGTATTGCATTCAATTCTGGTCACCCCATTATAGGAAGGAAGCAGAGGCTATGGAGAGGGTTCAGAAAAGATTTACCAGGATGGTGCCTGAATTCGAGGTCAGGTGCTATAGGAGAGGTTGGACAAGCTAGGGTTGTTTTCTCTGGAGTGGCGGAGGCCTGGTAGAAGTTTACAAAGTTATGAGAGCCATAGATATACAGCCAGTATCTTTCTCCCCAGGGTCGAAATGTCTAATACGAGAGGGTGTGCATTTAAGGTGTGATGGGGCAAGTTCAAAGGAGATGTGTAGGGCAAATTTTTTTTAAAACACAGAGAGTGGTGGGTACATGGAATGCGCTACCAGGGGTGGTTGTGGAGGCAGATACGATAGAGGCGTTTAACAGACTCTTAGATAGGCACATGAATATGCAGAGAATGGAGGGATATGGACCATATGCAGGCAGAAGGGATTAATTAGACATTATTAGCTTATTTAGTTCAGCTCAGCATCATGGGCCAAAGGGCCTGTTCCTGTGCTGTACTGTTTTAGGGTAAAAGGGACATAAAATTTGATTGCATTGTGCATTGGTAACTTATTAACAGCAAAATTTTGTTCATGCCAAAATATGTTCCTTAACCATTTGTTCTACTACCAAGTAAAGGTCAGAGGAGGATCGTCTTCATTTACAGAACAATATTGATCTGCCGGGTCAAGGACCGGCAAATGGAATTTAATCTTGATAAGCAATGGTAACGTATTTTGGGTGTCCTAATAAGACATACACCATGAACGTTAGAGCCCTGGGAAATATTTGAGAACAGGGGGACTTTGGTGTACAAGTCCATATATCCCTAAAGGTGGCAGCACAGGTAGATAGGGTCGTTAAGAGAGCTTTTGGCACTTTGGTCTTCATAAATCAGAACATTGAGTACAGGAATTGGGATGTTATACTGAAGTTGTACAAGACGTTGGTGAGGCCGAATTTGGAGTATTGTGTGCAGTTCTGGTCACCTACCTACAGGAAAGACATAAATAAGCTTGAAAGAGTGCAGAGAAAATTTACAAGGATGTTACTGGGACTTGAGGACCTGAGTTATAGGGAAAGGTTGAAGAGGTTAGGACTTTATCCCCTGGATTGCAGGAGAATGAGGGGAGATCTTATGGAGGTATACAAAACTATGAGGGGTATAGATAGGGTGAATTCATGCAGGCTTTTTCCCCTAAGGTTGGGTGACGCTAGAACTAGAGGACATAGGCTTAGGGTGAAAGGTGAAATATATAAGGAGAATCTGAGGGGGAACTTCTTCACTCAGAGGATGGCGCGAGTGTGGAACGAGCTGCCAGTGGAAGTGGTAGATGTGGGTTCAATTGTAACATTTAAGAGAAGTTTGGATAGGATGGGAGGGATATGGTCCGGGTGCTGGTAGATGGGACTAGGCAGAAGAGCAGGCCGGCATGGACTAGATGGGCCGAAGGGCCTGTTTCTGCGCTGTAGTGCTCTGTGACTCTATAAAGTGGTGAAGAAGACATATCAGATGCTGGCCTTCTTTAGATAAGGCATAAAATATAAGCAGCAGATTTTCACATTGTGGCAGGGTTTTCAAAGTTTAGCTGAAACCAGAAATGAATTGCAATGAAGCTCACATTTGCAGTAGACCTAGATCCATTGCAAGGTTTGCTTGGGGCTATTTTGCATCAGCACTTTCATCCCTACCTTGTCCACAACCTATGCTGAATTTCAAGCCTTGAAGACCAAATGAACATTACAGCTCAACTAAGACTGCCATTAAGTAGTAAAATCCTTTAAAGCAATTTTAAAGTATCACCCAATTCAGAAGGCTGTAGATTCTACCACTACTGTTAACTTGAGCATATAGTCCAGGCATATCACTGCAGCCTGAAAATGATCCCATGGAACTTGTCAGAACTAAAAAGGACAAGATGTTCTTCAGAAGAATTGACCAACATTCCTCCAACAAAATATATTTAATGAGAAGTTCATGGGTTGTTTGAAGAACTTCACTGTATTTAATTGACTGTTTTGCTTGTATATACAAAAATAGTGACAGTACTTCAAAATGCAGGTTGCTTGCTTACCAGGAATATAGGATAGTCCCAACAACTGAAGTCATCTTACAGTTTTCTTGCTTCTGTTTTGCAAGGCCAAAATCAGCTACAATTGAAAATGTAAATGTAAGCAAATATAACACAGTACACGAAAATGCAATTGAAATCAGCATCGCAATTCATAAAATAAATCTAGTCAAACTATTCTATCATTGTGTGTTATTGAAGCTTCTGTGAAATTTGTGAATCTGTAGGTTTACAGCAATTATCATACATGCTTTTTTGAAATAGTTCAGTCAAGACCTACATGAAAGCTATTATCCTCTATTTTTTTGTTACCTTCCCTTTAACTTTTCAGATCAATTGGTGGAACAAAAACATGTATTTCAAAGGAAGACATTGAGATTAATCTTTACAGCTGAAAGGAACTTCCATTTAAAGTACTTCATCATGACGCAGAAGTGCTTTGAAAAAATAACTTTTCTAGATAGTTGCTGTTATATTTTGAACAAACTTATCAGACATTTTGTGCAGTCCCATATGCCAATGAAATAAATATCTCATTCTGATATTTATGTTAATGCTGATTGAGAAAGGTATATTGAGCCTTGGCTTAATGTTTCAATGAATTAGCAATGTAGCACTTGCTCACTGTTGTTAGTCTAGCATCCCATTTGCCCAATTATTTCATCTCTTCCTCTAAGAAAATGCCTAGAAAAGACAACTAACTGTAACACCTCAATGAACTGTAACACCTCAACGAACTGTAACACCAATGGTCCAAATGCACTACATTAGCAATTCTGAATACAACTCACATCCTCTTATTCAACAGCTCGACACACTGTAATTCCAGTTTAAGTGCTCCACTGTATTACATGTGGATGAGAGGATAATAAGAATAATCAGCCCCTAGGTATAATTAATTGCAGGCTGTGTGCTGCAGCAAACAACTTTTCCTTCTCTTTTCCTAGTATATCAATTCAGAGGATGCAGGCTATATTTAGTTGATTTATTTTGTGATGTTACAGTGAATTGTATCATAATTAAACATGAAAAGGATAGAAATTATTTACGTCATTGCATATATTATATTTTGCAATTCTTCCATCAAGCATTTTACATTTTATATTCGTTAGACATTAAGATTCTGTGAGGTAACAGCAAACAGAATACTTTGATTACACAATTGATCAATGACAATCAACGGACAATATAAAATGCATGCCACTATTATTTGCATTTGCAAATAATAGGATTAGCTGCTTTATGACTGGATGTGCCTTAATATGGCTGGAACTTCAGCAGCAGCTTCCCCTTAGTAACAAAGGATGATGGAATCTTTTACTGAGATATGTGTCACTAAAGGTAAGTTTGTCCTTAAAATTTACCATTTCACTTATGCTTCATTTCCCCTACCCTTTCTTCCATTTCCACAAACAAATTAGCAGGGGGGAGGTATCGGAGGCTTTAAGGTGCATGAAGGTGGATGAACCTGGTGCATTCTCAGACCTTCTGAGAAGCTGGACAAGTAATTGCAGAGGGTCTTGCAGAAACTTTTGCTTCATCTCTGGCCACTGGAGAGCTTCTGGAGGACTGGAGAGTGGTTAATGTAATACCATTGTTTAAAGAGGGTAGCAAAAACAAGCCAGGAAACTACAGGCCAGTGAGTCTGACGTCAGTGGTGGGTAAGTTGCTGGAGGGGATTCTGAGGAACATGATCAACCAACATTTGGAGAGACAGGGTCTGATTTGGGACAGTCAGCATGGCTTTGTGCATAGGAAGTCATGTCTGACAAATCTCTTGAAGTTCTAAGAGGAGGTAACCAAGAGCATAGATAAGGGTAGGGCAGTGGATGTGGTCTATATGGACGTTAGCGAGGCCTTTGACAAGGTCCCTCGTGGCAGGCTAGTTAGATTGCATGGGATCAAGGGAGAGACAGCTGACTGGATTTAGAATTGGCTCAGTGGTAGGAAGCAGAAGGTGATGGTCAAGGGTTGTTTCTCAGACTGGAGGCCCATGTCTAGTGGTGTGCCACAGGGGTTGGTACTGGGACATTTCTTGTTTTTAATTTATATAAACGATTTGGTTGTGAAGGTACAAGGCATGGTGAGTAAGTTTGCAGATGATACTAAAATAGGTGCTTTTGTAGACAGTGTAGAAGCTTATGAAAAATTACAGGGAGATCTTGATCAGCGAGGTATGTGTGCTGAGCAAGGTGTGTATGTGAGATTGGCAAATGGCTTTCAATCCATTTAACTGCGAGGTATTGCATTTTGGGAGATCAAACCAGGGTAGGACTCATACAGTGAATGGTAGGGCTCTGGGGAGTGTTATGGAACAGAGGCATCTAAGAGTGCAAGTGCATCAGTGTCACAGATAGATAGAGGTGTATAAGACCATGAGGGGCGTAGACAGGGTGAAAGCACACAGTCTTTTTCCCAGGGAGGGGTTGCTAAAAAGGGAGCACGCAAAGGGTGGTGCGTATTTGGAACGAGCTGCCAGAAATAGTGGTTGAGGCGGGCACATTAGCAACATTTAAAAGCCATCTAGATAAGTACATGGATAGGAGAGGTTTAGAGGGCTATGGGCCAAACATGGGCAGATGGGACTAGCTCGCTGGGCAACACAGTCAGCATGGACGAGTTGGGCCGAAGGGCCTGTTTCCATGCTGTATGATTCTATGGCTCCTGTTTTGTGACTACCACTTTCACTCAGAAGAATTATTTTATAATTTGTTACATTAAGAAAAATTCTATCTTTCTGCTATAAATGTAACATCACCATCCAGCTTTCCAAAAAAATGAAATTGTTGAAGCATTTTCTCACTAACTATCAAAATTAAAAAAAAAAATTTAAATGCCAGTTTAATGACTTACACCTAAAGATCTAACTGGATAAAATGCTCAAACAGAAAAGGTGACAAATGAGGATGTATTAAATGACTTAGTGGGCATAAAGGTGGATAGTTGAATGTATCCCAGGGTGCTGTGGGATGCAAGGAGAATGCTGGGGTTCTGATAATTTTTTTTAAATCTTTGCTAGCCCCAGGTGAGATGTCGGACAACTAGAGAATAGCAAATTTGATAGCTTTATTCAAGAATGGTAGCAGGGATAAGTCAGGTAATTACATGCCAGTGAGTCTCACATCAGTGGTAGGGAAGTTATTGGAAAAAAATTTCCAAGGTTCAGCATTAATCTGCATTTGGAAAGGCAGGGATTAATCAAAGATGGGCAGCATGGTTTTATTAGGGAGCAATCTGTCTGAACAATTTGACTGAGTTTTTTGAAGAAATAACATATATATAGGAAAGATGTTATTAAACTGGAAAGAGTGCAGAAAAGATTTACAAGGACGCTGCCAGGACTTGAGGGACTAAGTTGGGGCTGGACAGACTAGGATTTTATTCCTTAGAGCATAGGAGACTGAGAGGTGATCTTATAGAGGTGTATAAAATCATGAGGGGCATGGATAGCATGAATATACTCAGTCTTTTTCCATGGGTTGGGGAATCGAGAACTAGAGGGCATAGATTTAGAATGAGAGGGGAAAAATTTAAGACGATCTTGAAGGGCAACTTCTTTTTTACACAAAGGGTGGTATCTATATGGAATGAGCTGCCAGAGGAAGTGGTTGAGGCAGGTACAATAACAACTTTTAAAAGACAGTTGGACAGGTACATGGATTGGAAAGGTTTAGAAGGTTTAGAAGGTTATGGGCCAAATGCTGGCAAATGGGACTAATTTAGATGGGACACCTTGGTCAGTGTGGACCAGTTAGGCCAAAGGGCCTGTTTCCATGCTGTATGACTCTGTGACTCTATATTGGTGAGGACAGTTTTATTGACGTAATTTACATGGACTTTAGTAAGACCTTTGACAAGCTCATACATGGAAGGTCGGCACAACATCGTGGACCGAATGGACTGTCCAGTGCTGTACTGTTCTATGTTCTGTGGAAGGCTGGTCCAAAAAGTTAGAGTCTATGGGATCCAAAGGAAGTTGACAAATCGGATCCAAGCTGGCTTGGTAACAGGAGACAGACGGTGATGATGGAGCATTGTTTTTGTGACTGGAAGCCTGTGATCAGCAGTGTACCAAAGGGAACGGTGCTGGGACCCTTACTGTTTGTCATACACATTAACAACTTGGATAGAAATATGGGAGGTATGACCGGTAAGTTTGCAGATGATAAGGCAATTGGTGGTGGTGTTGATGATGGGGAGTATAGTATTAGGTTACAGAATGGTATTAACCAGCTGGTAAATTAGGCAGAGAAATGTCAGGTGAAATTTAGTCATAGAGACATACAGCATGGAAACAGGCTCTTCGGCCCAACTCGTCCATGCCGACTATGGTGCCCAGCGAGCTAGTCCCATCTGCCTGCGTTTAGCCCATAGCCCTCGAAACTTCTCCTATTCATGTACTTATCTGGATGGCTTTTAAGCGTTGCTCTTTCAAGTCACCCCTCAATCTCCTACATTCCAGGGAATAAAATCCTAGCCTACACAACATCTTCTTGTAACTCAGGCCCCCAAGTCCAGGCAACATCTTTTCTGTACTCTTTCTTGTTTAATAACTACTTTCCCATAACAGGGTGACTAAAACTGTACAAAATACTCCAAGTGAGGCCTCACCAACATCTTATATAACTGCAACATAACTTCCCAACGCCTACACTCAGTGCCCTGACCGATGAAGGCCAGCGTGCCAAACGCCTTCTTCACCACAATATCTATCTGTGATGTCGCTTTCAGCGAACTATGCACTTGCACTCCTAGGTCCCTCTGTTCCATAACACTCCCCAGGGCCCTACAATTCACTGTACAAGCCCTACTTTGGTTTGATCTCCCAAAATGCAATACCTCACATTTATCTGGATTGAAGGCCATTTGCCAGTCCTCAGCCCACATAACTAGCTGATTAAGATCCCCCTGTAATTTTTCATAACCTACACTATCTACAAGATCACCTGTATTAGTATCATCTGCAAGCTTACTCACCATGCCTTGTACATTCACATCCAAATCATTTATATAAATTACAATCAACAATTTAATCCCAATTAGTATGAAGCAATATATTTTGGGAGGTCCAGTAAAAGTAGGAGATCCACCATGAACGGTAGGGGCCTAGGAAGTGTTGAGGAACGGAGGGAGCTTGGCATACAAGTTCACACATCCCTGATGTGGCAGCACAGATAGTAGATAAAGTGCTGAAGAAGGTTTATCGGATACTGGCCTCCATTAGCTGGGGCATAGAATTAAAAAAAAGCATATTGATTATGGTACACCTTTATAAAAATTTGGTTAGACCACAGCTGGAGTACTGTGTGCAATTCTGGTCACTATACTACAGAAAGGACATGAATACACTTGAGACGGTGCAGAGGAGAGTCACCAGGACATTGCTTGGGGTGGAGTATTTCAGTTATAAGGATAGGCTGGGTTTGTTTTCCTTAGAGCAGAGAAAGCTGAGGGGAGATCTGATTAAGGTACAAAACGATGAGGGTTACAGACAGGAATCTTTTTCCTAAAACAGAGGCGTTAAAAACGAGAGGACATTGGTTTATAGTGAAGAGTAAGAGGGCTAGAGGCACCCAAGGAACATTTTTCCCCACCCAGAGCGTGGTTGCAAACTGGAACACACTACCTGAGATGGTACTCTCACAAAAGTAGCTGGAACCGCCGGGACTTAGAAGGCTGCAGACCAAGTGCTGGTAAATGGGATGAGAACAGATAGGAACTTGAAGTTTGGCATGAACCCGATGGGCCGAAAAGCCTGTTTCTGTGCTCTCTGACTCTCAATTTTATCCAGACCTACACTGCCATCTAGTGACAGGAGCAAGAAAACCAAAAAACAAAATATAACAGATGCTGGAAACGAGAAGACAAAAGAAAATGTAATGAATAATCACTGGGGAACTTAGCACCTGAGGAAAAAGGAGAAAGGTTAACATTTCACACCTACGATACTGCACCAGAACCAGAGCTGATTAAAGATTTACATGTTTGGAGAAGGAATGGGAGCAGGGATAAAAGATAAGATACCTTTATTAGTCACATGTACATTGAAACACACAGTGAAATGCATCTTTTGCGTAGAGTGTTCTGGGGGCAGCCCGCAAGTGTCGCCACGCTTCCAGCGCCAACGTAGCACGCCCACAACTTCCTAACCCGTACGTCTTTGGAATGTGGGAGGAAACCGGAGCACCCGGAGGAGACCCACGCAGACACGGGGAGAACGTACAAACTCCTTACAGACAGTGGCCGGAATTGAACCCGGGTCACTGGCGCTGTAAAGCATTACGCTAACCGCTACACTACTGTGCCTGCCCTCTACACTATTGAATACATAAACATGAAAGGAAAATAAAACAAAGTCACTATATGCAGAAAATCATTTGATTAAATGAGATATGTGATAATAGCACAAGATACAATGAAGTATTACCAAAAATTAAAGATTTATACAAGGCCTAGAAGATGGCCAAATAGTTGATGCAGACAGGAAGGGAAGCCAAGACAAAACTGATCACGCTCCAATGGCTAGGGAAGTCGAAGTTGACAGAGGTCTGATCACCATACAAGCCATGAACAGAGAATCCCAAACAATAACATACATTCCTAGTGGTTGTGGTACATCCAGCTTGCACTGATTTCATGGGGAAAAACTATTGTGATTTTTTGGAATCACATAAAAGGGATAAAGTGGGGGTAGGACAGAGAATTAAAGGGACAACCAACCAGGATGCCAGAATTGCATTAACAATATATTATTTTAAAAATCCTTGGAATCTGACATTATGGGTTGTTTGCAATTCATTGGCCATTTTAGTAGGCTAATAGGTAGTGGGTACATTACAATACATTACTTGAAGTGCAGTGACTATTAAGTACACAAAGAGCAATTGTGTTCTGCATAACAAGAACTCACAGACAATAAAATAGTGCAAAATATATGAAAACACTATAGATAATGATACTGTCAATGTTAGCAGAATTAAACACTAAAATGTGTGAAACCTGGACATCTGCTCCTTTAAGAGAAGGGCCAGGCATTCTTGCTTCTAAGTGGAGTGGTCTGAGGTGCATTTCACTCTCCATAATGGGAAGTTAAGTATATCAAAGTTTTGACGTATACATAAATAATTACACAGATACAACTGATTTTACTCAGGTGAATTATGATGTGCAGAAATTCAAACCCATTTTTATAATTACTTAGGGGGTAAGAATTTCACACATGGAAATTCTAATTGTTTAATATAAGATATTCTCTCCCTATGGAGACATATCCCATTACAGTATTCTAAAAAGCTAAGCCAGAAATATAACAGGGTTAAGGGTTTGAATGTCTCAAGTTATGTTAAAATAAATCCAAATTATATGTTTGGACTTTTCCCCAGTTACACTTAACAATCAATTTTGAAAGCACGGTTTGCAGAAATGTACTAATGCTATATACTTACTTATCGTTACCTTGTCTTGCTCACCCAGCATGATATTGTTAGGTGTAAGATCTCTGTGGACAATTCTTTTTTCTTTGTGCAAATAACGCAGTGCAAGGCATATCTAAAATCAATAGAGATGGAATGAAATTATTTCAGAAAACTACACTCCAAAAATTTAGTGCAAAGTTAAATGAAGATAAAAGATTATGGGATAAGAGTTCTTAAATAGGACACATTTAAGAATATATTATTCTGAAACAGTTTTTGAGTTAGAACTGCAAGAAAATGATTGATTGGACAGTGAGCAAAGAAACCTACATCATGATGCTGCATGCGTTTCACTGCATTGTTCTATCACTTAACAAAAATTTAGACACACCACAAACTGTTAAGACTTTGTTGCACAGTTAATTCTGAACTAGATAGTGCAAGTTGTATGTAATAAAGAATTTAAAAATATTGGAACACATCTCTTTATTGTCACATTAGTTATCAAGGCATACACATGACCATTAATATCAGGTTTATTGAGCTGGAACTTGTTGGGATATCCCAGCAGTTTCAAGTGGAACTATTGGTACTTCTCTGTCCTCAAGTTTGAAATTCCTATGCAAATACTAAAGTCCTATTTTGTTGGTGATTTCCCAACTGCGTTCTAATGTTGGACTTCTTATGATGCAGAGTGAAATTGTGGCAATTCATCACTACTTACACTGGGAATTTGCACGAGGTTGGACTAATGCACAAGCATTGAGACTGTTCACTTCAATGGAAAGGGTGGCTGCAACGGATCTAGGTCTGTACCCTACATCTGTGAGTTACTTAGGTAGTGTTAAATGTTCTTAAGAGTTTTGAGCACATTAATTATTTTTATTTTAATTATTTTATTGACTTTCAAATTTAACAAGTCATGAGTTTCATGGGCTATCTGAAACTCACCTGCAAAAGCAAGGCAATAACACAAGGACAATGAGGGAGTTGATTCAAACTCATAGAATCAATGCAATAAATATTCAGTCGTCAAAGCTGCTTTCTTCTTTACTAGTGGAAATAGATTTGTTCATGGCACCTTTGCTGAGCATTTATTTTCTACTCTTTGGAAATTCTCTAAATTAAATCAGCATGGGAGATTTCGATGGCTTAGATTGCAAAAGGGTAGCAATATGATTACTGTCAGCAGCAACCTGATGTTCAGAGGCCAGCATCTATATAGAGAGAGCAGCAGCAGAGAACAGCTTGCATGAGACTCTTCTGATGGCCTGAAATGTTAAGTCTGTTTCTCGTTCCACCAACACTGCCCAACTTGCTGAGTGTTTCCAGCATTTTCTGATTTTATTTCATATTTCCTGTATCTGCAGTTTCTGCTCTTCATTTTGTATTAAGGAAATGGACAGCTTTCTGGACACAAAAGGCATCTGAGATTATGGGGAGGGAGCACGAATGTGGTATTGCCATACAGGAGCAGGCATGATTGTATTGAATGCAGAACAGGTTCAAAGGGCCAAAAGGTCTATTCCTACTCCTATTTTCTCTATCTCTCTGTTTCTTTCAGCCGTGTTGTTTTAAGATAAGGTAAGGTATTTTATTAGTCGAATGTGCATCAAAACACATAGTGAAACACGTCTTTTGTGTAGAGTGTTCTGGGGCAGCCTGCAAGTGTCGCCACGCTTCCAGCGCCAACATAGCATGCCCACAACTTCCTAACCCGTACGTCTTTGGAATGTGGGAGGAAACCAGAGCACCCGGAGGAAACCCACACAGACACGGGGAGAACGTACAAACTCCTTACAGACAGAGGCAGGAATAGAACCCAGGTTGCTGGCGCTGTAATAGTGTTATGCTAACTGCTACACTACCGTGCCTGCTTTAATGTCAGCATGAGGTTTCTTTCTCCTGTTGCTCGAGAAGAGTATCTCTGACTGTGCATCAAGCTCTAGATGCACATCAGGTGAAACATCCTTAGCCCGTTGTTATAGTCTTTCTGTTGCTTCCAAATCCAAGCATTGCAAACTGCAGCTTTAGATTGGCCCTTTAAATACTACAATCAAGCCTGCCGCCATGCAATTTTCATCAAATCCAGAGGCAAATTTATGATGAATTGTTACTTAAAACAAAACATCACCTGGAAAAACTGCCTTGTCAGATACTTCCATCATCGACCCACACCTCCACCCTCTCTCCTACCCGAGAAACAGATTTCACAGTTAACATCAAGATTGATAAACTTTGGTCAAGGATGACTGATCTGACTCTGTTTCTTTTTCCTCAGGTGCTAAATAACTTGCTGAACATTTCCAGCCTTCTTTATTCATTGGTATGCATTGCAGATCTTGGGATGAATGAATAGTATATTCAACTTTTGTGCATTTAGGTTTAGTGCCTATGATATAGTGTCTTAAATCGGAGATAAAGTTATCAGTTCCATATTGATGTCAGTTGACTTGCAAAAACAATAAATGTCATACCCTCATTACCTCTAGTTGCCAGCACTGAAAATATTAGCATAAATCTAAACTCTATTAGAAACAGAAAAGCCATCAAAGATAAATGTTAGAAAGAATATATTAAATTCAATTTGCGAATTCATCACATCAGAGTAACAAATCAGTTTTGCCTCAGTAGGCTTCCAGTGTATCTTCCATTTCAGTGCCAAAATCCTTAACAATCTATAAAGTGCTTGAAATGTTCTTACTTGTATAAATATATTCCATATTCGTTCTTCTGTAAACTCTTGTTGTTTTTCCTTGAGGGAATTAAAGTGTTCACCTAGGGGTGCTCCTTCAATCAATTCCATTAGTATATACAGTCTATCATCTACAAAGAAGAGCAATGTTTATTAAGCACAAGGACTCAATTATTCTTATTTACCCTGCATTCATTTACTGGAAATATATCTTAATTTTTGTATTAAATATTTATGCATGGTTCTGGTGAGAAAATTGGCAAAACATACAAAATTAAAGAAAAGCATTATCCAAGGTTGATACATCTATGATAAATTATTTGACATATATGTGCCAGTCCAATGGAAGTATACAAGGAGCAAACAAATAATGACAACACACTCAGTGTTTATAGGAAGTGATGTGGCAGCATGTGTACAATACTAAGCAATCAAGTCTAATCTGCTAATTGTCACACGGTACAGTATCTCTGTATATTTTCTCCCTTCTGATGCAATATTAAGCCATGTAATATTTCATTTGATAATATTTGTTGCTCAGTATTATGAAAACTATTTCAATGCTTGTGTGAAAACCTGCCTCATGGTGCTTATATCAGCTGAAGGATCATACAAATGTCATTAAGACATTGTCATAGAGCTGCTTCATCACAGGACAAAAATGGGCATGCCACTAAAAACTGCATATTTTTGCAGTTTTACCAGGGCAGTCATCATCTTCAGTGAAAAATTACACCCATAAATGTAAATTATACAAAAGACAATTTACATACGTAGAAGCAAATAGGCTGTAGTTGAATTTATGGGGTTCAAATACATTATCAACTGATATTAATTCTTATTCTAAGAAATAAAGTTAATTTATTTAACTAAGTATATTCTAACGCCACTTTTTATTTCCATGTGTAAACTGTACTTACTTTCCACAAAAGTCTTGTAATATCTCACTACATTTGGATGATGGAGCTGCAAATAAAGAAATGTTGTGTGACAAGGTATTATGCTAAAAGTCATATCTGATCAGTTCTGTGCATTATTGTTCAATCAGTTATCGAAAACATTCCAAAAATATTATTCACTTCAATAATTTAAAATATGAGTGTCTCAAAGACATTTTATTCAAATAAATGCCAATCACTGTTTAATATAATCTGAAAGAATTTTTGCTACTGGTTTGATTGTTTATTTGGGTATTTTTTTTGTCAATTCTTCACAAAAAAGAACATAAGAAATAGAAGCATGTCCATACAGCCCTCTGGCAGATCATTCACCTCAGCACCACTTTCCTGCACTTACCTCATATCTTTCAATTCCCTTAATATCTGAAAAGTCGATCCACTTCAATATCATTTTTCTTTCGTCCCTTCTCTCTGCTGAGGGGTAATGACTCGAGTTCCTTTTTCACACTCTATTTCTTCCCAGGAAACTCTAAAGCTTGTTCTCTTTGTATTTCAAGACTCTGAGTTATGTAGTAATTGATTATGAACTTCAACTCTCACTCTCAGTTTTGCTGAAAGGCTCTTTAGCTGTCCAAACAGTAAAACCCAATGATACCAATGGCTTGCTCAATCAAGAGTCCCTCTGTGTGTCTCTAGTTACAATTGCATTACTGCTTGGGTTGCTGAGAAATATTCCAAGTAAGTGTAGCCCAGTAGTCTGCCTGGCATCCCATGAACAATCAAAATACCCAAATTAACAATCAAACCAATAGCAAAACAACCTTTCAGATTGTGTTTGAGGATAGATCCAGGCAATAGTCAGGAATGACTTGCTTCTAGTGATCACATTCTCTATTTGAATACCAAGTGAAAAGCAGTATTTTCGGTTGTGAAAAGATGCTGGTTTGTGATCACAAGCAAGGCCCCTATACTTGTGCCATCTATGATTCAAAATGCCTGTACAGCAAATCCCAGGGCACTTTCACCTTGTTTGAGAGTCTTTAGGGGAAAGCAAGTGAGCTATGAAAATCAAAAAAACTGCAGATGCTGGACATCAGAAGTAAAAATGGAAATTGCTGGAAAAACTCAGCATCTGTGTAAAGAAAAACAGTTAATATTTCAGTTCGAAGACCCTTCATCAGAACTCAGAAGAGAAAGCAAGTTATTCCAGGTAAAAGAGAAGGTGAGGGAAGGCAGTGGGTGGAATAAAGGGGAAGTCTGGGATGGTGAATTAAAATGGCTGGCAACTGGAAGCTTAGTGTCCTCCTGCAGGCTGACTATAGTGAGACGAGCAGCACTCCCTTATTTATCAACTAGAGCAAACAAAGTCTGCAAAACTGTTTCTGCTCTTAGTAAAAAATTTCACAATGACAATCTTTGCCAAAACTGCCACAAAACTGTCTAAAACTAGAGCTGCCAATACTGTACTTGAAAGATAAAGAACAGGTATTGGCAGTGCTTGTTTTAGGTGTGGATTATTGTGACCATGTCATACTGTGGCTGAGGTATATTTTGCCTCGCTGGTTCCCATAGGAATCACTCTGGGCTAAGTTTCAATTATTGTCATTTGGAGGGCTGTCTGCAGCCAGCATTGGTTGCTTCCAGCCACAAAATCCTGGTTCAATGTACCTCTTAGGTGACTCCAGAAAAAGTGGGTTCTGTAGTTGTTCAGCTCATGACTGGCTCAGGATCTGAACCTTGTAGATGGAACATAGAATACAGAAAAGTACAGCACAGGAACAGTCCTTTGGCCCACAATGTCTGTGCTGACCATGATACCAATTTAAAATAATCCAATCAGCCTGCACATGGTCCACATCCCTCTATCCCCCTTGTTTATTTTTCTGTCTAGATGGCTCTTAAATGTTGCTATTGTATCTGCTTCCACCACTTCCCCTGGCAGCATGTTTCAGGCACCTACCACTCTCTGTAAAAGAAAACTTTCCTCACAAATCTACCCCTCTCAAGTTTATCCTATGCCCTCTAGTATTTGACATTTTCACTCTGGGAACTAAGGCTATCTACCCTATCTATACCTCTCAGAATTTTATATACTTCTGTCAGGTTGCCCCTAAGCCTCCGACACTCTGGAGAAAACAATCCAAGTTTGTCCAACCTCTCTTTATAGCTACTACACTTCAATCCAGGCAATATCCTAGTGAACCTCTTCTGCACCCTCTCCAAAACCTCCATTTCCTACCTGTAATGCAGCAATCAGAACTGCACAAGATATTCTACATCACAGGAATACTTTTTCCAAGCCTTCTTAAACTGAAAAGTGTAATGAATGGATATCCCCCCGTCTGAACAATAATGGAGCCCAGTATACCAGCAAATGAATGCAAAAGAAAAGGAGGAAGCATTTACATGCCAAATGGATGATCCATCTGAGTCTTCTGCCAAGATTTCCATCATCAGAGGTGCAAGTGATCAACCAATTTGATTCATTGCACATGAACTAGCAAGAAATGGCTGAAAACCCAAGATAAAGAAAAGCTAATGCATCCCACCATTATCTTGAAGTGGTGAAGACCTGTACTCCTGAATTAGAAGTGCCTCCAGCCAAGAATCTGGTCAAAATAGAAGGGTAAATACAGACTGGCTAATTATAACAAACAGAGATTAACCGTTCTGCGTTCAATCACATTACCATCATTGGATATACCTCATCAAGGATACCTTGGCCATTCCCTTCACTCCTGTGGTTATATAAATACTGAGAAAGTTGTGGATCAGATATTCTATGGCAAGTGACTTACATTCTGGCTGTCTAAAGGCTTCCCAACACCTAAATAGCATTATTTCAGAGATGTAATGGCGAACTTTCCACTCACCTGGATGATTCAGTCTTACACATTTATGAGGTTCAGTACCATCCAGAACAAAGCTGTCTATTCGACAAATAGCATATCTACCACTTCCAACATTCTCTAACTCTACCAGTGCACCATGCTTCTGCAAGATGCACCAAGATCTTCAACAATCCTTCTCAAACTCCTGTCCTCTACCACCTAGAATGACAGGGACTGCAGGAATATGGACTCCTCAATGTTCATCATATCACATGCCATCCTGCCCTGGACATACATCCAGGTCATATATCCTGACCTAATATGGAACCATCCTCACCACAAAATCTACAGCAATTTAATAAGCTGTTAATCAATGTAGTTGATAATTAGAGTAGACAGCCAGCGCCTCTTTCCCAGGGCACCAATGCTCAATACAAGAGGGCATGGCTTTAAAGTAATGGGTGGGAAGTTCAAAGGAGATATTAGAGGAAAGTTTTTTTACCCAGAGAGTGGTTGGGGCATGGAATGCGCTGCCTGGGGTAGTGATGGAGGCAGGTACGTTGGTCAAGTTCATGAGATTGTTAGATAAGCATATGGAGGAATTTAAAATAGGGGGATATGTGGGAGGAAGGAGTTAGATAGTCTTAGGCATGGTTTAAAGGTTGGCACAACTCTGTGGGCCGAAGGGCCTGTATTGTGCTGTATCGTTCTATGGTCCTAAAAGTTGGCCTTGTCAACATCGTCCACTTCCCATTAAAAAGGGGATTTATATTTTAATAACATGAGAAAAAATTTGCCTTTCACTTCTACAATAACTTCTGCAATGTCCCTTATACCACTTGAAACTTCAGCGTAAATGAATTAAAATCTACAACAGGCACCTTTATGTAATGCAAATGCAATTCATTGAAAATAATAAGTTTCAATGTATTTCATATATGAAACAAGCACCAGGGTTTTTAATTTTTTAAAGCATTTAACGAAGAGAACATACCTGTTCTCTGATCACCGTTAACTCAGACACAATGATTTCTACACTGCTGTCACGGTCTTTTTTGTCCTTTCCAAAAGCTGGATTGTGCAAATTAACTTCTTTCATAGCAAGCAGGTTCTGCCCACTGTATTTCCGAACCTTTAAGTTCAAGAAGAGCTTTAAAATATACGTTTATGTTTCTGTTTCAGAAAGCTAATAAAATATTACAATAAAAAGAACAGCCTACCTTAAAAACGTTCCCAAATGCTCCACTTCCAAGGTAGTCTAAAATGGCATAATTCCCGATAAATTTTGTTGGAGCTTTATTTTGGTTAATTCCTTCAATATTTTCCGTGATTTGTTTTAGTTCATTAGCCTAGGCACAAAATTGCAAGTCAAGTTACACATTTTGTGGAACCTTGAAAAAATCCAAGTGTAATTCAGAAAATATCCAAATGTAATCTGAGTACTTCACTTACAGGTAAAGAGTTCATCTTATTTACTAGGCTTTCATATGCACATATATCACGTGCATAATGTCCGACATCAATGAACATCTCAAACATATCTGAAGGAAATAACCTGCATTAAAAAGAGTATCATATTAACGATAATCAAGCTTGAGAATTTCAGCAATCATAGGTGAACCAAACCCTATAAAGCAAAAAATCTGTTCTATCGAGATGGTGGGGGGGCTAGTCACCATATTTGGTCAAACATTTAAGACAACTTAATAGTTCCCATTTATCAGAAGATCTGATTTCTTAAACCAGAGGTCCAGATAAGGAAGCTTGGGAGAAGTAGTATTTGGGTACGATTGGAATCACAACCAAAAGTTGATCCATATTGAACGGAATTGTATATTTGGTTAAATTTCCAAAAACACAAATATTGAAACAACTACCGAAGTGCCAGAAAGTAGTAGCTAAAATAGCCCAGGTATTTTCATTACTTTTGTATTCCTAGAGGGTATCAATTGAAGTGGTAGACATTGGAAATACCTGAAACGCAGTCAAAATACATTGAAACATAGAAAGGTACAGCATGGGAACAAACCCCTTTGGCCCTTGATGTCAGATTAAACTAATTCCATATGCCTGTGCATGGTCTGTATCCTCCATTCCCTGCCTGTTCATGTGTCTGTTTAATTGCCTCTTAAACATTGCTATTGTATCTGCTTCCACCACCTCCCCTGGCAGCCCGTTCAGGCACCTGCCACTCTCTGTGTAAAAAAACCTGCCTCGCAAATCTCCTTTAAACTTCTCCCCTCTCACCTTAAACCTATACCTTCCAGTGTTTCACATTTCTACACTGGGAAAAAGAATCTGGCTACCTACCCTATCAACAAAACAATCCAAGTTTATCCAACCTCTCCTTATAGCTAATACACTCCAATCCACGCAATATCCTGGTGAACCTGTACCTTCTCCAAAGCCTCCACATTCTACTTGTAATGAAGTGACCAGAACTGCACACAAATATTCCAAATATTCAAAGTTTTTCCAGGTGCAGCATGACTTCCCAACTTTTACACTCAATGCCACGATTGACAAAGGAAAGCTTGACCTACACCACCCTATCCACTTGTGTTGCCACTTTCAGGGAGCTGTGGACTTGCAAGACCCCTCTGTACATCAATGATCATAAGTGTCCTGCCACTTAGTTTAGAACACAGACATACAATTTAGTGTATAGTATATTGAATAGTACAGCACAGGAACAGGCCCTTTGGCCCACGATGTTGTGCCAAATTAATTAAGCTAGTAATTAAATGCCAAACTAAACTAATCCCTTTGGCCTACACAATGTCCATATCCCTCCATTCTCTGCACATTCATGTGCCTATCTAAGAGCCTCTGAAATGCCTCTATTGTATCTGCCTCCATTGTATCTGCCTCCACCACCACCTCTGGCAATGTATTCCGGACACCCACCACGCTCTGTGTAAAAAAAACTTGCCCCGCACATCTCCTTTGAACTCACCCCTCTCACCTTAAATGCATGCCCCCTAGTATTAGACAATTCAACCCAGGAAGAAAAGATACTGGCTGTCTGCTCTATCTATGTGTCTCATAATCTTATAAATTTCTATCAAGTCTCCCCTCAGCCTCCTTTATTGTATACTTTCCTCTTGCATTTGACTTCAGACCCGTCTGGATTAAACTCCACCCATATTTTCAATCAATTGATAAAAGATACACAATTTTCAAAATTTGTGAAGTTCATGTCAGCTGGTTTGGTTCAACGAGAGGAGGATCGTATGTACAGAAATGAACAAAACTATTTCCTCCTTTGGGTGCCGAGACTTATTCCCAAGGGCAACCAGGAATTGGCAATTCCTGCTGATCTTGCTACTGTGGGCCAAATTCCCTGAGTATGCCTGAAAGAACTTGTGTATGGGACAGTGGAGGAGTGAGAGAGATGGTGGGGACATTGAGGGATAGAATAGAAAATAATTCAGGACCGCCACTTGATAATCATTGGTTGGACAATAACTTTTTTGAACAATAATGGACATGATTGGTAACATTCAAAAAGATGAGTATCAATTGTGTGTATGTAAATAACTTAAATATCACAATTAATGATACTACAGATTTTTAAAATTATAATTTATAACTTAAAAGCATGAGTTAGTGGAATGGTTTAATTTTTCCCACTTAAAGAGAGAATCAGGACTGTTGCTGCAGATCTTCTCACAGATTACCCAGAAGAGGATTAACACAAATTACTTATCCTGACTTTTTAAAACATGATTGACGGCTTTCATCATTTTTTGAAAAGTCATTATTGCCAAGCTTCTGACTTGAGTTCTATTGTTATTGTGAAGTATCAAGAGATACAGAGCACTTTGTTGCAGAACTGAAAACTAGAGATTAAAACTAAACAGTGTTTTATCTTTATTGATATGCACAAGGTGTACTGAAATTTTAGTATGATTAAGAGTAAAAGCAATGAACTTATTACATTTGAATATAATACCTTTTGAACAGTTGTCTATTCCTTTCCATGCTGAAGAGAAAACGCAAAGCTCTAAATGCATAACACTGTAATGAAGTTGCAAAAATTAAGTATATATGTACTACTGAAACTCAGACATTCTGTAACACACAAAGTGCATTGCACAAGTCAATAAGAGTGTGATTAAAAACTGCTGTAACAAGTCAACAAAAGCCAAAAATATTTTGAATATAGAGAGAAATCAAAATACATTTCCCAGAAATGTCATTCTGGTAATAGTTACACATTACTAAAACCACAATTAGGCTTAATTCCTAATGCAATTGTACAAAGGAGTTAAAACACTGAACATAATTAGAAATATTTTGCAGCAATCCATTTTTATTTTAATCTGGAAAGTTTATTTTAAACAATTGAAGCAGACATACTTCAACAGCATGACTACCTAAGATACCATGCAGCTCAGAAACCCAGTGTAATTCATTGCTCTGGTTAAAAGCCAGTAAATGAAATGAAGACATTGATTATTCATAATTTAACAAAGCAGTACTCTATCAATGTCTAAAATGTTTGTTTAAGCCATACACTTAAAGTTACCTCCTGCTAATAGCTTTTCTAATAATCAAAAGCATACCACTTCAGAAAAAAAGATCAAAGTTACCTGCAAAATATCTACTTTTGGAGCATTTCTTTGTTTGCTTGGTAGAATTAACTTTCCTATCACATAAATGCCATTCCCCTGCAAAAAGAATTTAAAAAGAAAGCTGTGACATTGTTTCCAGACGTTAAGTAGTATATTCCCGAGGTTCTACATCTGAGACTGTAAGAAACAGGAGGAATTGGGTAATTGACTTCCCGAGCCTATTCTGCTGCTCAATAAGATCATGAATGATCCAATCTTAGCCTCAACACCACTTTCCCACCCTCTCCCCCAACCCCTCAACTCCTTTGTAGTTCAAATATCCACTAATATATCTAATGACTCCACTTTCACAACACTCTGGGTAGAGAGTTCCAAAATATCACGACAACGCGAGAGAAGAAATTCCTCCTTGAGTCCATCTTAAATGGGTGGCCCCTTATTCTGAAACTATCCCCCTTGGTTCTAGATATCCCTACTAGGAGAAATATCTTCTCAGCATCCATCGTGCTAATCAGCCTGCCACATCCCACCTCTCCCCCCACACCCCCCAGAACCCAAGCCAATCTCTGGTAAGAGTTAGTCAGTGCCCTGTAAAGTTGCATCAAACTTCCCTACTTTTATACTTGATGTATTTTGCAATAAAGACCAATATTCCATTAGCCGTCTTAATTACATGCTGTGGCAACATGCCAATCCTTTGATTCTTATGCACCAGAAACTCACGTGCCTTTGTACCTCACACAAAATGCTGGAGCTCACTCCAGCATCTGCAGTCTCTAGTGTGTCCCTTTGTACCACATTTTATAGTGTCTCTCCACTTAAACAATTTATTTCATTTTTCCTTCCAAAGTGGATAACCTCACATTTTTCCCACATTATATACAAGTTACCAACTTTTTGCCAATTCATTTGCCAATTCTATCTACATCCCTCTGCAGGTTCTTTGTATCCTCCTCACAATTTGCTAACTTATTTGCCTTTGTATTATAAGAAAATTTGATTATACTACACTCATTCCCTTCATCCATGTCATTGTTCAAATCTTCAGAATGAACTTTCCCAGTGGTAAATATTTCAAGCTTGATTTGTATTCCATTAGATTGGAAACCAGTGAATGTAACAGGGAAAGCAGGAAACTACAGACCAGTTAGCTTAACACTTGCACTAGGGGAAATCGTAGAAGTGATTATTAAAGGTGTTATAAGTAATGCACTCACAAAAATTCAAGTCTATAAGACATAAGGCCAAGTCAACATGGCTTTCACATTTGACCAATTTGTTTGAGTAACATGTGGTCCCAAGTGATCAATGTCATCCTGACCTGTGACTATCCTCTGCACTATCAACAACACTACCAGTTTGCGTTTCATCTGCAAATTTATCAATCATACCTCATACATTCATATGAAATTGTTAATATATACAACCAACAGCAAGGGTCCTGGCACTGATCTCTATGGTACACCACTGGTCACAGGCTTCCAATCACAAAAATAACCCTCCACCATCACCCTCTGCCTCCTATCACCAACCTAATTTTGGATCCAAATTGCCAACCTGTCCTGGAGTTCATGGGCTCCTAACCTTTTGGGACCTTGTCAATCATTTTACTGAAGTCCACGTAGACTACATCAACCAAATTGCCCTCCTCAATACATTGTTACCTCGTTGAAAAATTAAGTTAAGTTGGTCAGATAGATCTCCTCCCAACAAAATTACGTTAATGACCTTTCATTAATCCCTGTCTTTCCCAGTGTAGATTAATCCTGTCCCGTAGGGTTTTCTCTAATACCCACTAACATTTGACTCACAGGCCTCTTATTACCTGTCTTATTCCTGCTGTCCTTCTTGAATAAAAGTACTACATTTGCTGTCCTCCAGTTGTCTGGAACGTTACCTGTGCCAGTGAAGATGTAAAAGTCTCTAGCAGGACCCCAGTAATTTCCTTCCTTGGCTCACATCTCATCTGGCCCTGGGTATTTATCCACCTTTATGACTACTATTGCATCTATTACCTCTTTCTTTTCTAATGATATGTTCACCTTGCTACATTAAAGATTATTGTGGGAAATAAAAACTCATGGTGTAGCAAATAACGTATTAGTGTGGACTGAGGATTGGCTGACTGACAGGAAACAGAGAGCAAGCATAAATGGGCTTTTTGTGCTGAGGAATATAGAATAATTTTAAATGATGATATTTATTGGTATGCATGGGGATTAGTATACTGATTCATGAGATACAGCAACAAAAGTGCAGAGTCAACAAGAAATTAGGAAAGCAAATGATACTTATTGCAAGAGGTTAGTGTGCAAAGTAATAAAGTCCATCTGAGATTTTGCAGAATTGGAGAAATACATGCAGTTTTGATTTCCATCTTTATAAATGGATTCACAAGAGACTGCTGATGCTGGAATCTGGATCAACAAACAATCTGCTGGGGGAACTCAGCGGGTTGAGGAGCATCTGTGGAGGAAAGGAATTGTTGATGTTTCAGGTCAAAACCCTGCATCAGGCCAAAGTGTGGAGAAGGATGATGGCCTTTATAAAGAGGAGAGAGGGAGTGGCAAGACAAGAGTCAGTAGCTGATTGGTGGACAGAGAAGGGGTGAAGGATGACGGGCAGATCGAGCCAGGCAGGGGAATGGGAAAACTTTGCATCCTCTCAGTATACACAATAATCATTTTTGTATGCTACCACATACCAAAGTATCTTTGGATTGATTTTTTGTATTCCAGAACCTTAACACCACCACCATATCTCACTAATCTTAGCTTCAGTATAAGAGTTGTAACTTTCAGTTACATAGATTCCTCACATAAGTTTTATTCACTATGTAATAATCATTTTAGGATTTTCTACGCAATTTTTTGGAGGAAAAGGAATGGTTGAGGTTTTGGGTCAAGACCTGATGCAGGCCTGCTTCTAACTTGAATCTTTTACACAAGTGGTAGTGGTGGCTTTGCATGTTGAGGTGACAGCAGGATAGGTGAGAAGTAGAGCTTCACTGGGTATTTAGCTGATGACAGTTGTGATGCGGAATCAATGTTAATGGTTCTTTCTGTCACTGTTCCTGGGTGGCTGATGAACGAGGCTTAAAAAAGGTGGCATAGAATTCTGCACATTTCACTTCATTTTCATTTGATAAAACTCCCAATAGCAAAGCATAACATCTTCTATCATGTGGCCACATCTACTCCTGCACCCATACTGGGATTGTTACCTTTAAAGATGTCAATCACTATCGCAATGTAGAAAATACTTATTTAAATTATAACTGACTTATATGACATGAAATGTGTTGTTTTGCAGCAGCAGTACAATGCAAAGGCATAAAAATTACTGTAAATTATGAAATATATAAATGGTGCAAAAAAAAAAGGAATAACGAGGTAGTTTTCATCGGTTCACGGACCATCCAGAAATCTGATGGCAGAGGGGAAGAAGCTGTTGCTAAATCATTGGGTATGGGTCTACAGGCTCCTGTGCCTCCTCCCCGATGGTAGTAACGGGAAGAGGGCATGTCCGAGATGTTGGGGGTCCTTAGTGAAGGATGCCATCTTTTTGAGGCACTGCCTCTTGAAGATGTCCTCAATGGTGGGGAGGGTTGTGCCCATGATGGAGCTGGCTGAGTCTACAGCCCCCTGCAGCCTCTTTCGATCCTGCACATTGGAGCCTCCATGCCAAGCTGTGATGCAACCAGTCAGAATGCTCTCCACCGTACATCTGTAGAAATTTGCAAGAGTCTTTGGTGACATACCAAATCTCCTCAAACTCCTAATGAAGGAGAGCCGCTGGCGTGCTTTCTTCGTCTTTTCACAGAGAGCTGCTTTCGAAGTGGTGGGGCTATGTCAGTAGCATCTTATTTCTGTGGGGAACTCTGTTGCTCAAACTCTAACAGATCCTCGTTTGTAATATCTTTGCCATAGCATTCTAAAAACCATTCCATGTTATCCAGACCTACACCAAATCAAGCCTTATTTGACAACTTGACAATGCTTTCTTGGAGATTTTTAGAGTCCTAGACCCACAAGCACCATTTACTGTTGTATTGGTTATGTCTTTTCCAAGAGTTATGACATAGTACATGGCTATCTTGATATTGTACCTCACCCAGATTTTCTGAACGGTAGTTCTGGTGGGCTGCTGCACTCCAAAATGACATCTCTCATTACCCCTGACACGTAATAAACCTTAAACATAGGAAAAGAAGTCTGGCCTGTGGGTTGTAATAATGAAGAGTAAGTGGATAAAAACACCACCTGGATGTTCTGACCACGTCCCTGATCTTAGCCAGTTGACCACGACCATAGCTGATAGTAAACAAAAAGTGCTATTGTACAGGCAATTTCTCCCACAATAACGATCATTAAGGGAGATAAAAAAATGACAGAAAATAATTTTGGAAGAGCAGCATCAGTACCTAGTTTTTTTTTTGAAAGATTGCCACATCATTGGAGGATTTATCTTAGAGTATCCCTTGAATTCTCTGAGTGGTAGATCAAGGGGGGTTTAAGTTTACTGTCACCAAGGAGAAGAGCAAGACAGTTTTTGGTTGCCTTGAAGTCTGGAGCACTTTTTTTATCCATTGAGATGAATGTGTGTGAGATCATCCTCCTCTATGTTAAATTCTTGACCAGCAAAGTATGATTTCATGATTCATTTCAGTTTCTTGGGAAATTTTTTTTACCATCAAGATTTCTGCATGGTTTCATTAAATATTCAAGTCAGCATGCCTGGCTTTGAACATAAATCCACTTTCAGAAGATCCATTACTTGCCTCATGTTCTTTCAGGTCTTGCATAATAACAATGCCTCTTGTTGGATCATCTACAAATTCAGTGGCAGATGCCAATACTTCTGATCTCCTAACCACACAGTTAACCTTATTTCATTCTCTCAAATATGACACCTTTGTGCTTTGTAAAGGTGATGCACTTCCAAGGACATCATTTTAGGCACTAACATTTATTTTGTCTGCGTTGTTAAGGGTCACTTGCACCAGTGATGTTTCCACATTGGCAGCTAATGTCCATCAGATACTTACTGTTTCCACTTCTATTAATTACATGCTGCTTAGTATTAGGTTGCCATGATTTCATAGAATTGGTGTAATCATCAGGACTGCTGAGGTATTTTGAAGCCATCTTGAAGGCTGTGCAGAATAAGTCATGGGTAGAGATCATGATCTTGAGGCAGTGCCTCAAGAAGGCAGCATCCATCGTTACGGACCCTCACCACCCAGGACATGCCCTCTTCACGTTACTACCGTTGGGGAGGAGGTACAGGAGCCTGAAGACCCACAGTCAACGTTTCAGGAATAGCTTCTTCCTCTCCGCCATCAGATTTATGAATGGTCCATGAACCCATGAACATTACCTCATTGTTCCTCTTTTGCACTATTTATTTATTTTTGTAACTTGTAGTAATTTTTATGTCTTTATGTCTTGCACTGTACTGCTGCCGCAAAGCAACAAATTTCATGACATATGACAGCGATTCTGATTCTAAGATTGCATGCTCACTGTTAGTGTGAAAAAGTTTTGCAAATCAAGGACAGGTGTGTTAGTGGCAATACACTGAAAATTTTAAAATTAAACATTCATAAATTGAGGGAGTTAAAGACAGGTTATTGTCTTTAACTTTGAACAGACTGACCTGTACAACCTGTTGAGCATTTGTATCATTAAGCACCAGCTCAGTAAGAGCAGCACAGCATGCTGAAATGACAAATTAATCAATAATTAATGTATTGTTCTGTAAAGATAGTATAATTTTGGCATAACAAAAGTTATTCAATAACATCACAGCACAAACTACTGTCAATCTTGGAATACATTTCAGACTGCTTATTATTTAGAATGTAACAAATTAATATTGTTTACAACTTCTTACCATGTTGCTTTTTGGTTAACTGAACTATCTTGGTCCATGGCAATGCATGGCTAACTCCTGTAGGTAAACCTACAAGTATCAGTAGTTATGTATCACAGGGTTTATAAAAACAGATGACTCAGTGTGTCATTATTGAAGAATCTTATTATGCAGAAATTTGGGAGAATTTTCTGTACTAATATTGGACTGATATTTCATGGATCCTATCCTAAAAGATTTATGTGTACTTGGAAAAACATGGCCTGATTAGGGACAGTCAATATAACTTTGTGCGGGGCAGGTCATGTCTTACAAACTTGATTGAGTTTTATGTGGAGGTGATGAAGGTGATTGATGAGGGTAGGGCAGTGGGTGTTGTCTACGTGGATTTGAGTAAAGCATTTGACATGGTCCCTCATGGTTGGCTGATCCAGAAGGTTAAGATGCATGGGATTCACGGTGACTTGGTAGTTTGGATTCAGAATTGGCTTGCACATAGAAGACAGAGGGTAGTGGTGGAAGGGTGTTATTCTGGCTGGAGGTCTGTGACCAGTGGTGTTCCAATGGATCAGTGCTGGCATCTCTGTTGCTTGTGAGATATATAAATGAATGAAATGGATACAAGGGTGAAAACGTAGATGGGTGGGTTAGTAAGTTTGCAGACAACACAAAGATTGGTGGAGCTGTGGACAGTGTAGAGGGCTGTCAAAGCATACAGCAGAATATAGATTGGTTACAGATATGGGCGGAGAAATGGCAGATGGAATTTAATCCCAGCAAGTGTGAGGTGTTGCACTTTGGGAGGTCGAATGTAAGGGGAAAGTATACAGTTAATTGCAGGACCCTTAACAGCATTGATGTACAGAAGGATCTTGAGATCCAAGTCCATAGCTCACTGAAAGTGGCCACGCAAGTAGATAGAGTGGTAAAGAAGGTGTATGGCATGCTTGCCTTCATTGGTTGGGGTACTGAATATAAGAGTCAGGAAGTCACATTGCAGCTATATAAAACTTTAGTAAGGCGGCACTTGGGGTATTGTTTGCAGTTCTAGTCACCCCCTTACAGGAAAGATGTGGAGGATTTGGAAAGGATTCAGAAGAGGTTTACCAAGATGCTGCATAGATTAGAGGGCATGAGCTATAAGAAGAGGTTGGACAAACATGTCGTTTTCTCTGGAGTGTCAGAGGCTGAGGGGAGAGCTTATAAGCTTATGAGAGGCATAGATAGAGTAGACAGCTGGTATCTTTTTCCCAGGGTTTAAATGACTAATACTAGAAGACATGTATTTAAGGTGAGAGGGGGAAAGTTTCAAGGAGATGTGCGGGGCAAGTTTTTATTTCCTACACAGAAAGTGGTACTGTGCGCAGTTTTGGGCCCCGCATCTTAGGAAGGATGTGCTGACGTTGGAGAGGGTTCAGAGGAGATTTACGAGAATGATTCCAGGAATGAAAGGGCTTAAGTATGATGAGCGTTTGTCGGCTCTTGGACTGTACTCGCTGGAGTACAGAAGGATGAGAGGGGACCTCGTAGCGACATTTAAAATGTTGACAGGTAAGGATAGAGTAGATGTGGCTAGGCTGTTTCCCTTGGTGGGCGTGTCCAGGACCAGAGGGCACAATCTTAGAATTAGAGGGTACAGTTTCAAGACAGAGATGAGGAGAAGTTTCTTTACCCAGAGGGTGGTGAAATTGTGGAACTCCTTGCCACGCACAGCAGTGGAGGCCAGATCAGTGGGGGTATTCAAGGAGGAGATAGACAGATATCTAAATAGTCAGGGTATCAAGGGATATGGGGATAAGGCTGGCAAATGGGATTAGAATAGTTTTTTTTTCTCTCTTTTTTTCCCACCCCATTTCTTTTTCCCTTTTCCTTGGAGCAGACTCGATGGGCCGAATGGCCTGCTTCTGCTCCCTTATCTTGTGATCTTGTGATCTTGTGAACAGGTTGCCGGGGGAAGTGGTGAAAGCAGACATGACCGTGGTGTTTAAGAGGCTGTTAGCTAGACACAGGAATACGCAGGGAGAGGAGGGATATGGATCATGATCAGGCAGAAGAGAATTAGTTTAATTTGGCATTGTGTTCAGCGCAGACATTGTGGGCCAAAGGGCCTGTTCCTGGGCTGTGCTGTTCGATGTTCTATATAACGTTAATCGGACTGTTGACTGGCTTGGTATACCAACATCTATCCACGCTTCAATAAATTTCATTGTTCGTATCACTGAAAAATAATGAACAATGTAATTCTCTCTGTTTCATAACATTAATACTCTATTATAAACAAAGAAACCACTGGTTTAATCACTTTATTTATCAAGGAATATGCCAAAAATTTATCTTTATACTACAGCCTCACTTCAGTGCAAAATGTTATACCTTCTTGCAATGAGAGTGTATTTTCTTGAATTTCCTGAGTACTCAGCTTTTCAGACAATTGAAGCTGCCGAATTCTCCCTGAAGCATTAGCACTAGACAAACTTCCAATTGACGAACGATCAGATACAAAGTTTCTGTCTCTAAAGCAGACAAAAAGCACATCTGTAAATGCACAGTATGAAGCAGCTTTAATCCAATCTGACAAACAATTTCAGCTATATCAATTACTAAATTAATGCTGGATATCTCTACAGCTACTTGAATGAGCAAGGCATAGAGGGATATGGAGTTCCTGCAAGCAAGTGGGATCAGTAATAGAAAGGAATAATGCTTGCCGAGGGGGCGAAGGGCCTGTTTCTATGCTGTACAACTCGAAGATATAACTCCATACTTCACATTAACCCTCCGTCATTAAACACTACTTTCTCTGTTGCAGTGGGGCTAAACAAACAGCTTACTATAATAAAGAAAGAAGTTATATAAATTAATCTAACACATGGAATGCATCTAATATTACATACCAACCAGCAATATGCAAAAATTATGTTCGTATCTTCCCACACAACGTTAACCTATTCCAAACTTACTTCATTTTCTAAAATGTTGATACATTTCACATGCGCAAAGTATAACATCATCAATTTGTTTATTTTTTGCAAGTTTAAAAGATAAAGCACATTAAACAACACATCAAAAGGAAAAGAATTGCTTTTGAATGTCCATAAGATGATCTTGCAAAGAAATACATTCTACACAAAGGACTGAATTATTTTTTTCTGATGTGCTGGGGGTAGGGATCCCACCACAAGGCAGGAGATCAAAAATTAACTACAGAGCACCGGCGTGGCTTTAACTTGCTACTGCAATAACGTACAGTTTTTGTGTCCAACAAACAGATCGGCTGACTCAGTGCAATAACTTCACAAATGGCTCAATCTCATCATTATTGAGAGGAATAGTTGACGGATGCAGTATTTGCCTCTTTGGATGTGGTGGTGGACACTATGGGAAATGAGTAATTTAATGGCACAAAACAAAAAATCTTGGAAGAACGGAGAGAAATTACTTAGTACACAGGGTTAATGACTTAATAGTGTTAATGAAAATGTAATAATTTCTCACTTGGCAATGGCAGAATGTTTATTTCTAAGTACGTTCACATAACCATCATTTTGTTTACCTTATCGAATCAGTTGTACAACACAAAAACAGGCCCATCAGCCCAACACATCATGCAGACATTTTTGACAATCTACACCAATCCCACTTGAATGGGATTATGTCAAAATCAAAATAGCACCATGTGTGTTGTACCCTCATTTGAATGGTAGCTCTCAAGTTAATGATATTCTCCAATGCCATTGGTATCACAAACATCTTAATCAATTGGCAGAATGATGGACATTCATGTTATTCTTTAAACTGACAAAATGCTTCAGTAATAACTATTTTGCACAATAAAATTCATTTGTTTTCAAAATTGGAGTCTGAATTCTCTGAATGTACCAAAGCATTATAATTGCATAAGTATTTTCAGTTCAGGAAAAATACTATCTATTTTCAATAAAAAATAATGCTTGAAATCCACTCATTTTATAAATAACCTCACTCATCTATATTAAAATTCACTATCATACTTGAAGTATTTTGCATGCAAGATTTTTTTCTTGCACAGAAGGACACAATACTATTCTCTTTCAAGTGCTACAGAAATAAGGCAACACATTCTTGCAGATACAGATTGCAAATACCTTCCTGTACTTCCAGTTTTCTTGACAAGTGACTAATACAAAAGGATAAAATTAAATGATGCTTTACAATATTTTGACCTCACCCTTGGAGAATGTGCAGGAGTTGCTGGAGGCCCCCCCATAAACGAATCTCAGTGCTGGTGTCTGGATCCTCACAGAGCTGAACCAGAATCCAAACAACACTCCATAGCAACTTGAGGTGGTCAGAATGCAACAGACTGAGCAGAATAGGAATTCCTTCATAGATCTTAATCTGTTCTCTCACTTGAGCGTCTGCACAGAGTAGACGAAGCAGCTCAGCAGTCATTCTGCAAATACCATTAGTATTAAAGAAAGCAATCAATCAAAAACAAGAAAGGACAGAAGCAAACCTGTCCACCTCTTCCATTATAGCCAATACAGTCCCAAATTTTTGTTTGAGTAATCACAGAGACCTTCTCAATAGCTAAAAACATCACATTCATGTACAATGACACTAATTTAGAAATATTGGACATTATGAGAGGAAAATTTGTATTGTTTTTTTTCCCATCGAACCACTAGAAAGACAGACGAGAGACTTTAGGGCAGTTTCAAATTAAGTTTGATATCCTTGTTCACGCATTACAATTTTCAGTTATGTTAGGGTGTACACATAACCCATTCAGCTCATATAGGGAAATTATAACATGATAAATTAGAAAATAATGTTATAAAATAATAATATATAATCTGTAATAACCTATAAAATAAATATTATATGCCTGCATTTCCTTTCTTGGAAGTAGGCTAATATTTTAGTGGCACATTTCCAAGCAACCATAAATTCTAACAAAAACAGAAAATACTGGTAACACTCAACAGGTCAGGCAGCATCTGTGAAAAGAGAAAATGTGAGTTAATATCTCAGATCAAAGACCCTTCACAAGACCAAGGTTAGAAATTCAAATAATGTTTAGTCTTGTATTTAATGAATTAATTACCTCATGGCAGAACAGCTTCTAATAATATTATTAAGTTTGATTGAAGTAAATACTCAGCTTACCTTTTGGATAGCAAGTCATATTCTTGTAAAATTGCTAATAAGTTTTCTACAATTGTAAGTTCCCCTATCTTCACTCTGCACTCAGGACTTAAAAAAATGGTAAATATTATCATCTTGTTCAGTTACAAATCACTCTGTAGTACTACATGCCGTTTATTTAAATGACATACCTTTCAGCTAAGCTGGTAAGAGCAAGGAGCGCACCCAGTAGTACATTATTGTCCTTGGCTGCCAGCAGCTTTACTAGGGTCTAAAGAAAAGACCTCAAGTTAAAAGATCATTTTGTTTCTCTTTACTTGACATAATAACTGCATTTTATTTTATTTCATGTGTCACAACTTAATCTTTGGTACTAGTGCCTGAAAACTGACTATTACCTCATGCATTTTTGCCAGTTTCGTCAAAAACAGATATAAGTTATGTTTTTTAATTAAACTGGTATAAAGTTGTTAATCTCTCACTGGCTTAGGAACAAAATAATTCCATCAAAAACTTGGTGAGTGATCAGGCCTTTCCTCTCTTTTATCTTAATTGGAAAAACTGTTTTTAATCTCAAAAGCTTTACTTCAACTCTTTTCAGTTTTTCCAGTAAATTTCATACAATTGCTTAATGACAAATAACTTTGATTTGGACAGTAATACCTATAATTAGTAAGTATTTTCTCCAGAAAACATTACTAGCGTTTTCTTAGTTGTTTGCCTTTTTCTTCAAACAGAAACTTTTAGTCAATGGTAACTTCCAGTCCTTTCTTGAACAGTCATGCAGACAATCCATTTGAGAATTTTGGGTGGACCAGCTGCTCTGGCTGACCAAGAGCAATGGAATGCCTTTGTCACTTCAGGCAGCTGTGTGGTCACCAGGTCTGATTTACTAGGGAAGAACCCAGTCGTCCTCACTCAAGGTAGGAATAGCACTGTCACTACATGCAGTTAGAAACTTATTTCAGACTAGATGTTATCTTTGCTTCCACTCCATTTGTCTAGAAAGTCCTAACTGATGAAAACAAATGTTCTTGAGAATTTAACATGATCCCAAAGTTCTGGAACAGCAAACTGCAAGGAAAACATTGTGTTATGTAATTCTAAATACAAACAATATCATACTATTTTACAGTGTTCTTCATATGGAACAATACATATTCAGGCAATATATAATTTAGAAGAGAAAAAAAACTGGACACCAGGCAAAAGAGACAAAAAGGAAACAGAAAGCTTAGGAAGATGAATAGTGTTAACAAGCTTTTTAAAAATGGAAAAAGTGGTGCGAATTATAGCCTAGAATTATAAAATATAGATGCCTAAGACATAGACCATTAACTTCTTGTTTAAATCTAGCAGCTGTCAACCTCCCGCAAGAAAGGAATATGGGGGCAGGGCCCAAATGAGGTATCATCTTGTTGGAAGAGCCCTCAGTACACAAAGTGTGTCTCTAGGAGTTAAGCAGATCTGATGGCAAGCTACTGCTGACACAAGAGGTATGTTCTTTAGTGTATCCCAAATGTCTGAGAAGTCCAAACCATTTCAACCTCACTTCAGCCTGAGTTGGGCAAGATCCATCTGCATACCTGCACCTATCCAGAGCTATATTTTAATCTGTTTGTGGTTTGTCTGGATCACAGTGGGGAGAGGACATGAGTTCTGAGGGAGAAGATGAGGTGAATATAAGATAGGGGATCAGGGGAGGTTTGAAGGGTATAAAATAAGCCATGATTTTTATGCAAATGGCAACAAAATGTCAGTTATTCATTTTATTTATATATATTATTCTCATGGAAGGCTTGCTCAAAGTGAGCCATTGAGATATGTTAAATGTATGTGTGAACTTAATAGTATCAAAATTCTGAAACATAGTAATGATTATATTGATTTAGTTAATTTAAATTAAATTAAGAGGAAAATAAAAAAACATTCTCTGTTGTAACACAAAATATTTCTGGAATAATCAGATTAAGGAAAACTAAACATTTTTGTGTTGCATATCACTCACTGTAGGTTATCATGAATGTTGTTTAGGCTGATAAATTACTAAATAAACTTTGCAGGAACCATGGAAATCAGATACCTTGTACGCTCCACATGAAATTATCCGTTCTCTTTGTTCTACGACAGCTGCCAGTTTTTGAAAAATATCTGAAATAAAAGTTAAATTAGGTATCATCTCAAAAATGTCAAAACCAACATACATTAAAATAATAATGTTATTCTGCACTACAATAATGTTCTGATAATAAGGAAAATAATTTTAGTAAGCTTTATATTAAATGTATTTTTGTAGGTTATGAAGAAATAGAAATAAAACAGCGGAGTTAATCAGTGAAATTCTCTTTTCATCATGAGACTGTCTTAATTGTTGGCATACAAATGTACAGATATTAAAGACAAAATATAATAATAACTGCGGAAAAAAGTCAGTAGAATTCAAAGTAGAATTCCTCAACTTCCTAATTGGGAGACCACAGTCAGTGCGGATTGGTAATAACTCCTCCTCATCGCTGACAATCAGCACAGCATACCTCAAGGATGCATGCTTAGCCACTGCTCTACTCTCTCTACACTCATGACTGTGTGGCTAAGCACAGCTTAAATGCCATCGACAAATTTGCTGAAGACATCACTGTTGCTGGTAGAATCTCAGCTGGCGACAAGGAGGTGTACAAGAGTGAGATAGATCAGCTGGTTGAGTGGTGTCACAACAAAAACCTCACACTCAACATCAGCAAGACTAAGGAACTGATTGTGGACTTCAGGGATGGGGAAGTCGGGAGAACACACACCGGTCCTCACTGGGGGGTCAGCGGTGGAAAGGGTGAGCAGCTTCAACTTCCTGGGCATCAATATCTCAGAGGATCTATCCTGGGCCCAACACATTGATGCAATCACGAAGAAGGCACACCAGAGGCTCTACTTTGTTAGGAGTTTGAGGAGATTTGGTATGTCACCAAAGACTCTTACAAATTTCTATAGATGTTCGGTGGAGAGCATTCTGACTGGTTGCATCACCACCTGGTATGGAGACTCCAATGCACAGGATCACAAGAGGCTGCAGAGGGTTGTACACTTAGCCAGCTCCATCACAGGACATCCTCAAGAAGCGGTGCCTCAAGAAGGCGGCATACATTATTAAGGATCCTCACCATCTGGCACATGCCCTCTTCTCGTTACTACCATCGGGGAGGAGGTACAGGAGCCTGAAGACCCACACTCAATGATTCAGGAACAGCTTCTTCCCCTCCACCATCAGATTTCTGAACGGTCCATGGACTCATGAACACTACCTCGTTATTCCTTTTTTTTTGCACTATTTATTTTTGTAATTTATGGTAATTTTATGTCTGCAATTTGCAGCTGGCGCAAAACAACAAATTTCACGTCATCTAAGTCAGTGATAATAAGTCTGATTCTGAAAGTTATTTAAGTGTCATATACTCTGGGAAATACATTGACAAACATCTGCTGTGCTATGGAAGGATAGCAATTGCATGAACTGTTTTTGAAATTGCTAGTGAAGACACAATGATGGCTCTTCCTCCACATCCCCATTCCAAACTGCATTTAATCTGGAAAGAAAACTAGCGAAAACTATCATGTACTCATTTCTCCCACAATGTGGCCCACTTGATATACATGTTAAATTTTATGCTATATTTCACTAAGCACCTAAATCCCTCATTTCAACCAAACACAATGCAGAATTTTCCCACATATACTGAACCTATGTCATTATTTCGTGCCAATGTGCAGTACCATTGTGGTTTAGAACAGTACAGCACAGGAACAGGCCCTTCAGCCCATGACATTATGCAGAACTAATTAAGCTAATAACACCTAATCCCTTCTGCCTACACAATGTCCCTATCCCTCCATTCTGCATATTCATGTGCCTATCTAAGAGCCTCTAAGACACCGCTATCATGTCTACCTCCACCACCACCCCTGACAGCACATTCCAGGCACCCACCACTCTCTGTGTAAAATACCTATCCTGCAAATCTCCTTTGAACTTTCCCCGTCACAAATTCATGCCCTCTAGTATTGGACATTTTGACCCAGGGAAAAGATACTAGCTGTTTACTCTATCAATGCCTCTCATAATTTTATAAACTTCTGTCAGGTCTCCCTCAGCCTCCACTGCTCCAGAGAAAACACCACCAGTTTTTCCAACCTCTCCTTGTAGCATGTACCTTTTAATCCTGGTAAACCTCTTCTGCACCCTCTCCATAGCCTCAACATCCTTCTTACAGTGGGGTGACCAGAATTGAATGCAATACTCTAGATGTGGCCTCATCAGAGTTTCATAAAGCGGCAACACATTTTCCTGACTCTTGAACTATTGCCTCGACTAGTAAAGGCAAGCAGGCCATACACCTTCTTTATCATCCTATCGACTTGTGTGGCCACTTTCCGGGAGCTATGGACTTGAACCCAAAGATCCCTCCGTACATCAACGCTGTTAAAGGTCCTGCCATTAACTGTGCACGTTCCCTTCACATTTGATCTTCCAAAGTGCAGCACCTCACACTTGTACTTGTTTACAAAGCAGACCTCTCCTCTCAATGCTATTTTTCTGCAGTACTTTTAGCAATTGAATTTATGAGTTTCCATTAACTTCAATTTGTGATGTGACATGGGATACCTATGCAGTAATTAATCATCTCCCCTTGACTTTCAATGACATTCCAATAACTGAATCCCCAACATCAAGATCCTGGAATCATCAGTGACTATAAAATTCACTGGACCACCCATATAAATATTGTGGCCACATGAGCAAATCAGATTTAGGATTCTGCTGAGAATGATTCAATTTATTCTTTGCAATTCTTTCTGACATTTAGAAGGTAAATGTCAGGAATGTGATTTGCCTTTCTGACTCCAGCTCTAACAGTAGTTCAAGAAGCTTGACATTGTTCAATATGAAATAGCCCATTTGACTTGCACCCCATCCGTTACATCCTGGGTATAGGGTGAACCTTTTAAATCATGCACAGCAGCCACTCCCAAAAATTCTCAAAAGTCTCTCTCAAACCCGAGGTCTCTATCACTGGAAGGAAAGGGGCAGGACACCATCATCTCCAAAAAAAACTACTATTCTGACTTAGAAATATATTCATAATCCTTCATTATCCTTTGGACCATGTCACAGTTACCTGTATTACACAGACAGTAGTAACTGAGAACTCACCACAGCAGTTCAAGGAGATTAGGTCTGGGAACAAAGTTCTACACTGGCCAGAAATAAAAAGAAATCTTGCATTTTTAACCGTTTCAATTGTTGAATTCCTTCAAATGTTTATTCTATTATTACATTGTATTAATAGCATAGAAAAAGGCCATTTAACCTTTGTTCCACACAATGCTGCCACATCCAACCTCAGTCATATATCTTACAACTACTGAACCACAGCTCAGGACTCCCCACGTGGAAAGTCTTCCTGTTTACTGCCCGAACAAATACTTCCATAACCTTCTGGTCTTAGGTCATGTCTCAGTCTTTTCTTTTTGAAAGAAGGAGCCTCAGTGAGTATTTTCCTGACAGGTGACAATCTCTCAGATCTGGTACTTTATAAATGGGTACTCAGATCTGGTAATTTACTGGTGTCTCTATACAGCCATTTATAATTTATATTAGTGACAGATAAAGGGACTAACTATAAATTATTCATGTTTGATGATACAAAGACAAGTGGAAAAATAAGTTGTGAGGAGGGCACAAAATGTGTGCAAAGAGACAAATTAAGTGAGGTCGTCCACCTGGAAGAATTTGAAACCAGAATGTTATTAAAGTGGTGTGAGGCTAATATATATTGGTGTTCAGAGATCTGGTTTCCTCAAACAAAAAGCACAGAAAGGTAACAGGCTCACAGCCAGCATATTATTTTGAACTATAATCATTGTTATTACATAAGCAAATACAGCAGCCAGCTTATGTATGGCAACGTCCCACAAATAGCAGTGTGATGAATGCCCAGTTCATGTGCTTATTTCAGCCATGATGATGATCTGACATGAGATTGGATGAGTCCCCACTTTCCAGTCAAAAGGACTTTTTTCTTTTCTAAGACTTCACCAATAAACTAAGTTATGCTCTGAATACAAGGGTTAAAAAAACACAAGTTGACTAATTAAGCCCTTTAACGTTCTATTATTCATGTGTAGTTAAATAGAACTTACAAGTCACGGTGACTAATCTGTCAATGACAAACTGTTGACCTCCATATCCAAGGTAGCCTTGTACCACTGTTTCCATGTACTACAAACCAAAGGAGATTGAATGATTTAAAACATTTGAAAAACACCAATCCATGAATAAATTTAAAGTGTAGCATTACTCAGTATGATGACCTACCTGTGCTAAGCTCTCGACCCCTCCAAGTTCAACAAAAATTTTCTGAAAGAAAAATATCAAAATGTGAAAGTTCCTGTGATCATACAAGGAGACACAAAGTTCAGTCATGTCTTGTTTTGTAAATGTACTGTGAAATTAACATTAGGGCGACTGAAGGCCAACAAGTCAAATGTTGGCTGATGTGGGTTACACTCCCATAGGAAGGGAATAGTCACTTTTAAAACTTTCTCTTGAAAATATTTGCCCTTTAAATAGAAGGAGATACAAAGAAAGCTAGCACACAAGTGCAGCAGGTACTAAGGAAGCCTCGTGTAATGTTGGCCTTTATTTCAAGGTGGTTGGAGTATAAAATTATGTTATTATACAATGCATTAGGAAACTGCATCAAGATTACTGTGACTAGTTCTGGTTTTCAAATTTAAGTATGGATATTATTTTACAAGAAATGGTTCAGAGAAGGTTCCCAGGTACGAGAGGATTGTCCTACAAGAAAAATTAAATAGGTTGGGACTTGACTCATTGAAGTTTATTAAGAGTGAGGGGCCATTTTCTTGAAGCGTATAAAATTATCATCCAAATAGTTGGAATCTAGGGGATACAGAGCAAGTTGCCAAGGCACAGAAGTCCACTTGTCAGGTGTTTGAAAATGGGATTAGCATCAATGAGTACTCAATGCACAACATTGTCGTAACGAATACAATAAAGTGTTATGACAGCACCCCTTATCTGAACAGTAGTAGCTTTAGATTGCATTCCCAAGTAATGGACTGCAAAAGTGTCCACATTACCCGCGCTTTGCTGGATTGACCACTGCCTAATCTGCAATACTCGTTCCATCAAATGGCCCCAGAACATCAGTGTCAATAAAGGTGTCACTGTAAGATCAATGTTGAAGCTATCAAGGACTACACAAAGGGAGCTCTTCTCAGACAGTGCCTCAAAGACGATCTGTTAACTTTTATCCTACAGGGGCTGCAAAGCATTGACTGTTTATGGTCTGCTTGAAGTTTGCCATAATTGGCACTGCAAAAAGACTACAGGCTTTTAAACCAACTAGGTCTGGTTTGATGAGAATGACAAGGAGATCAAAGAGCCAATTAACCACAAATGTAAGGCATTCCCAGATTGGAAGCTCCACCTTTCAAAGGAAAAAGAAATTGCTTTACAGGCATCTGAAGTAGAGGTCCAGCAGGGACCCCATGGCCGAAGGAACTCAGCAGCGATCCACAATCTCATCATCCACATCTGGGAGGAGGAGGATATACCAGAGACCCTCAGCTATGCCATAATCATGATCATCTTTAAGAAAGGAGACAAGTTCAACAATGGTTAACCACAGAGGAGTCCAGCTGTTTTCTGTCACAGGGAAAGTCACTGCCAGTGTCCTTTTGAATTGCCTCCTACCAATTCCAGGCAAGCTGCTCCTCAAATTGCAAAGTGGATTCCATCCACCTCAATGCACAGTGACATGATTTTCCTCACCCAACAACTATGAGAAAAATGCAGGGAGCTGCACCAAAGCTATACATAGCCACCAATTTCTCTGCATAATCCTCCAAATTTACAGAAAGGATAAACTAGGAAGGATTAGTGGCCTCTCCCAGGTCAATGTACCCAATCTAGAGGCCCTACTTACTTTCAGTTGGCTGTAGTGGGCCAGTTACACGTCGAACACCGGACTCCCAAATCAGATACTCTATTCCAAGATCTGCCATGCTAAGGGATTACAAGATGGGCAGAGGAAAATATATGAGTCTGTACCCAAAGCCTCCTTGAAGAAATGCAACATCTCTAGCCCTTGACCTCTTAAGGTGAAGAGAGCACAATTGAGATGTTACTGAGAACCTCAGTTTCATGCAGCAAGAGCATACCAGAGTGAGTAATGCCCTGTGTAAGTAATGCAAGGAGAACACCACCCCACAAACTATCCAACCATCTGCTGTCAGGCACCTCCTGCTCGTTCTGTGGAAGAGTCTGCTGTTCCCAAAAGGGCCTCATTAACCACCTTAGGACCCATAAAACTGGGGTAAAAGCTTGCCACCTTTGGTCCTGATGGACTGCCAAAGGAAGAGTTTGTAAATGGGCCAGGCTTCGAAAACATTTATGAAAGCTCAATAGACGAGCTTGCAGAATATGATGGCTCAGCATAAAACAATACAAATTCATCAATTCATCTTAAGACTCATTTTCCTTGGGATTTTTTCTGAGCTTATCCCCAGTTATACAGATTTATAAAGGAATCTGTCCTGATTCCCTGCCATTAACTTAAAAGGAAAGAAAATTAGACAGGTTCTCATTCACTCAATTGTGAATATTCATAGATAGAGAAAATAAATCAAATAAAAGCAACCAGAGCAAAAGTCCATCAAAAGAACACTCTTTAATAAAAAGCAAGCAGACAAATCTTGACGCAGCACTGTACCACTACCCACTCAGTAAAAACATTGATGCCAATAAGAGGCCAATAAATAACACATTCAACACACTGGGTGGTAACAGATAATAATTCAATAATTCAAACTGCATACAATATTACATGATGGCAACAGATCAGGAAAAATATTCATTATTTCAAAAAGTCATCAATGAAGCACTCAGATTCAGCAAAAGGCAACAGTGCACTGCTTATTTACAAACCTGATAAAATGGATCCCTCATTATTAACCTCAGGCAAATTAACACACGGAGAAAATTAGCAGGTGGAACTCGGTCTACCCATTCTCTGTATTGAAAAGATACCATAATTAGTTACAAATACGACTGCAGGTTGTACATTAACATAGCTATGCAAACAATGTCTATTTACATAACAGTTATCAGAAGGTGTAACACATCTGACAACATCCATCCAAATATTGCCAATGAAATGGTAAGGGTATTTCTAGGATAGAATTCCAAGAGAGATTCTAAAAGGCTGAGTACTCTATGTGCTAAACTATTGGAGACACTACAAATTTCTGATATCATCTCTGCATTGATGAGTTGGAAGTTTTTTTTCCAATAAAGCTTTGAAAAAAAATTGCTAAGGAAAATAATATTTTTCCACAGTATTGTAACAAACGGCATCAAAAGCACCTAAGATTGATAAGAAAGAACAATTACTAAACGTGAGAGAGAAGACTAGTTCTGCATTTTGTTGGAATGAATGTATGCACATACGTTGGACTTCTGAATTTAGTAATATCATGGGAGCTTGTTCATCTGTAGGGCTGTCCATAAGTTGGGCGTTTGTAGCCCAGTGACGACCTGTATGTCTAAGTAGGTGTCTCTTCCAGAAAGTGAAGATCCACAGAAGTGTTTTACTCCATTTGATCACTCACATTCTTTTAATCATCCTAAACACATTAATTAGATCATCCCTTAAATCTTTTATGGAGGGGAAATACAAAGCCAAATTATAAAACCTCTCCTCATAACTTAATCTGTATAACTTTACATTGAAGTCATCACTCTTTCCTTACTTTCATGTTATGTGAAGAGTTCCTGTTTTGTCCATTCCTTTTTAATATCTAATAACTCACAGTAGTCTCTCCTGCAGTGAATTTTGAAAGGTGAAAACTCTGCTGAGGCCTGGAGAACTTCTCAAATTCACTCCTGCCCTCTTATTTAATCAGCAATTAAGATCCTAAAATTACTATTTTTTTTCCTCAACCAAATGCCCAATTTACAGAATTTCTTCTTAACACAACCCTACTATTGCTTGAGAGAATGTACCTCCTTTGATATCTTTTTCCAATTGATGATGGACATTGCTTAACTATTTACTGGGAAGGCTCTTCCTTCAACTGCAGAATACATCCCACTCTCTTTTAAAGAAAAAGCTTCACAATGCTGTGTCAGATTATGCTGGATTGTGCCTGTAACATGTGCCACCTGTGCTTTCTAAACACCCACATTTACCTAGATTGGGGAGTTGGGGGGAGGGTGCGATCACAGGCCCTCTGCATCCTTGTCAAGGCCTCAGGTAGCGTAGTGCAGAGATCCCAACAAGAAAACTTCGACAAACTTTGAAAGAAGGCAGAGATGGGCTTGGACCTTTGCCTCTTGACAAAGCTATGTTATTTTTAAATGTCTCAAGTCAAGATATTTGATAATTATTAAAATTAAAGCAAGTAATCTTAAAAATTAATCTTGTTAACAAATTTAGCTATTAAATGGTTAAGAATACATAACACTTGGAAATAATTAAATCATTGCACAAAAATAAGATAATCAAAAAAACTTACCTTCCTCTTTTTCTACTAATCTGCAGGTTTAGAATTCTTATTGAAATAAATGGGGTTTCAAATCCTTTGTCAGGTCTAAACTGGCATAAAATCTGAGTAATGTTTCCCTAGTATACCACTGGGGAATCACAGCAAGCCAGGGATCAGCCATTGTACTCTGTGCAGGATTCAGCAATGAGGCATTGATAGATCTGTTGCCATATGTCACTAAGCCCCAACTTGCAGTGACCATACAATTATTGGCTAAATACCAGTAGCTCTCTTCAAAACCAGTGACCACACCGAGATTTGTTTCAATATTTTGAAGCCCCAAGGTTCAATATTTCTGAAGCTCGAACACCTGAACTACAGGGGAGTGATCAAGGACACCCGACAATGGGCAGGAAATTTGGAAATGCTAAGAAATTGGGGAAATTGAACATTTTCTATGCATAAAAACGCATGAAAAGTTCCTCCAGCATTTTGTGTGCATTGAAAACGTTTTAAATTTGTTTTTTATTATCAGCCAACTAGATGAAGACTGGCTGGCAGCAGGGTAGAAATCCCTTTTGGGGATTGTGCCCTGCTATCTACAAAAACGTTGATAAGGAAGGGGTCAGAGCATGGCGCAGCTGTGCGACAAGGGAGGGATAGTGTGGTGGAGTAGATCATAGGGAGCAGTATTCAGTCTATCAAGCTAGGTTTATGCTGAATAAGTACTGCACTAGAAATAAGGAAAAGTAATTGTTTGTATCAGTCTTTTTCCTTCCAAAGAAAAGTGATTTTAAGGCCACTGAGTAGTTTAGTTTACCTTAAGCTCAGAGCTGAGTGAGGTCTTGAATGTTTTGAACCAGTTGTTAGAGAAGGTTGCACTTTTTCATTTTTACTGACAGAAGTATATATTATTGTGACGTATCTTGGAGAGAAGTCATATCCGTCATTTCAGACCGAGCCAATCTAATACTTCATATTCAGAGGTCAGTGGTAATTTCTACCCATTTGAGTTCGAACATACCTTCTTTTTGCAATGGGACAAATCGAAACCCAACACAATGGCATTATTTTCTCCATAAACTTCGTAAAATGGTTAATTGAAATAAACACAAAAATAACACTTTAACGCAAAACAGGGTGCATGAACCAAGATATAAAAAAATCAGTGGCAATTAGATTCATAACACTGGATACGATGCACAGAAAGCAAGTCCATTGGTTCACCAGATCACTAATTGTCCTGCTTCTTGGTTTAGAGATGGCAATTAATTGAATGCATTATATAATTTTCCCATAGGAAAGTGTATATTGTTAATGCTTTGCTGAAAATACCAACACATAGTTTAACATTCCACAGGATTCATTCATACCTGCATGTGAGTCTCTGCTTCACCAGTGCAGTGAAAATTTCCAGAAACAGCTTGTGCTGGGGATGACAACTAAATTTTCTTTCATTCTTGTAACTGATGCTGTGAAGGAATAGAAAAAAAATTGTGTTAAAATGTTGCGATATACAACTTAGCTCTTATAAGTCTGCCATTTCTGTTCTTTAATTTGGTATCACAACTTTTAAAGCATGTTAAAAAGGAGAAGTTGCATGGAAACCATCTCTTTAGCAACAGTGTCAACTGCTTCATATGAATCGCTGCAGAGTTAAATATTCTGTTTCACTGAGGTAAAATTACAGCCTTAAAACATACTTTGTGCCAACAAGCTTCTTGAATATAAATAATATCCTAGGACACCAATGCTGGCAAGATGCCCATTTTCAAATTCACCTTTGGTTGTTCAGTCTAAGATATAAGGATGAATTTTTTTCTATTCACCAAATAGCATGACCCCAAATAGAATTAACCGAAAGGCACATAGAACTCCAACCTTCTCTTCCACCAGCTATCTTTTGTATTAGGTTCAAAGTTAATGGCAGGATTCTGGGTAGTGTGGAGGAGCAGAGGGATCTGGGGGTTCATATCCACAGATCCCTGAAAGTTGCCTCACAGGTGGATAGGGTAGCTTTCTGAAGCTTATGGGATGTTAGCTTTCATTAGTCGAGGGATCGAGTTTAAGAGCCACGAGGTAATGATGCAGCTCTATAAAACTCTGGTTAGACCAAACTTGGAGTACTGTGTCCAGTTCTGGTCGCCTCATTATAGAAAAGATGTGCAAGCGTTGGAAAGGGTGCAGAGGAGATTTACCAGGATGCTGCCTGGTTTAGAGAGTATGCATTATGAGGAGAGACTAAGGGAGCTTGGGCTTTACTCTTTAGAGAGAAGGAGGATGAGAGGAGACATGATAGAGGTGTACAAAATATTAAGAGGAATAGAGTGGGCAGCCATTGCCTCTTTCCCAGGGCACCAATGCTCAATACAAGAGGATATGGCTTTAAAGTAATGGGTGGGAAGTTCAAGGGAGATATCAGAGGAAGGTTTTTTTACCCAGAGAGTGGTTGGGGCATGGAATGCGCTGCCTGGGGCGGTGATGGAGGCAGGTGCATTGGTCAAATTCAAGAGATTACTAGATAAGCATATGGAGGAATTTAAAATAGAGGGATATGTGGGAGGAAGGGGTTAGATAGTCTTAGGTGAGGTTTCAAGGTCAGCATAACATTGTGGGCCGAAGGGCCTGTATTGTGCTGTACTGTTCTATGTTATGTTGTTCATTTTCCTCCATCATTGTCTTACCAGATTTGGCACCTCCTCTAACCAACCCACCAGATTCACCATGTGGACCAATAAGGGCTCATGCTCACACAATCTCTCTCCTCTTTGCCAGATGATCTTTACTTCACAGCTTCCCAAGTTGATGCTAATCCTAAACTGTAGCAAGATACAGGAAATGAAACTGCTTTCCTGCCACTTTGTTACACTGTGCAACAATACTTTAGAATCTTTCACCATTTCTTTTTTTTAAATTTCTAAGTAGTTAAAAATGAGTGTATGATACCCAAATAAGGCTTTGACCACTGCAGTAGTCTAAAAGAAATTCTGAGCAGTGCTATCTTACAAACAGGGACACTTCACCTTTACACAGATCTTCAGTGCTGCAGCCCGTGTCTGCTAAAAATACCTTTGTGAATTTGCTTCATTTTAAAGCACAAAGCAAAACATAACTCAGTCTCAAAATTCCTTCAGTGATGAAAATAAAAGCAAAAATTTCAAGCCATATTAAACATACTATTAAATTAAATTTATCCATATTACTATTAAATAAACAGTGACAAAAAGCATTAGGATTTGGGGCAGATACAAGAAGCACATTAAAGATAAGGTACAAATAGAGGAGCAGAATAAGAAAGTATGTGGGAAGAGGGAAGCCAAAGGACAGCACAACATTTCTGTTACAAAATAAGAGACAGGAGAGGAAGGCATGCAGAAAGAGTGAAACAGTGATGACACGAAGAACAATGAACCTGCAGGCCAAATCATGCAGGGAAATACAGCAGCTACACATGAAATTCCCAGCATTTCTCTGCATAAATTCAGAATCCACAGACAGATGCACAAGTTTCAAACTTGTAGGCTGCTCGTTATTGGCATTTTCTCTGCTGCAGTCTCATGTTACACTCCACATCATGATTTCATGGGAATTTTCCACCACTTATTCTGGGAAACTTCTGACTGAACCTGTACCAGGTTAGACTTGCTGCAGGAATAGTGATTCAGTTCATTTGAAGGTAGAGGAACGGTTTCAAGAAAAGAAAGTAATTTACACTTTTTTTAAAATTAATTGAGTCCAGTTAAATATATCTAATTATCTGGAATTGTCAAGTGTTTCAGTTTATTTAGTTTATAAAAGTCAATAGATTCTTCAATAAAATGAACTGATTTTTAATCACTCTTGAAATATCTTTGAAGTGCTTGTCAGCTGTTTCATTAGTGGGACTTATTCTGGTCTCCCTTACATTAGATAAAGTATTGCTGCTGCAGAGGGCCTCACGTTGAGAGAACGTGTTGATAATGGGGGAAATCACAAAACTTCGTACTTACCAAATGGATCCGTGGCCAGCACAGTAAGTTCTAGCCCAGTGACTTGTGGAAAGGCTATGTGGTCTGGAAGGACAATTAATAACAGGAAATAGGGAGAAATGAAACAAGATCAACATACAGAAAAGAAAGCAAAAAGTAGATGAATATGAAAGACAGATTACTAAATGGTGGGCAAGTTAAAATCCGGGATTTATTCAATATACAAAAATGTGCAAGAACAACAGCGTAACAAAATTGGGTGCATAGTCCAAACATTTCAGAGTACATCAAGATTGCCTCCTATCAGCTGAGCATAAAATATTGTACATGTATTGAAAGATGATTTGGAGTTTTAAGCAAATGTTTCAGAATGATTAACTGTGGGATGAGATATTTTGATAGAAGGAAGAGGAGATGGAACCATACATTCAATCAAATACACCAAGTGTTGTGTACGAATAGAGAACTGAGAACTTCAGTTCATAATTCCCAAAAAAGTATGAGTGGAGGTCAGGAATACCATAAGTAAAGGTATCAGAAGTAATTGAATGAATCAGAATTACTGTGAAAGAAATACAACAGCATTATGAGCATAAAGCATAGATTCATCTTGAAACTAGGTATAACTACAGATTAAATTAAAGTTATATGAAAGAACCAGATTTTACGTTAAAGATTGTTTGCCTCACTAGCCCACCTATCCACCAGTATTCTATTTGATATACTGTACTTCTAATAATCGATTTCTGATCATTGACTGATTTCCTTCTTGAAATGAAGGAAACTGGTACTAATCAACAAGCTTCAAACCCTGTGCCTCTGTACCTCCCTCTACAACTGAATCCTCGACTTCCCCAGCGGGAGACCACAGTCAGTGCAGATCGGTAATAACACCTCCTCCTCACTGACAATAAACACAGGTGCACCTCAAGGATGCGTGCTTAGCCCACTGTTCTACTCTCTCTACACTCATGACTGTGTGGTTAGGCACAGCTCAAATCTCATCTATAAATTCACCAATGACACCACTGCTGTTGGCAGGATCTTAGATGGTGATGGCGAGGCTTACAGGAATGAGATAGATTGGCTGGTTGAGTGGTGTTGCAACAACAACCTCACACTCAATGTCAGAAAGACCAAGGAATTGATTGTGGACTTCAGGAAAGGGAAGTCAGGAGAACACACACCAGTCCTCATTGAGAGGTCAGCAATGGAAAGGGTGAGCAGCTTCAAGATCCTGGGCAACAACACCTCTGAGGATCTATCTTGAGCCCAACGCAATGATGCAATCACAGAGAAGGCACACCAGCAGTTCTATTTCATTAGGAGTTTGAGGAAATTTGGTATGTCACCAAAGACCCTAGGAAATTTCAACGGCTGTACGGCGGAGAGCATTCTGACTGTTTGCATCACAGTCTGGTATGGAAGCTCCAATGTGCAGGATCAAAAGAGGCTGCAGAGGGTTGTAGACTCAGCCAACTCCATCACAGCACAACCCTCCCCATCACTGAGGACATCTTCAAGGGGCAGTGCCTCAAGAAGGTGGCATCCATCATTAAGGGCCCTCACCATCCAGGATATGACCTCTTTGCTTTACTACCATCAGGGAGGAGGTACAGGAGCCCGAAGACCCACACACAACGTTTCAGGAACAGCTTCTTCCCCTCCACCATCAGATTTCTGCATGGTCCATGAACACTACCTTGTTATTCTTCTTTTGCACTATTTATTTATTTTTGTAACTTATATTAATTTTTTATGTCCTGCACTGTACTGCTGCCGCAAACCAACACATTTCGCAACATATGTCAGTGATAATAAACCTGATTCTGATGAATTCAGACCTCTTTCATTACTCTTACTGATAATCTGTTCCTGCACTTTATAGTTAAGAAAAATACTTCCATATATCCCGTTTTCTTTCAACATCCTTAATTTACAAATTGTATTTAAATTCCCCGTACATCACAGAAAATCTTTCCTGGATCTAATTTGTCCAACCCTTCTCAATTTAAGCACTTCGGTCATATCCTTCATTCACTGTCTCTTTCAAGGACTGTAAATCTTTTCTTGAACCTCATTCCCTCAAAATCCTCTCCTTCTTCTCCAAGATCTCCTCCTAGCCTTGTCTACTGCAGTGAAAATGCTCAGTCTTGATTCTGGAAACTGATAAAGGAAAAGTTTTTTAATAATTATATTCAATTTCGATATTGAATAAGGTTCTGCTGTGTTTGGAGAACCAGTGATGAGAGGTCATCAATTTAATATGGTCACCTAGTCATTGAGAGTCCAGGTGATTTTTTTTTCCAAAAAGAAGTCTGTTGAAATATAAGATACTTTGTTCCAGAAAAATTGTTTGAGAGAAACCATACAACTTTTGAGGAAAACGACACCAATTGTTAAACATTTGAAACATAGAAAGTAAAGGGCAAGCATGCGGAAGTGTTATAATGGGATCAGTTTCAGATTGCTCTCACCAAGAGTCAAAACAGAAATATTGAGCCAAATTCACTCTTCTGTTTTGCAAACCATAGAGATTCTGCTGTAAATACAGTCAATTCTATGTATTCTATGAACAAGCTTTCTTGCCTGCTCAGATATCAGTTTTATGACAGAATGTACCACTTAGACCAAAACAACAACATAATTCACCTAAAAGCTTCAAGCTCCACAGCCTCAGTTGACTGTTGCTGCTGCTCCCCACATCGGTTTCCACCATTTTGCTTTCCCTGAATAGAATGTTGTTGTGATTTTGATGTAATTCCACGGCCTTTGTCAAAACTTAGAGCCGGCAACTAAAACAACAATCACAAGCAAAACACAGTTAATCATGTAAATTCATTTTATACCATAGTTACCAGATAAATTAAACTTTAATCAACCATTAATTTTTAAAATTAGATTTACAATAAACACACAGGATATATACTGACAATTTACAAAACAGTTCACTCTGTTTAAGAAAGAAATACTTCCACTTACACAACATTGTTCACAGATTGAGAACAATGAAGTACATTTTGAAGTATACTCACTGTTGTAATACAGGAGCCAAATTATACTGTTAGCTCCCATTAAATGACTAGATAATTTTTTTGTGTGATGTTATTGGAAAGATAAACATTAACAAGAGTACAGGGAATAACTAACTATTCTTCTTTGGAAAAGTATCATGGGATCTTTTAAGGGTTAGACGGGTCTTGGCTCAACATCTCATCTAAGTGAAAGCATGTCCTGACCACTCCTGTTTCTCCAATCCACCTCCCATAACACTCACACAACCACAACAGAGCAGCACTTTCTCAGATTTCCCTGGGGTGTCAGCCTGGAATGGTGGACTCTAGTCTCAGGAGTGAAACTCACTCAGACACGAGTGTGCTACTAGTTGAGTCCTGTCTTACATGGTTAGACAATAGCTTGTAGGTTCGGAATTTTATAAATCAGATTATTTATACTTTACGTACATACGTTATTACAACTGGAACAAACCTGGAACAAAGGTGGAACTGTCAGTGATTGACCATAGTAAACAGTGATACTTCTGAAGTTTGCAAATGCAAAGCTTAACATGGAGAACTTAAATTATGTAAAAACTATTCATTGTAAAAACACTAATCAAGTTATGCTTTGTTTCATGAGATCTGAGTTTTTAATGATGCATTAAGATGTGATTGCTGCTACTGAAGCCTGAAAATTTAAACTTTAAAATAATGTTTTGACTATTATTCTTGCAGCTAAGTATTTCAAGATTTATTGGAATGTCAAATATTTTCATATTTTAAAATAGTTCATGTATCTTACATTTTAATTTAATTTCATGTGTGTTCCCTTTTTTATTGTCTAACAGTAAAATGTTTAAAAAAGGAGTCTTCAACAAAATTGCCATCAACAAAATTGCCTACTCAGTGACATTCTTATCATTGGAGTTCAGAGAAGTGATGCATCCTTAGAACTGACATCAGGAAAAAGTTCATAGAGCTCACTAGACATCTTTGGACAGCTTCCTTTAAATTCAATGGCTAACACTATCACTTGACAGTTAAATCTGTTCCATCATAGAATTATGAATTGCCTTAGAATAGAACAGCACAGCACAGGAACAGACCCTTCAGCCCACGATGTTTACCAAACTAATTAACCTACAAATTAAATGCCTAACTAAACTAATCCCTTCTGCCTACACAAGGTCTATATCCCTCCATTGTCTTCACATTCATGTGCCTATCAAAGAGCCTCTTAAACACCTCTATCATGTCTGCCTCCATCACCACCCCTGGCAGCGCATTCCAGGCACCCACCACTCTGTGTAAAAGCACTTGCCCCGCACATCTCCCTTGAACTTATCCCCTCTCACCTTAAATGCATGCCCTCTGGTATTAGGCATTTTGATTCTGGGAAAAAGATGTTGGCTGTCTATTCTATCTCTGCATTTCATAATTTTATAAGCCTCTAATCAGGTCTCCCCTCAGCCTCCTCCGCTCTAGAGAGAACAACCCAAGTTTTTCCAACCTCTCCCTTTAGCACATGCCCTCTAATCCAGGCAGCATCCTCATAAACCTCTTCTGCACCCTCCATATCCTTCCTATAATGGGGTGACCAGAATTGAATATAATATTCCAGATGCAGCCCAACTAGAGTTTTATAAAGCTTCAACATAACTTCCCAACTCTTGAACTCAATGCCTTGACTAATAAAGGCAAGCATTCCATATACCTTCTTTACCACCCTATCAACCTGGGCAGCCTTTGCAGTGACATCTGGGCTTGGACCCCAAGGCCCCTTTGTACATCAACACTGTTAAGGGTCTTGCCATTGACTTTGTACTGTCCCTTCACATTTCATCTCCCAAAGTGTACACCTCACATTTGGCCAGATTAAACTTCATCTGCCAAAGAAACAAAGGACTGCAGATGTTGGAATCTAGATGAAAAAAAAAACAAGATACTGGAGGAACTCAGCAGGCCAGGCAGCATCTGTGGAGAAAAGCAGACAGTCAACATTTCAGGTCAGGACCCTTCTTCAGGACTGAAGAATCTTGTTGTGGAACCTCCATTTGCCATTTTTCTGCAACTGATCTATATCCCGCAGTATCCTTTGGCAATCTTCTACACTATCCACAATGCCGCCAATCTTTGTTTTGTCTGCGAACTACCCACCCATCTACATTTTCATCCAGGTCATATATACACATCACTAACAGCATAGGTCCCAGTACGGATCCCTGCGAAACACCATTAGTCACGGACTTCCAGCCAGAATAAGTCCCATCAACCACTACTCTCTGTCTTCTATGGGCAAGCCAAATTCTGAATCCACATAGCCAATTCACTGTGGATCCCATGCATCTTAATCTTCTGAATGAGCCTCCCATGAGGGACCTTGTCAAACACCTTACGAAAATCCAAGTAGACAACATCCACAGATCTACCTTTATCACCTCCTCAAAAAACTCGATTTTTAGTAAGACATGATTTGCCCCGCACAAAGCCATGCTGACTGTTCCTAATTAGGCCATAGTTTTCCAAATGCTCATAAATCCTATCCCTAAGAATCCTCTCCAATAGCTGACGTGAGACTCACTGGTCTACAGCCAGGATTTTCCCTATTTCCCTTCTTGAAGAATGGAACAACATTAGCTACTCACCAGTCCTCCGAGACTTTGCCTGTGGCTAGAGAGGACGTGAAGATCTTGGTCAAGGCCCCAGCAATCTCATCTCTTGCTTCTCTCAATAACCCGGGGTATATCCCATCAGGCCCTGGGGACTTGTTGATGTTAACGTTCTTTAAGAGACGCAACACTACTTCCTTCTTTACCTCGAAATGCCCAAGCGCATTAGCACGCTCCACACTGATCCTCCACGCCCTTCTCCTCGGTAAATACTCATGCAAAGTACTCATTTACACAGGCTCCGACTCCAAACACGCGTTCCCTCCTTTCTCCTTGAGTGGTCCTACCCTCTCCCTAGTTGTCCTCTTGCTCTTGATGTATGTGACGCATACATATAAACAGGAGCCCTTGGCCTTCTATTTGTGAACGTAAAGGGCTCCCTAGGAGACTGTAACTGAAATGTGACAAATTTTATAATTAAGAGTTAAAGTGATGTAATTCAGTCTGCACAAAGAAAATTAATAACGTTTGATAGGCTGGTTGGCTGTGGTAGATTGACAAACTACATTAAAGTGGACAAGCAATGACTAGCTTTTAAAGAAATAATGAAACAAATATAATTTTCTTTAATGCACACAAGCACAAGTGGAAAAGTGGTCCAAACATGGATTAAAAGAGAAATTTAAGCTAGTATTATAGAACATAGTACAGTACAGGAACAGGCCCTTCAGCCCATGATCTCTGTGCCAACTATGAAGCCATTTCAATCCTGAATATGGGTGTAGACTGTGCGGAATTTGCACATTCTCCCTGTGATCACCTGCATTCCTCCTCCCACCCCCATGATCCATGAACCATCAAACAGGGATTCAAATGGTTGGATAAGTCAAGGAGCATGCAGCAATGCAGCCTAGCCAAGGACAAAGATTTGTCATTACCCTCTGTCCTGCATCAGGTCTGTCCAAAAAAACCTTTAAGAAGACAAAAAAAACAGAAAAATAAGCAGGATGTGACGTAAATCACAAAATAGAAGAACATAAAAGAAAAGAAATGAAATATAAATTCCCTGAAATTTATCTCTTTGCCAAACAGTTTATTGAAATGGAGTCACTCAGCCTGTGCCAGGTCTAACCTGGTACAGCTTCAAGGGACAATTTTACTTGTATAAGTAGTAGGAAAGTGCAGAAGTTCATGTTCTAACACAGTGTCCAACGACAGAATCTGATAGATCGTAGAGATCAGCTGTGCAGAAGTCCGGGACTTCCATGCAGAACTGTTGACATCATAGTTGTAATTTCAGGCTGTAATATCACAAAGTAATGAACATGTTACAATTATCCTTATTGGTACAGGCCATCTATGGGTGAAGAACACCCAACTTATGGTCACCCCCTACATAAGAACAAGCTCCCATAATATTAAAAAGTCCATCATATGTACATTCATTCATTCATTCCTATGAATGACAGAACTAATTTCCTCTCTCTCTCTCCATTTTTAGTAATTGTTCTATCTTAACAGTCTTAAGTGCTTTTGACAGCGCTCATTACAATACTGTGAAGGCACGGTTATCACATTGAGTGATTTTTGTGTATTTTCTGACTTATGAAAAAAAAACTTAAAAACAGAGCCTGTTCGTTACCTGTGGATGGCCTGTAGATTACCTTGAAAATTAAAAGTTAAACTGCAGATGCTGGAATAAACTGAAATAAAAAAGAAAATGCTGGAAACACTCAGCAGGTCAGGCAGCATGTGGAAAGAGAAACAGTTAACGTTTCAGGTCTGGGACCCTTCATCAAGGCGTTCTCAGCTTTTATTTCAGGAAATCACCTTGTTTGATTTAAGCAAAATAACACCCTAGCTTTCTGAATATGGCAAAGCTTGACCACGCAGCTTTCTATTTAAATAAATTAATATTTAAAAGTTTTCTTCTGTAATTAATTTTATCTCCTTCTCTGATTACCTGGGAGAGGGCCTACAACAAACACCTGAGCACGTAGTATCAGAAAACGTCCAATAAAATGGGTATAAGGTATTTATCAATCACTATTGTTTTCAAGTAACAACTTCAGTTCCCAGCCTATTAGTATTTTAACTACCTTTTGTACATGACTATACTTTGTTGCAAAAACCCTCCATTTAAACATAAAGCTTTTCTATATCCTTTCAGTGAGAAAATAGCCAAATTCTCATGCAATACTCAGGGTGTCTCAAAGAAGTCTGTGACCAGAAAATACAGTTCCTGACTTGGTATACTTCAATTAATATTCCATTGGCTCCTCTTGGTAAGCAAGGCAATTAAAAAGTCTACTTTCAGATGACATTATACAATATTGCTTAGTAAACTGGATGATTCACCTTTCATCACTGGGCTAATTTTGAAGAGCTGCATGCTGATAAAGAACATAGAACAGCACAGCACAGGAACAGCTCTTCGGCCCACAATGTTGTACCGAACCAATTACATTAGTAATAAAAAGCCCAACTAAACTAATCCCTTCTGCCTACACAATGTCCACATCCTACCATTTCCCGTATTCATGTGCCTATCTAAGAGCTTCCCTAACACCCCTATCGTATCTGCCTCCCCACCACCCCAGCAGCACATTCCAGGCACCTACCACTCTCTGTGTAAAAAAACTTGCCCCGCACATCTCCTTTGAATTTACACCCTATCACCTTAAATGCATGCCCTCTGGTATTAGACACTTCAACCCTGGGAAAAAGATACTGGTTGTCTACTCTATCTATGGCTCTCATAATCTGATAAACCTCTATCAGGTCTCCCCTCAGCCTCCGCCGCTCCAGAGAAAACAACTCAAGTTTGTCCAACCTCTCCTCATAGCACATGTCCTCTAATCCAGGCAGCATCTTGGTAACTCTCTTCTGCACCCTGTCCAAAGCCTCCACATCCTTCCTATAATGGGGCGACCAGAACTGAATGCAATACTCCAGATGCGGCCTAACTAAAGTTTTATAAAGCTGCAGCATGACTTCCTGACTCTTGAACTCAATGCCTCAACTAATGAAGGCAAGCATGCCAAATGCCTTCTTTACCACCCTATCAACCTGTGCAGCCACTTTCAAGAAGCTATGAACTTGGACCCCAAGATCCCTCTGCTCATCAACACTGTTAAGGGTCCTGCCATTAACAGTGCACTGTCTCTTTACATTTGATCTCCCAAGCTGCAACACTTCACATTTGGCTGGGTTGAACTCCATCTGCCATTTCTCCGCCCATATCTGCAACTGATCTATATCCTGCTGTATCCTTTGCCAGTCTTCTACACTATCCACAACACCACCAGTCTTCGTATCGTCTGCAAACTTACTAACCCACCCATGTACATTTTCATCCAGGTCAGTTATATACATCACAAACAGCAGAGGTCCCAGTACGGATCCCTGAGGAACACCACTAGTCACAGACCTCCAGCTAGAATAAGTCCCATTGACCACTACCCTCTATGGGCAAGCCAGTTCAAAATAATTAAATAACAACATAATTAAACAAACTACTAACTCAGTCAAGAAATCTTTCTGAATTATACTTGTATAAATACATAAAACAGACACAAGATGAAAAAAAATATATTGTCAGGTGGAAAACAAAGGATAACAAAGTTCTTTATCTCAGAATGGCATTATCTTGTGTTGTGAACCAAAATGGATTCAATATTCCACTTCAGATTTGAAAAGGTCATGGTAATGTAGGTTTGTATGTAATTTTCTGAAGGACACTGTAATGGCTTGTTGTAGTAAAAGTAATGAAATTATTTACATATTATGTTATCAATGATCATTTTTGAGCTGGAGATACTTAAATTAGTATCCATACATAAATTTCATTTACTTTTGTAAAAGTGTTGTTAACAGAAGTAAAGTAAATTTTCAGGTTTAAAAAAAATAGGAAATAAACTGAAATAGGAAATAAAGTGGAACTAAACTGAAATGCAGCATTTTGTCAATAAAGCATTTTAAGCAGAAAATAAATGGTTCATTATTACAAATGACCTCTTTTACCCTTAATAGATTAGTTTCCATTTGAGATGACATAAATCTCATGGATGAAATACAGCATTTTCCTTTCTGAAGTTACTTGTAAATCACGAGTGAACATACCTGCTGCTTGCTTGCTGGTACATTCAGGAGATTAAGCAGACGTTTGAGATCTGTGTGTTCTCTAAAACAGAAATATTTTTGAATAAAATGAATTAATTGAACAACAGCAAGTCATTCTGTCCCATGAATGGCCTTAAAGCTTTCATATATATATTCTTGTTGCTTTTTCTGCTCTTTTAAAATAGAATAAAATTTTAAAATAAGAGTAGAACTATACTGGCATTATATAGCACTCTCCAAAGCAACTTACAGCCAAGTCCTTTTGAAAAATTGCAAGACATTTGAGTAAATATTTGAATCATATTCTTCTAGTGGTTACTTCAGTTCCATCAAAATTATACATCCCTATGAACATAACCTCCACTTCTTCCAGCAGTAAACTAACAGTGCTCACCATTTCCACTGCTGAGAGCACCCAGAAGATTGCAAGGGCTGGTATTTTACTCCAATTCAGTGTACTTTAAAGAGTAACTGAGGACAACATATGGAAAGGTGGTTTTACCAATCAGATTGAAGTGTCCTCATAGAGACACGTAGAGACTACAACAGGAAGTGTTAAGCAGTCATATGGATTAGATTTAAATGATTTAGAAGAAGTAAAATAAAGATTGGGATGTAAGGGTGGAATTAAGGGAGATAGATGAAACTGGCAGAGGTAAAAATATAACTTTTATTATTTTAATTCTCAATACTAATTGTCTTCTGAAAGAATGAAACTCCATGTGTATTTTTTTCAGAGAGAGGTTATTCAGCAGTAATTATCAGTTACCACATTATTAAAATCTTACTTCTCAATGCACAAATCCTAACTTTTCTGTTCACTTTTAGCATCAATCTAGTGGGCAAGTACAGCTAATTCACATCACTGCAAACATTTCAAAATCCATTGGCAATAAATATCTCTGAAAATAGCAGAGAGCCCATCAGCTTTCACCATAATAATAGAGGGAAACAGAGAAAATTTAACAGTATGTGTACTCCAGAAGTTGCTCTCTGATTTCTTTCTTTATAACAGCGAGTACTGATAGCCTCATGACCATCTCTGTACCAAATTCAGTGCCAAATGATCCATTCTGACATACTTGTTAGATTATGAAATCTACCCAGGAGTATTTTTTATCTTACATCAGAATTAGAAAATGATTTGCATAATTATTACATTGAAATGAGGCTCAAAAATTAAAATCTTGTTCAACATCACGAATTAGGTCATCTAAGATCAATCAGAGGGGAAGAATAACAGTCACACAGTTCTAATAAATACAGGATACAATTCGTCATTACAATGTTAAAAAGGAAGTGTGCAACATAATTTTTAAAGTTCTAACTAGGTGTTGTCAACTTAAATATTAAGATAAATGCAAGTACTAAATATAACAACATAATTGAAGAAAGCATAAAGTTCCTACAGAATAACATGCTGCAAAGTTGGATTGATAAATGTCTTGTGGTCCAGATGTTGTTAGTGAAACTTCACAATCACCATCTTTAAGAACCAATTGAGAGGAAATGTAGCAAGACAGACAGGAAAAATCAGGGAATACCTCAACATTTTCTGAATCTTTTTATCTCTAATGTGAATTAAAATAATGACCTACACAGCTCCAAATGATCAATATATTAAAGTTAATTAGGATATTGAACATTTTGTGTGTTTGGGTTTCCTAATTCAATTTTTGAATCCAAAACCTCTTGGTATACTATCTGAGTCACATTTTATTTAATAAACCTTTTCTGGTATAAGCAAAATTTGTCTTTGCTGAATTGGTAATTGGTTTATTGTTATCACATGTACCAAGATACAGTGAAAAGCTTTTGTTTACATCCCATCCAGACCAATCATTCCATACACAAGTACATTGAGATAGTACAAAAGGTAAAAAAAACAGAATGCAGAATATGATGTTACAGTTACCAAGCAAGTGCAGTGCAGGTAGACAAATAAAGTGCAAGGGCCATGACATGGTAGATTGAGAGATCGAGAGTTCATCTTTGTCGTATAAGTGCAGCGGTTAGCGTAACGCTTTACAGCGCCAGTGACTCAGGTTCAATTCCGGCCGCTGTCTGTAAGGAGTTTGCACGTTCTCCCCGTGTCTGCGTGGATTTCCTCCGGGTGCTCTGGTTTCCACCCACATTTCAAAGACGTACTGGTTAGGAAGTTGTGGGCATGCTATGTTGGCGCCAGAAGTGTGGCGACACTTGCGGGCTGCCCCCAGAACACTCTACGCAAAAGATGCATTTCACTGTGTACATGTGAGTAATAAATATATCTTATCTTATAAGTCCAAGTGCAAGTTATTGGTGTTAAATGGAATATTATCCACCAACAAGCTAACATTACTATCAAGTTTTTCTAATCAGATATATATTACAGAGATTGACAACATAATTTTACTCATGCTGCTCAATAAAGCATTTATACTTCATGTCCCAAAGAGTATTCCTTCACCTATTTAACTCTTCTTATGCAAAGCATATTGGAGTCAGATGTTCATTGTCCCACTTTTCCCAGTTCTGATAAATGATCCTCAACCTGAAATATTAAACCTGTTTCTTTCTCTACAGATGTTCCTTCAGCTACTGAATATTTCCAGCATGTTCTGTTTTTATTTCCAGTATTTTGTTGATGTTTCATTGTCATGATGCATTTTATTTGGTATGTATGTATTTTATTTGTATTTACATCCGCTTGGAACATAATTGAGTGGTTCCAAATTTTCTTCACATTGAATTCTTACAATTAACAGCTAAGTTAGGGAAACATGACGCTTCTCTATCAATCTGGGCTAGGTCTGAATTCTAGTAATGACTCACTACTCTCACCCACTATTGTGTTCTGTTCTCCCATTAAAGGACCATTGAGTGCCATCTTTAAACAACTTCACAGTGTGACAGTCCATAATTAAAATTCATCTTGCAAAACTACTTCAAACAAAATTGCAAAAGAGAACAATGGGATACTATTTACTCATTTATTCATGCGCAAAAAGACGCATTTCACTGTGTGTTTCGATGTACATGGGACTAATAAATAAATATCTATTTCAAAATAATAAAGGATGAATTTAGGAATAATATTAGGAAGTTCTTCACACAGTGACTAAGCAACATGAATGGACATTCATACAAATCAGTGAAGGCAAAATCCCTGCAATTCTTTAAGAAACTATTGCTTTTCCCAAAGAGGAAATTGTGACTTCATTTTAAATGGATGAGTAGAGATTATTTCATAATATTGTTCATCTGTGGTGATGTGGTGAGCCCCAACCTGAGGATCAAATAATTACATGGATCTGATGATAGGCCATTGATGTGAAATATTAAGCCTGATAGCAAATGTCCCTTGACTTGCTTAGTACTACCCGAATTTTCTGTTTCCAGAACATAGGTAGGCTACCTCACCAGCCAGTTGTGTAGACTGGGCATTCCAACATTTGCCGTTGACTCACTTTTTTACATTTGCTGCTGATGAACGAGTTTCCAGTGCACAAATTTAAATAAAAATCTTCTAGATGTAATGCTGCATTAAAAGTATGGCTTCACTAAGTGCTCTAAACTGTGCATTGCTTAATTAATGTAAAATTAGTAGCAGCAACCAGACATTCGAAAAAGTACTACTACATGGTTTCATCCGCTGTGAATAGGTTAAATTATATACGTTATAATTAACTGTCCTAAATTCTGAAATGTCATGAAAAGCTATCAGTGATGTCAGTAACAAAATAACATACTTGTCTGCAGTTCTTTGGAGCTTGGTGTCTGATGTTTTTACTGCAACTTTAATCTTTTTGTCTTGCTCAAGCATTGTAACACTTCACTTAGTCAGTGTTAAAAACACCATTCCTGTAGAAACAAAAACAGATTAAAGTCTTAAAATTTAAAAACATTTTTTAAAAACATTCTGGTTTCAATTTTCAGAAGCCTGAGTTCCAGAAACATAAACATGATGTTGCAATTTTAAAGGAACAGAGAAACGGGGAGGTGGGGTGGAGATCAGGGGTTGGCAAAGGTAACTGCATAATTCTTTGAAGACATAGACCATGTTTGGAAGGATGTTTAAGGTACAGCAATCCTTGGCTCTATTATTAGAGGAATGGAATACCAAAGCAAGAAGTTACTAAACCTTTTGTATTAAAAAAAAGTACTGGATTATTGCCTTAGCTGCATTATTGTGTGCAAGTCTGCGCACCACTCTAGAAAAAATGCAAAAGTTAATTACTACAATCGTATCCAGGGTGAGGGCCTTCAGGGTAAGAGAAGCTGTAGTGATTCATCTTGGAACACAGGAAGTTCAGTCCTAGCAACAGAAATGTGCAAAACCATAAGTAGTAACCAATGAGGTTTGAGGTGATTATCAAAAAAGGTATTTTTTTTAAAAAGTGAGACAAGTTATGACCTGGAATGCACCACCAATATGGTGGTGGAAACAGATTCAATGGCAGCATCAAAAAATAAATAAATAAAAATTCAGAGGGGAAAAAACAGAATGGGAAAAAATGCATGGGTATAAAATGAATAACTCCATTAAAAAAAGGGCCAGCACAAGCATTATGGACCTTATTCTGTGTTATTGTTCAATGTTTCCATGATCAGGTCATAAGAAAGAATTTCCTTTACCTCAATATCAGAAAAAAATCAAAGCCAATCCTTTGGTTTTTGCTAATGACATTGTTTTGGGGCTGCACATTTAAGAAATGTTTAACAAATTGCTTGGCAATAACTCAGCAACAGCCAGCTTCTACAATCTCAGTATACACTGGGCAAAACTGTCTCCTCTGAATGAAATGACATTGAATAGAGTAGGATGTGACGCTTTGATGTCTACTTGTTCATCAACTTCCATCAGATTCATCATTCTACGTTACATTCTTGTTCCTAACATCTGTTTGGTAACTCCAGTTTACTGCACGTCTTCCACCCCACCACTGCTTCCAAATTGCCGCAAATCACTTCCTTGTTTTATCCTTTTCCTTCCCTTCTAATTGATAAGTTTCAGTTTACTCTCTGATTTAATCCCCATCCTGTTTGATGCCTCACTTTCCCTTCACTTTATAACATACTCAGAAGCACATACTCTAACGTAACTATTTACAATAGTTCAAAACTTAATTGACAATTTATTTGAAACCCATTCCTTCCCAACCCCCACCCCTCCTCAATCCATACTCTGCCGCCTTAAATTTTTGCTGCATCTCCGTGTTTGCTTTCAATGCTGCAGTACAAGGACATCCACGTTTTTTTACATCAAAAATTTCCCTATTACTGTCTTTCTGCTCCTCCTACGACATGGATGACTTCACATTTATCCACTATATAAAATTACCTTAAAGCCTCTTTGTGTCATCCTTGCAATCCCTTGCAGATCATTGGAAATATTCTGTTTGGTTCCCTTATCCAAATCACTGAGTACAATTTGAACAGATGGAGCCCCGAGCAGTGATCCCCACTAGTCAGCACCTACCCCCCAAGAAAATACTATTAATTCCCACTCTCTGTTTCCTTTCTGTCAACCAATTTTCAACCCATGCAAGCACATTATCCCTTAACTTTGCATACTAATCTCTTATGTGCGAATTCATCACAGACCTCCTGAAAATCCAAATTTCCCACATCCACTGCTTCTTTCTTATCCATTCTGCCAGTTACATCCTCAAAAGGTACGTTTGTAAAACACTATTTTCATATTGATTTTATCTAATCCCACTGGTATTTTCTAAGTGTCCTCTTATCATATCCTATAGGCTCCAGTATTTCTCTACGATTGATGCTCAGCCAACTAACCAGTAGTTCCCTGCTTTTACTCTCCCTCCTTTATTAAATCATGAGGTTGTATTTGCTGCCTTCTGATCTGTAGGCTCCATTCTGTAACCTATAAAATTTGGGAAGATCACAAACCAATGCATTCATTATATCCATGGTTACCTCTTCATGTACTCTGCAATCCAGATTATCAGGACCTGGGAATTTATCAGTTTTCAGTGCTATTAGTTTCTCCAGCACTATTTTTTCACTAATATTAATTCCCTTTAATTCCTCCTTACCATGAGACTCTTGTTTCCCTGGTTTACCTGGTAATTTATTTGTGTCTACTTCCATTAAGATAGAACCGAAGTATTGTTCAGTTGCTCTGCCAGTTCTTTGTTCCTACTTTTACATTCCTTGCAAGTTTGCTCACATACTACGCCTTCCCCCGCTTTAATCAATCTTTTGCACATTTTCTTGCTAAACTCTAAACTGCTTTCAACCCATAGATCTGCTATTTTTTCCGGCAACCATATATGTTTCCCCTTTGGATCCATGACTACCTTTAACTTCTTTTGCAAGCCATGGTTAGATTGATTTCCCTTTTGTGCTTTTGCTCCATATAGGAATGCATAATTATCGCAGTGAAATGAAACACACGTTGCCTGAAAGCCTTCAGGGCAATCCATGACAACAGCCATACTTTCCACAGCCTGTGGCCTAGTCCTAGTTATCATTCCTAGACCACTCCACCTTGCAGAACAACCAAGGCATAAACAGCAGCAGGATCTTTGAACCTTTGGAGCCACAAAGCCTCAAAAGGTTACTCTACCTGTAGGGTGAGCATGAGGATGGTGACTACAATCCAGCCCAATATCTTCAGATTCCATGCTTACTTTTGTTCTTAGCACGTATCTCTCCAGCCCTCCTTTAAATCCTCCAGTTCCTTATCATCCCCCCCATTAGAACTTTCCTTTCAACCCACCGTTTGACAAAGGTTCTTGTCATCCCTAACATCTTCTTTAGTCAATAACCATCTTTGTTTCAATACTCTGTCAAGCACTTTGCAACAACATTCTACACAAGAGACACAAAATCTTATAAAGTAGCAAGCCATTTGGTTCAACCTCTGTACTTTGAAAGAATAGTCTAATTCAGTCCAATATCCCAAATTTTCCTCCATAACCTATCTTACATTCCTTATTGCCTTCTTAATGTTATAATGCAATCTGATTGTACCATATTTCTGAAAAGCTCCTTTCCAGGGCTGGTGTCATTCCCAAACTGTTGGCCCCAGAGCTGGACACAATTGGGTTGGATGAATCCAGCCCACCAGCAGAATGTACCGTACAGAGACCCAAAAAAGTTGACGTTCCATATCTGAGCATCCTCCCATGAACCAGAGCAGGCCATGAGCAGCAACTAGGGCTCGTCCTGTCCCTCAAATGCCAGGATGGCTTTTTGACAGTTTGCTGCTGTCAAAGATCTGAAGTAGACAATCAAAGACACTTAAAAACAAACCAAACAGTCTTGTACATTCCTCATTATCTGCGAGGAACAGGAACATGGGCTACCTAGGGATAGCAAAACAATACAACTAAGGCCATCTCCTTTGTACCTAATACACGCCCCAATGAACATAAATATGCCTATGATATAGCATCGTAAAAGTATTAGCACCTGAAGTTTAAACTCCTAAAAGGAAACGAAACTAGCTAACAAACCAAATGTATTAAAACTTACAAGCAATGATCAGATTTGAAATCACCAGGTGCAGCTGTGTAATAAAAACTATGCTCTATCGAACAACACATAGCAAGTGGCCACTTGACACAAGTGGTCTGGAAACTGATGACTGTATTAACAGAGACAACAATTGATTCCTCAATGTGTACATGCACATAAATTTATTCAAGGGGCTGGGTTTGATCTATACATGGCAAATCAGCGTATACCAAAGTGTTTATTAAAAAGAAAAAAACATTAAAGTCCTAGAAATTAAGTCAAAACATTAAAATAATATAAAGAAAATTAACAAGCCACCCATCTGCACTAGCCTTTTTAAGGTCAACAACTCTATTCAGTTAGCCATTTATGCACCTAGTTACCACTAACCCTTTAATACTACATGTTTCTGTTTCTCAACTCGGTCTATTATGCAGTACTTCATCAAATGCTTTCTCAAAATCCATATTTACAACATCTACAGCACTACTTTCATTAACCATTCCTGTTTCATCATCAATAATACTAAATGAGGTTGGTAAGACATGATTTATCTTTAACAAATCCATTCTGTTTTTGTTTTGGAATTGGATTATTATTGTCACTTGTACCGAGGTACAGTGAAAAACTTGTCTTGCGTACTGTTCATACAAATCAATTCATTACACAGTGCATTGAGATAGTACAAGGTAAAACAGTGCAGAATAAAGTATAACAGCTACAGAGAAAGTGCAGTGCAAGTAGATAAGGTGCAAATCATTACGACGTAGATTGTGAGGTCAAGAGTCCATCTTATCATACTAGGGAACCGTTCAATAGCCTTATAACAGTGGGATAGAAGCTGTCCTTGAGCCTGGTCGTACATACTTTCAGGCTTTTGTATCTTCTGCCTGATGGGAGGGGGGAGAAGAGAGAATATCTGGGGTGGGCAAGGTCTTTGATTATGCTGGCTGCTTTACCAAAGCAGCAAGAAGTGTAAACAGAGTCTATGGAGGGGAGGCTGGTTTCCATGATGTGCTGGGCTGTGTCCACAACTCTTTGCAGTTTCTTGTGGTCATGGGCAGAACAGTTGCCATACCAAGCTGTGATGCATCTGGATCGGATGCTTTCTATAGTGCATTGATAAAAATTGATGAGGGTCAAAGGGGACATGCCGAATTTCTTTAGCCTCCGGAGGAAGACTGTTAACTCATGTTTGTCCAAGTGAGAATTAGTTTCATTCTTGTAAACAGTCTCTAGCATTTTTCTCACTGCTGATTAGTTATGTTGCATTTTCTAATTCTTTTTTTTAAATAGCTGCAACATTTGCAGCCTTCCAGTCCTCCACCACCACTCCTTTTTTTAATCAAAGGAAAAATTAAGCATTATTAACAGAGCTTATTCTATTTCTTCCCTAGCTAAGTAACATTGGGCCTGTCCTATCCAGACTGGGCAATGTTAAACTTGCATAATGCAACCTACTTAGAATTTCCTTTCCAATTATTTTTCATCCTATCCAACATCTCTATTCTGTCCCCCTCTACTGCAATATTAATTTCTGTGTCTTTTGTGGTGACAGTTACAAAGAACTAATTCAGTATCTCCATCGAGAGGGATGTAGGACTACACATAAGAGGGAAAGCAGGAGGGCAAAAAGGGGACATGAGATATCCTTGGCAGATAAGGTAAAGAAGGATCCTAAAAGATTCCTTTATTAAGACCAAGAGGGAAACTAGGGAGGGAATAGGTCCACTTAGCAATCAGTGTGGTCATCTGTGTGTGGAGCCACATAAGGAAGAGAACAGTGACGTCCTGAAACATGTCCACGCAATGAAAGAGGAGCTCTTGAGGCACATAAAGGTGGATAAATCACTGGGGCCCTATCAAGTGTATCCTAGGACATTGTGGGAAGCAAAGGAAGAAATTGCTGCGACCTTAGCAGAGATTTTTGTACCTTCATTCGCCACAGGTGAGGTACTGGAATTCTGGAGGATGGCTAATGTTCTGTCTTTATTTAAGGAATGCAAGACAAGACAGACAACTACAAGCTGGTGAGCCTAACATCAGTGGTGGGAAAGTTAGTAGAGGAGATTCTAAGACACAGGATCAATTTGCATTTGGAAAGGCAAGGACTGATTAGGGATAACTGAATAGTAGGTCGAAGGGCCTGTACCTGTGCTGTACTGTTCTATAATCAGCGTGGCTTCATGCGTGGGAAATCGTGTCTCACGAATTTAATCAAGTTTTTTTTTGAAGAGGTGACCAAGAGGATTAAAATTTTCTCATGGACTTTAGCAAGGTAGGCTGGTCTGGAAGGTTAGACTGGATACAAAATTGGCTTGGTGGAAGGAGTCAGAGGGTAGTAGTGAGGTTTGGTATTCAGATTAGAGGCTGCTAACCTGTGGTGTGCCACAGGGATCAATGTTAGGTTCCCTACTGTATAAATGATTTGGATGAGAATGTATTAGTAAGTTTGCAGATGACACCAAAATTGGTGAAGTGTGGTGGACACTGAAGATAGACAATCAAATGGCAAAGGAAATGAACTCAAACAACTGCAAAATGATGCATTTTGGGAAGCTAAACCAGGGTAGCCCATACACAGCGAATGACAGGGTCCTGGCGAGCGTTGTAGAACAGAGAACACTGGAAGACAAGGTGGTGAAGGTGGCATATGGCACACTTTCCTTCATTGGATGGGCATTTAGAACCAGGGTTGGAACGTCATATTACAGCTGTATAAAATACTGGTAAGACTGCACCGGGAACACTGTGTGCAGTTCTCGTCACCATACTATAGGAAGGATGTGATTAAGCTCGAGAGGGTGCAGGAAAGATTAACAGTGACGTTGCCAGGACTGGAGGGCTTGAGTTATAAGGGGAGATTGGATAAACTGGAATGAAGGAGACTGAAGAGCTGACCTTATAGAGGTTTGTAAAATCATGAGGAGCATAGATAAGGTGAATGGTCACAGTCTTTTCCCCAGGGTAGGGGAGTCTAGAACTAGAGGGCATAGGATTAAGGTGAGAGGGAATAGATTTAAAGGGGACATGAGGGGCAGGTTTTTCCACGCAGAGGGTGGTGGGTATATTGAACAAGCTGCCAGAGGAAGTGGTAGAGGCAGGTACAATTACAATGTTTAAGAGATATTTGGACAGTTTCATGGATAGGAAGGTTTTAGAGGGATACGAGTCAAATGCAGGTAAATGGGACCAGCTCAGGAAGGCACCTTGGTCAGCATGGACAAGTTGGGCCAAAGGGCCTGTATCCATGGGGGGGGGCCAGGGAATTAGAAGTTGTCATTGACGTTTCAGGCCAATGACAGAACTTCATAAATGACCACAAGAAAGATTACAGATGCTGGAAATCTGGAGCAACACTTATTATGACCAGTTTGATTTTAAACTGGTAAATTTAAATTGGTTTATTATTGTCACATGTACAGTGAAAATCTTGTCTTGCATACCATCCATACAGATCAGGAGAGGGAAAGGGGACAGGCAGTCAGTGCAGGGTACCTCTGTGGCCATTCCCCTCAATAACAAGTATACTACTTTGGATACTGTTGGGGGGGTGGGGGGTGGTGGGGGTGCCATAATCTACCAGAGGAAAGCCACAGTGGCCAGGTCTATGGCACTGAGTCTGGCCCTGTGGCAGACAAGAGGGGAGCAATAATGATAGGGGATTCATTGGTTAGGGGAACAGACAGAAGATTTGTGGACGAGAACTAGACTCCAAGATGGGAAGTTGCCTCCCAAGTGCCAGGGTCAGAGTCGTCTCAGATCAAGTCCACAGCATTAAGGGGCAGGGTGAGCAGCCAGAAGTTGCGGTACACATTGGTACTAACAACATAGATAGGATAAGGGATGAGATCCAGAAGACGGAATACAGGGAGTTAGGAAGGAAGCTAAGAAGCAAGACCTCAAGTGTGGTAATCCCTGGATTGCTCCTGTGCCACGTGCCAGTGAGGGTAAGAATAGGAAGATATGGCAGACGAATGCAATGGCTGAAGAGTTGGTACAGGAGGCAGGGTTTCAGATTTGTGGATCACTGGGATCTCTTCTGGGGAAGGTATGACCTGTACAAAAGGGACAGGTTGCACCTGAACTCAAGAGGGACCAATGTCCTTGTGGGCAGGTTTGCTTGAGCTGTTGGGGAGGGTTTAAACTAGGTTGGCAGGGGGATGGGAACCAGAGTGTTAAGTCAGATAATGGAGAGGTTGGTGTAAAGGTAGATGCATTGTGCAGAGATCTGTTCTGGGAACCCTGCTCTTTGTGATTTTTGTAAATGACTTGGATGAGGAAGTGGAGGGGTGGGTCAGGAAGTTTGCAGATGACACAAAGGTTGGAGGTGTTGTGGATAGTGCAGAAGGTTGTCGTAGGTTACAACGGGATATAGACAAGATGCAGGGTTAGGCGGCAAACCCCCTCATCTCTGGAATCAACCTGGTAAACCTCCTCTGCACCACCTCCAAAGCCAGTATATCTTTCCTCAAGTAAGGAGACCAGAACTGCACGCAGTACTCCAGGTGCGGCCTCACCAGTACCCTGTACAGTTGCAACATAACTTCCCTGATCTCAGATCCAATCCCTCTAGCAATGAAGGCCAGCATTCCATTTGCCTTCTTGATAACCTGTTGCACCTGCAAACCAATCATTAGTGATTCATGCACAAGCACTCCCAAGTCCCTCTGCACAACAGCATGCTGCAATCTTTCATCATTTAAATAACCTGCTCTTCTATTTCTCCTTCCAAAGTGGATGACCTCGCATTTACCAAAGTTGTACTCCATCTGTCAGACCCCTGCCCACTCACTTAACCTATCTACATCTCTCTGCAGACTCTCCACATCCTCTGCACAATTTACTCCTTTTCACTCAATTTAGTGTCATCGGCAAACTTAGATACGTGGCACTCAGTGCCCTCTTCCAAATCGTTAATGTGTATCATGAACAGTTGTGGGCCCAGCACCGACCCCTGCAGCACCCTGCTCACCACTGATTGCCAACCAGAGAAACACACATTTATCCCAACTCTCTGCCTTCTGTTGGTTAACCAATCCTCTATTCATGCTAATACATTACCCCCAACCCCTGCATCCTTATCTTATAGATAAGTCTTTTATGCGACACCTTATCGAACACGTTCTGGAAATCCAAGTGTACAACATCCATCTGTTCCCCTCTATTCATTGCGCTCATTATATCTTCAAAGAACTCCAGTAAGTTTGTCAAACAGGACCTGCCCTTCCTGAATCCATGCTGTGTCTGCCTGATGGAACCACTTCTATCCAGATGTCTCGCTATTTCTTCCTTAATCATAGCTTCAAGCATTTTCCCGACGACAGATGTTAAGCTAATTGGCTTATAGTTACCTGCCTTTTGCCTACATTCTTTTTTAAACAATGGCGTGACATTCGCTGTCTTCCAACCTGCTGGAAGACAGCGAATGTCACGCCATTGCAATTTCTTACAGTACCCTAGGATGCATCCCATCAGGACCAGGGGACTTATCTACCTTTAGGCCCACTAGTTTGCTCATCACTACCTCTTTAGTGACAGCAATTGTATCGAGGTCCTCACCTCCTATCGTACCCATAACATCTTTCTTTGACATGTTAGACGTGTCCTCCACCGTGAAGACCAACACAAAATAGTCATTCAAGGCCTCGGCAATTTCCACATTACCCAATATTAATTCCACTTTCTCATCTTCCAAGTTCACTTTAGCCACCCTTTCCCTCGTTATAGAATTATGAAAACTTTTACTATCTGTCTTTATATTTTGTGCTAGTTTCCTTTCATAATCTATCTTCCCTTTCCTTATTGCTTGCTTAGTGGTTCTTTGTTGCTTTTTAAAGATTTCCCAATCTTCCAGTCTCTCACTGCTGTTAGCGACTTTGTACGCATGAGCTTTTAGCTTGATGCCTTCTTTTATTTCCTTTGTTATCCAAGGCTGGCTCTCCCCACCCTTACTGTGGGTGTCCTTGAGCCTGGTGGTACATGCTTCCGGGCTTTTGTATCTTCTGCCCGATGAAGAGGGGAGAAGAGAGAATGTCCAGGTTGGGTGGGGTCTTTGAATATGTTGGCAGCGAGAATTGGTACTGTTGATGGAAAGATTATATTTGTTTCACCCCTTGCTCATCTTCAAAACAGTGCCAAAAATATTTTACGTGGGTGGTGCTGGTGCTGGGAAGGCCCCACCTTGTGCACTTCTTTCCCCATGGTTGTCACGATCAAGTGGAGAGCAGCCACTTCCTCCCTCCCCCCCGATCCCCTCCTTTCTTTCCTCCCTCCCCCCTCCCTCTCCCTTTCCTCCCTCCCCCCTCCACCCCACCCTCTCCCTCCTCCCCCCTCCACCCCCACCCTCTCCCTCCTCCCCCCTCCACCCCCACCCTCTCCCCCCTCCCCCCCCACCCTCTCCCCCTCCCCCATCCTCTCCCCCCTCCCCCATCCACCCCCACCCTCTCCCCCTCCTACCCCCACTCTCTCCCCCTCCTCTCTCCCCCACTCACACCACCCCCTCTCCCCTCCCCCTCCTACCCCCACCCTCTCCCCCTCCTCTCTCCCCCACTCACACCACCCCCTCTCCCCTCCCTCCCACCCACCCTCTCCCCTCCCTCCCACCCACCCTCTCCCCTCCTCACTCCCCCCACCCACTCTCTCTCCTCCCTCCCCCACCCTCACCTACCCCCACCTCCCTCCCTCCCCCCTCCCCTCCCCTCCCTCCCTCCCCTCCCCTCCCTCCCCTCCCCCCCCCTCCCCTCCCCCCCCCCTCCCCTCCCCTCCCTCCCCCCCCCTCCCCTCCCCTCCCCTCCCCTCCCCTCCCTCCCCTCCCCTCCCCTCACCCACCGGCTCCTCAGGCTCTCCCCTCCCCTCCCCTCCCCTCACCCCACCCACCGGCTCCTCAGGCTCTCCCCTCCCCTCACCTCCCCTCACCCACCGGCTCCTCAGCCTCTCCCGGCCTCCGCTTCCCCTCCGCAGCTCCCGTTTATTTTGCGCCGGTCCTTGGACACCAGGAGCGGCGCCTCATCCGCCAATCACCGCGTCCGATACTGCGGCGGGGAGCTGCCTGCCGCAATCAGCGTCGAGGACACTGCGACTTGGCCAGCGCCGACGCTGCGTTGGTTGCCATGGGAGCGGCCGAGGGGGCCGGGGTGGGAGGGGGGAGTACGAAGTGGGGGTGAGGGTGTACGAGGGGGAGGGGAGTGGGGGTGGGGGGAGTACAAGGGGGTGGGGGTGGGGGAGTACGAGGGGGGGTGGGGGTGGGGGAGTACGAGGGGGGGTGGGGGAGTACGAGGGGGGGTGGGGGAGTACGAGGGGGGGTGGGGTGGGAGTACGAGGGGGGTGGGGGTGGGAGGGGGAGTACGGGGTGGGAGGGGGAGTACGGGGTGGGAGGGGGAGTACGAGGTGGGGGTGAGGGTGTACGAAGGGGAGGGGAGTGGGGGTGGGGGGAGTAGGAGGGGGGGTGGGTGGGAGTAGGAGGGGGGGTGGGTGGGAGTACGAGGGGGGTGGGGGTGGGAGGGGGGAGTACGAGGTGGGGGTGGGGGGAGTACGAGGGTGGGTGGGGGGAGTACGGGGGGGGGGGGAATACGAGGTGGAGGTGTACGAGGGGGAGGGGGGTGGGGGGAGTACGAGATGGGGGTGGGAGGGGGAGTATGTGGGTGTGGGGGGACTACGAGGTGGGGGACGTGTGGGGTAGAGGGTATTTGGTGGGTAGGAGGTGGGGGAGGTCAGGTAGTTGGTGGGGGGGGTGTGGAGGAGGAGGAGGAGGAGAAGGGGATGGTCCAGGCGGGCAGCCAAGGCAGCACTAGGGGTGCCGGAGCCGAGCATAATGGAGAGCAGTGAGGCACATGGCTTCCCCCTCTCCCCGGTCCCCACCGCCCTTCACGGACCCCGGCACCGGGCACCGACTGCCAGGCCACCGGTCTATGGGGCAGGTTGACCCGGCGCCACCGACGAGAGGAAGGGAGTTAATCCGAGTCAGCGCCTTTCTTCGACAACTGAGAAAACCCATTTGATTTCTAACTTTTGTCAGAGTCAGAGAGCAATACAGCACGGATACAGGCCCTTCGGCCCAACCAGTCTATGCCCACCTAGCTTGTCCCAATTTCCTGCATTTGTCCACTCCCCTCCATGTACCTATCCAACTGCTTCTTAAATGATACTGTTGTACCTGCCTCACCCACTTACTCTGGCAGCTCGTTCCATATACTCACCACCCTCTGCGTGAAAAAGTTGCCCCTCAGGTCCTTTTTAAATCTTTCCCCTCTCACCCCAAACCTATGCCCCTAGTTTTGAACTCCCCTACCCTGGGGTAAAGATTGTTACCGTCCACCGTATCTTTGTCTCTCATAATTGTAAACACTTCCTCTAAGTTTGCCCCTCATTCTCCTACGCTCTAAGGAATAAAGACCTCGCCTGGCCAACCTCTCCCTTTCACTGAGGCAAAGAGGATAAAGGGAACGTCTGGGATAGGGTGGAGATCAGTGACAGTGGGAGTAACAGCATGGGTGATTAAAGATCCACAGTGGCAACTGATCTGCGCAGAGAAGATGTTAATAAGAGATAAATGAAAGTAAAGCCGGAAAAAGACATAATGCTGGAAACCTATAAAACAGAATGCTGGATATACACAACAGGTCAGGCAGCATCTATTGAGAGAAGAAAATGAGTTAACAATACAGGTTGATGATGCTTCATCAAAATTGGCCAGTTCCAATAAAATCTGGAAAGGCTGGTTATATAGAATTGTTGAATTCACTGAAATTCTGAGGCCAGTAATGTACTGGCTCAGAAGATGAGATACTTTTTAAAATTTAGTTTTTGGCTTTGTGTAAGAGGGCAAAGACCAAGATCAGATTCAGAGTGAGATGAAAAATTTAAGTGACACATCCTCTGCTCCACTCCCCATCCCACATCCTCCCCACAATCTCAAACGTCAGCTCCAGACTCAACTCTGAGGTCATAGTTATGGAGGTGTACAGCACAGAAATAGGCCATCCGGCACACCGTATTGACACTGACTAATGGGTACGCAATCACTCTAATCCCATCTCCCAGCACTACGCCGAAGTGATTCAAGTGCTCATCTGGAGACAACTTAAATGCTGTCAGCAACCCTGCTTCCATCTACCCCTTGGGCAGTGTGTTCCAGGTACTCACCGCTCTATGGGTGAAAAAGGTCTCCTGCATATTCCCTCTGAATTTCTTCCCCCTTATCCTTAATCTATCTCCTCTTGTTTTCTCTACCTCTGATCCTACAATACTTCCTATGTAGAACATAGAACAGTACACAGAAGCAGGCCCTTTAGCCCACGATGTCTGTGTTGAACACAATGCCAAATTAAACTAATTCTTTTCTGCCTGCACGATTCATATCTCTTCATTCCATGCATATTCATGTATCTATCTACAAGCCTCTTAAACGCCACCATCATATCTGCTTAAAGCACTACGCCTGGCAGCCTATTCCAGGCACCTACCACTCTGTAAAAATATACCCCTCTATACCTCTCTAAACTTTCTATACATCGATCAAGAGCTGGTCAATGACTTCAGTGCGTATGCTCCTGACTACATCAATGGTCAAGAGAGTTGAGAGCCTCAAGTTCCTAGGAGTGAAAATCACCAATAGCCTCTCCTGGTTCATCCACGTAGATGGCACAACCAAGAAAGTTTACTAGCGCCTCTACTTTCTCAGGAGGCTAAAGAAATTTGGTATGTCCCTTTTGACCCTCAGCAATTTTTAATCAATGCACCATAGAAAGCATCCTATCTGGATGCATCACAGCTTGGTATGGCAACTGCTCTGCCTGTAACAGCAAGAAACTGCAGAGAGTTGTGGACACAGCTAAGCACATCACGGAAACCAGCCTCCCCTCCATGGACTCTGTCTACACTTCTCACATAATCAAAGACCCCACCCACCCTGGACATTCTTTCTTCTCCCATCTCCCATCGGGCAAAAGATACAAAAGCCTGAAAGCACGTACCACCAGGCTCAAGGACAGCTTCTATCCCACTGTTATAAGACTACTAAATGGTTCCCTAGTACGATAAGCTGGACTCTTGACCTCAGAATCTACCTCATTATGACCTTGCACAGTGTCTACCTGCACTGCACTTTCTCTGTAACTGTTACACTTTATTCTGCATTCTGTATTGTTTTACCTTGTACTACCTCAATGCACTGTGTAATGAATTGTTTTGTATGAACAGTATGCAACACAAGTTTTTCCACTGTACCTCGGTACAACTGACAATAATAAACAATTCCAGTTCTTAACCTCCTCCACTCCAGTGGGAACATAGATTATTTCGTCTCTCCTCCTATCTGAAACACTCCATTCCAGGCAACATTCTGGTTAGTCTCCTCTGCACCCTCTCTAGCACTATCACATCCTTTCTATAGTGTGGCACCCAGAACTAGACACAATACTCGAGGCCAAACCAAAGTTTTATAAGGTTGGTGCATAACTTCCCTGTTTCTGTATTCAATGTCCCAACTACTGAAGGCCAGTATCCCATATGCCTTCTTAACCACATTATCTACTTGTGCTGCCACCTTAAAGAATCTCTGCACTTGTAATCCAAGGTCCCTCTGTTCACCAATGCTGTATCTCTATTGGACTCCATCTGCCATTTACCAACCCATTTCACTACTACATTAATATCACTCTGTAGCCTAAGATTACCTCCACATTCTCCATGACTCCCACCAAACTTCTGTTGTCTGTGAACTTATTATGCTTCATACAGCCACAACCAAATCATTCACTTTTTTTATGGACAGAAAAGGTCCCAGCAGTGATCCCCAAGGAACACCGCTTGTAACAGGCATTTAGTCTCTGAAACAGCCCTTTACCATCACCCGTTGCCTTCTATTGCCAAACCAATCTTGGATCCAGTTTGCCAAATTGCCCTGGATCCCATGGGCCCATCTCCGATCCAAGACCTTGTCAAAGGCCTTACTAAAGTATGGTAAGCCACGTCTACTGCTCTGACCTCATCAATACACCTTATTGCCTCTTCAAAACATTCACTCATTGAGATAGGGCCAATAGTAGTTATACCACAGTAGCATTCGGTAGGTTCCAGAATTTTGACACCTTGATGAAGAGGAACAGCGATTCCATTTCCAAGCCAGGCTTTTGTGCAACAGGGACACACCATCTCCTGCAACCCATTTTTCTGGCAGTGAAGTCCATAAATTTAGAAGGTATTATCAAAGAAATCTTGGTATAGTTGTGGGTGCATCTTTTAGATGCATTGGTGGCAGAGGGAGAACGCGCTGAAGGTGGATGGAGCTATGCAGATTTGTTTATGCTGAATGAGCTGAAGTTTGAATATTGTTGGAGCTGCAATCTTCTAGCTAAATGGAGAATATTCCCTCACAATCTTAACTTGTGCCTTGTGCAGGGTGTAAAAGCTTTAGGTGACAAAGAATTTAAGTGAACCACTTGCCACTACCAAGGATCTGACCTGCATGCATAGCCACATTAGTATGAGGCTTGCTCATTTATTTTTTATATGTGTGTGTGTGTGTGTGTATGTATGTATATATATATATATAAATAAAGAAGGCTTGCTCATTTAATTTTAACCAATAGCAGCATCCAACAATGCTGATGGTGAGGAATGATGCAATAATAATCCCACCCAATGTCAAAGGGTGACATGGTTACATTCTTTTTGGAGATACATATTGACTGGCACTTGGATGATGCAAATACTGCTCAACATCAGCACCGTCCAAATGTTATTGCAATGCAGCCGCAACCTGTTTCATTAACTGAATAGGGAAGGGAAGTGAACATCTTACACATCAGGAAATACGATTGTTTCTGATCTCATGATATAAAGGCAGTCATTGTTGAATGGGCTGAAAATGGTTGGATCTGGGAAACTACCCTGAGAAATCCCTGCAGTGAACAACCAAAGACATTACCTTTTATCTAAAGTACAGCTCCAACGAGTGGATAGTTATCCCCTTGATTCTACTTTAACATTAGTTTTACCAGGGGTCCCTGCTGCCACATTGTTGAATGCTGCTTTGATGTCAAACGTACATAATCACTCAGCTCACTTCCGTAATTCAGCTGTTCTCTGCAATTAATTTAAAGTTAAGCAATACTGGCAGACCCCCCGACTAGAGCACAGAAAGTGCAAGGGGGTTTGGGGGGGGGGGAGGGGGGAGGCAGGGGAAGGTGAGGAAGATAGGGGTAGATGGTGTTATTGATGTGCTACTTGAATTCTTCACAACATATTCCATAACTTTGGTGAGGAGATCAATGTATGTTAATTGGCCAAACTGGGTGAGTTCCACGCTCTTTGTGGGCAGGATATATTTATTGGGTGGATGCCAGTATTGTTGAAGTACTGTAACAGGTTGGATTGAGGCATGGCAGATTATGGGGTTCTACAGCCAGGATGACATTGGAACCCAGTAATCTTCTGCTGCATCAAAAAATGTTCAGCCGTTGGTATTACATGAAGTGAAATTGGCTTCTTTAATTTGTGGGAAACTGCCCACAAGGATAAGACTTGAAATAATTCTGCAATAATAATTGTTTTATTTTTTTAAAAATGGTTACAAGTGCTGTGTTCATTAAACTTTGAAAGGAAATAAATCAATCTGTTCTGGATAAAATCCATCTGAATCTATAGCAAGGCAAAACATCCAAAGATCTATACTATAGTGTTCTTTGTATATTAAAGAGGCACATAATATTTGGAAGACACTGTTTTCTTCAAAAAACACTTTTTATCCACCATTTCATTGTGCAGTAACCAAAATAGCAAGCTCTTAATGACAAGATATGATAAACCAAGTGGGCATTTAACACTTAACAATTAAAATACAGCAGAAATTCAGAATCCTTTTTCCATTCATCATATGCATTTTCTTCATCCTGTTCAAACTAGCAGTCAGTTAGACCAAAGCTTAGAGAAAGCAGACAAAATCAAAGTGATTTGCTCATCCAGTAGAAAATGGCCAGATTGGCCATTAAAATTTAGGTTTGGACTGTCAGGATTTCATCATTTAACATATTTATCTACTGTTCTTTATAGTTATGTTTATTCACCTTTCAGGATCAGATCATCACCAAAAAGGCCAGCGTGACTTGCCCTTGAACTGAGTGGCATTTAAGAGTCAACCTTCTTGGAGTCATCTTTATACCAGAATAGGCAAGGATGGCAGATTTCTTTCCTGAAGGCATCAGTGAGCTAGATGGTTATCATTACTCACGGCTAGGTTTTTTTCTCCTAATGCTTGCTTATTAGCCAAATTTAAATTCCACAGCTGTGTGCTGGGATTTGAACTAATATTTCCAAATATCTAGTTCTGACCTTTGAACTACTGGTTTGGTAACTGCCAGCACCATGCTCCATGCGCCTGTTACATGAAGTGAAATTGGCTTCTTGGATCATGGGAATCTGAGATGGATTATCCACTTGGCACTTACGAAAGATGTTCATGCATGTTGCAGTGTCTTCAGGACCAGACCACAATTTTAATTCAGGCCTGCTGGAAGCCACCATCTTTTGCAACAGATCGATACAAAAAGACGTGACAAAACAGTTCATTTCCTGCAGAAAGCTAAACAGGTTTTTTTTGTAAACACAGGAAAAGCAAGGTTTCAAATGTGTAGATTAGCAGTACATTTCCTAAGATTTGTCCCTTCCCAAACTCAAAACGACTTGGAACCCAATCTTGCCGACTGTTTTCTGACATGTGTTAAAGGAGTCCCAGCATTGAATCTGGCTTATTCTCCTGCTGCCAAATGCAAACAACAACAAAATAATTTGCTTGTGCAGTTTCAGCTTGGAAACCCCAACAAAGTTAAAAACCAGGCCAGAGTTTGAAGTTTTTGGGCAAATTTTGAAAAAAAAAGTATAAATTATCACCAAAAATAAAAACAGAAATGCTGGAAACAGTTAGCAGGTCAGGCAGCCTCTGTGGAGCGAGAAACAGAGGGTGTTTCAGGATCCTTTAGTGTTCCACAGATGCTCCCTGACATGCTGAAAGTATACATAGCAAAAAAAAAGGAACTCAAATTCAATGTTTCTGTTAAGTCAACATTACAATATGACACAAACTTTTGTTTATGAACAAAATAAAGGATTATAAATCACATTCATCAATTTCATAATTAATGCAATAAGTCTTTATTGCTTTTATTAACAGATATGACATTACAAAAAATAATTTCCTCTAATATTTAATAGCTGACAGCTGGATGCTATCCTCAACTGGGAAACAAAATCTGGGAAGTGCACATATATCGCCATTTAAACTAAAACAATGGATTACTTTAACATTTTTACATTGCTTTGGGTATCCTTACAAAAATAATGGTCACTATCATACTTTCAAATAGTAATAAAAACCTTAATCATAATTATCTCAAATTAGACAATTTTATGAAAATTGATGAATACTAGTGATTTTGTTCTGTGATTAAATATGCAGAACACAGGAAGACATAAAATTACCATCAACTGCAGATTAAAAAAAAGGGATTAAATTGTCCCTACCAGAAACTAATTTCTCAACTTGTTAAAATCTCATACCGTATTTAGCATCTTAAGGTCAACAGTATCAACACAATACTAAATTTTTTTTTAGCATAACCTATAAAATTAAATAGAAAAACTCCTTCAGTTCACCACTGACACTCAAAATAAGTCTCTATAATTTAGATCCCATTATGCAAACTTAATTATTCAATTACAGTGATTAGAATCTATACACTTAATATAACAGAAGCAGAAAGTGGGTTCACTTCTGAATTTATCTGCAGAACTTGTCACATGTCCAACTATACAATGGATATTATGACAAACCAAATATTTCACAACATTACCTTTTCTTGTTTTGACTATCTGTTTGCAAATTATCTTGCAATGATTAAATGCAATTTTTTCTCTTGTATGTCACACTAAAGATAAACCAACTTGCTCCTACTTAAAAGTAACATGGGTAGTTCTTTTCTTAAAAAAACTTCACCTAGTCTGGAAGACAAAGCAATTTCACAACTTGTGGAAAAGCACGGTGATGTAGAACACTGGGAAGATAATTTCCTGAGATGGTCTAGAGATACTATTCTAACACTATAACCGTAGAACTACTCATAGAAAGTGGTTACTCTACATATCCAAAGTACAAAGACAAAAAAACTACAAAAATCTTTATAAAATTAGCCAAATAATTTTTTTTCTATTCCATATAACATGACAATTTCTGAATAAATTTGACAATCTAAATACAAAATAAATAAAACATGTAACAAGCTGCATTGTGAATTAAAGCCTACAGTATATCATTTTGAAAAGTCAAATGTAAACAGTTTGGATGCACATAGTCTCTAATCAGTATTGCAATACTGATAAACAATTTTGTAAATAAAGATAGCAACAGACTAGTTTGAAAACCAGTATCACATCAATGTAGTCAAGATATGTACACCCTTGTGTACAAAATACCAATTTAAATACCTGTTCTATCATATCCTATTGCAACACTTGTTACTGCATACGATTTCACAGTTACCCAACAACAACAAAATTCGAGGACCACCAGTAAATGATGAGATACAGTCATGTAGACTTGGTTCAAAGTCTGAATGTAAATATTCCTTATTTCAAACAGATTATAAATGTCAAGGAGCAGCATATTTGCGTGTTTTTATATAAAGAATATGTTCATTATGTACTCCTTTCCATTTTTAAAATAGAATATCATTAGTACAAAGCAAATTAAATGTTGGGAAGCAGATGTAAAACAAAAATTAAACTCGTTTGCTAGACTATTGCTTGTTTTTGTATTATGCCAAAATTGTAAATTAAAAATTATCGAGCTTATGGATGTGAAGATTAAAATAGTAGCTGGCATTACAATCAATATAACAGGATTGTATAAGGGTGAAATAGTCTTCTTCAGAAGAGTTTCACACTGACTGAGAAACCAAACCGAGTACGCCAAACATTCCTATTTCCTGTAAAAGGTCCAGGGTTTTGCTTATGGCTCAAGTGATCACTTTCACAAAGTGTGTCTTGGATGATGACGATGTGGAGCTTTCAGCATTAACGATCATACAGAGGTTTCAGCATCAAGGACATTTCTCCTGGGCACCTCTTCAATATTCATTCTTATATCCGCTGTATTTTCAGGACTGTATATTTATAACAAAGTAAAATATAGTTTTATTTCCAAACTGGTAAATTAATTTGTTCTTGCAGACATGAAAAGAAGATAGTAACAGAAACACAGGAGACAATGATCAAAATTCAAACTCTAAACACAATTTAGCTTGCTTTGCTTTTGACAATTATTATTTTGCAAGTTTAGTTTCTTTTAATGAGCACAGCTTATGTATAATTTACATTAGCAAAGGTTATTAATTTTAAAATACCATTTGTCTATCTATACATCTATTTTCTTATACAATAGCTTTCTTTTAGTAGTATTTAAGTGAGAATGTTACATACAAAATGCATTCAGTGTCTGAGTACTAGCTCTACTGACTAGATAATAAAAGAAAACTAATGAATATATTTAAAAGAGAAATCCATTGAAGTAAAACAATATAAAGATAGTCTTAACACAAGTTCCTATCACCCGTTTCTCCATGGACAAGAACTTCAATTATATTGAAAAGCAAAAACTATTCTGATGAAGGGTCATTGACCAGAAACATTGACTTTTTCTGCCTTCACAGGTGCTACTTGCTTTGCTGAGCACCTCAGGCATTTATGACTTTTAGTTTAACAATCTTAAATGATTGTGTTATCTTTCTGAAATCAAAACAGGAAAGATGAAAGTGGTTTTCTGCCTTGCACAAAAAGGCAGAAAAGTTGTAACCTTGTATTTACTCCAACCCCAATTTTCATTTCCACTGGAATTCTGCTGGAGTTGGCTCACTGCATACAGAGAGTCAGATAAGCTGACTGCCACGAGGCATTCAGTGACGTTTAGCAAGGATTCATTAATGCCCCATCCCTCAGAACACCCTGATAGCCTTTCATTGAAAACAAAGCTGAGGGAAGCACTTTTCCTCCTCTCAGTCTGTGAAGCTCTTCCTCTAAAAATATAAAATACTAAGAAATAATAAATTATAATTGAAATTAAAAATAAACATTACTTGCCTTTCTCTTAATTACCACCTGGCATCTGACAGTTAGCCCATGCATGCCCATCATTTAAGTGGAAGCAACTAAATGCCAGTGGTTCTGAAACAGTCAGCACTTCAGGTATAGATACCTACTTTACCTTTTTTATGTTCTTGTTCTTCTTGCTTGACCTCAAAGAACTAAGGCCCATTAAATATGTACATTTATGATACTAACTTTTTAATACTTGGATGTTTTCAGTGCAATCACGTTCTATGTCATTAAGTAAAGAAAGTTTGGATCAGGAATTTATTACTCTAGAATCTTGCATTTCTTAAACTAAAGTAGCAACTTCACAGCATTATAATCAAGACCTTTGATTTTCAAAAATAATAAGTTTTGCATATACTTAGTAATTCCTCTATTGTATACCCGGTGCAGATTCACATGCAATATAAAAGATGTTTGTACTTTAACACATCAACTCTATACAAAAATGGTTCAATTTGCAAGGTACAAATTTCAGAGTGTTAAGCTTCACAAGAAAAGTGTACCCCTGCATTACAGAGGGGTTCTGTTCCTACAAAATTATCCCTATTGCAATTTTCCGTAACACAAACCCATTTGTCCTCATTGAATTCCATGTTATAAATGGAGACGCATCCCTACAGGAAGATTTTCTCTCAACAGTAATGCCTCTTATAGGCAGAGAGAAGGGTTATTGTTTTAATTAACTAGATATGGATGTTAGATTGTTTGATAAAATATCATTGTACAAGCATCAATAGAAGAGCTTCCAAAGCAAATCTCTTGTGTCCGCCTGTTGTGGATTGGCAGCCTTTGATTGTTGTCCTTGGTAAACTAGTTCAGTTCTCTGTATACATTGTACCTTTTTACCCCAGATAAATTCCGTGGGAGCCAATTTATATTCCCTATCTCAAATTTTTTTTAAATAAGTGATTTGTGAATTGCATAAGAGTGGATTTCCTTAATGCAGGGGTACACTCTGTGTTGCATATCAGCTCTGATTATTTTTCTGGTACGGACAGTGCAATTCTGGAACTGATACTACCTGTAATTATATTTTTTTAAAAAACACACAAGCAAACTTTGGTAAAAGGGATTGTGAAATTATTGGCATCAAAGCTACTGTATTTGAAGATGGCACTCTGTAGGACCAAAAAGATTCAACAGAACTACAGGTTCTTTAAAAACGATTTAGAGTTCTCTAAATTGATGATCTAAAAATGATGCTATAATAAACTGTATACAAATGTGTTCCACAACTGTTCAAAATGAAATAATAAAAATTAGTCAACCTAGATCTTGTAGCCTTATAACGAAGGTAGAATTATAATCCATATGCCTAGTAGAAAGTGGACGTTATTAAAATGCAGAAAGCAAGTTTAAGAGCAGTTAATATAATAACTATGTTAATTTTCACTAATGCCTTCAGTTCTCTCAAATGCAGCTACTACTGCGCATGTATTAGCCTCAGAATGCTTTGTTAGTCGTTAGGCTGGTAATTAAGCTCATAAACAAAAGCTACCTCGCTTTAAGTTTTACAACTTTTGCATTCTCAGCATTCATAGCAAGAGCCTTCCACACAGCAGATTTGGCCATTTCATCAGATATGTTTACGACCGAAGGATCATCTGGGCTGGAGGACAAACACATCCAAGTGTTAGTGCTCTGAACAAGCAGGACCACTAATTCAATTCTTACCATCCATTTTTCCCATCACTCATGAAGTGCTTTTACCATTTATACAAATGTATTTGCATATTGTTTGTTAAAAAGTTGTAACTTAAGCACATAAAAATATTGATGGAAATGTATCAATAAAACATTGTAGAGTTGTTTTATTCACTGCGTATTCGTATGTGAAAATAAAAGACAGATTTAATTTAGTTGTCAATGATTATTTAGAAATATATCATTGCTAGCTCCCCAGATTCTTATTGCACCAAAAAGAAATATTTTATGTCACTTCCACCACTATCCTTCTGAAAAGCAATGCTTCATATGATTAAAATAGCCAACACCAAATAGATTTTTTCCAAATAAGTTGTGCCCACCTATCCAAATCTCCTTAAGGAACATTTTAGCCTGTGTGGCAGCTCTTTTATAATCACCCAATTGGCTATTTATTAGGTGTTTATACAGTAGCATCCAATATGCTATTATCTGAAGATAAGCATCATAACTGAGCCTGTTTCTCTTCGCTATAAATGTCCACAAACAGTACTTCCAAGAGGCAATACTGAATAATAATAGACGCCTGCAACTGTGGCTGGTTTTAACCCCCCCCCCCCCCCCCCAACAGATTCCAAAGGAACTATCCAATTAAGGCATCCAGGTATTGTCTTAATTGCCACTTTAACAAGGCATAGGCTGCATAATTAAACTGAGACATTTAGGCCAAAATGGACCACTACAACACCTGTATATTTGACATCAGAAGAGCTCTCTCATGTTATCTTTATGCAGAGTTTTACAAAACAGCAGTAATATAATCTTTTACAAAAAAAGGTATAAAATTCAGTTGGTTAAACAAGGAAAAGCAGTGAAAGTAGAACCTTTCCCCACTGCTTTGACCTTGCTATAAGCTTGTCCAAAATCAGGGGCTGGAGTTATTACCAAGCACCAGATCAAAGAAAACATCCAACCACCCAGTCAGTCCTCAGGTCCAGAGCTCCACGTGGTTGATCACACACAGGGACCCAATGGCTAATCTGGGTGGTCTTGGCCTATATTTACAGGCTTACTCTCTCACTGGCTGTCCCCGGATCAAACTGCAACTTATACCACAATGATTGTCAATGCATGCATTTGCAGTTGAAAATGCCACTTGGGCCTGCTTTCTGCAGGCATTATACTGCTGGGGTCTTAGGGTAACACATCAAGAATGGTACCCAAACTGAAGTTGGGACATAACGGACACAGGTAGAAAAGCTGGCTATACAACATCACTCAAACAGTAGCAGTTTCTCTGATCTTCTGATCCAATTCTGCCTTAAGGAGGTACAGAATCTGAACATGTGTTTTGATCATTTTAATTCAGATAGAGTAAATGTGATAAATGCCACACAGGTTTTGTTCCCACTGCTCATTACAATGGTTTAGCAATGTTACTTTTGCTACCCAGAGGACACAGCTGTTAAAGAGATTTACACTGGTTCTCCTGCAAGAATAGTACATTTTGAATCATCCATAATATTAGACAGCATATTCATAAAGGAACAAGCAGAACTCAAAATATATATTGATATTTAATTTCTTAATCATCCAAGTTATAGAGGAGCAGTTAGAATGACTAAGTAATTAGAATTTATGGGGACTTGTTTAAAATTCAAATTTCTCAAAAATTTAAACATAAATTTCTAACCATCATTTCATAACAACCTTCTGGGGCAGTTTAGCAATGTAGTGCGAAATTGAGCCACATGGCTGTCAGCATTAAGCTTATTTCTCAGGAATATTAATTTCAAGGTAACTACTTCCACTTCCGTCCATCCCACAAACAACTTTCTATTTTACCTGTACTTAATACTTTTTACAGGTATCTTCAGAATGTTGCCGCCTTCTAAAGGAAGCTGCACCGTCCCACTTTCAGCAACTTCAAGCATTCTTTGTGCTTCCTACAAAAGGTGTGAAGAGCAAAATTATACATAGATCAATATTTACATGGAGTCCCTTTAAAAATGCCTTGCACAAAATATTAAACAAGTATTAATGGTTTCTTTCATTTGTAATTTGTATGCTTTTGAATCTTTCACAGTATCAGAGACAACCTGTTTTTGATACCTGGCTAAGCCAAGGAACATGGTACAGTTAACTGTCAAAAGTTCCTTGTCAGCCATTTTGTGGGCAGGGCTTGTTCTGTCCCAGCCCCCTGCATGACAGTGGATGCTGCATGTTGCTGATGCTTTGTGAGAGTTTTCAAAAGAAAGTTCACACTGGGTTGTGTGAGTGCTAAAAACTGCCAGTAGTAATCATGGGTGACTGACTCACTGCTTATCGTAAAATCCTGGCTAATTTCCATGAACATAGACAATTAATACTAACTTTGACTTGCACTAATAAAAACATTTTATTATAATCTAAAAAAAAGCAATTTCTTGACTACATTTAAGTATTTAACCAAACAGGTAGCTCAAAATTAGGGAAGCTATTGGATTGAGAACTGGAGCATTTCTAATATTCTTAAAGCAATCCTACTTGCATTTAAGTCTAGCAGTCTGTGAAAATGACTGATTTTTTTAGTTTATTAAGTGAGCATTTAATAACTAAAAATATTTTAATAAAACAATAAATTCCCATAAATGCTTAATGCTGTGAGTTATTTAAGTTGTAAACAACAAATTGGCTGCTTTGTTTTGGTTCAGTTTGATTCAGAAGCTTGGTTCATAATCAATGAGCCAAATTCTAATAAAGAATCCTAACTGCTTTACAACTGACACAGCATTGTTTTAAGTGCTCTTTGATTAATTGCTACATCAAACAAGTTGCTACAACAAAACTGAAAATCTCAAGGACATGTTATAAATTATCTAAAACTTATAAAAGTAAGCTCCAGAAGACAAAAAATCCTAAGTAATATAATTATCAAGGATGATAATTATAATAAATGATAATTAAAGGATGGAACAAGAATGGAATTGTAATAATATTTTTAACAAAGTTTTGCTAACTATGAGATACTCATCAACTTGGAAACAATAAGCTACTTACCTTTCACAGAGAGTGAAGGGCTACACAATTTCTGTAGTATTAATAAATGAATTTAAAATTAACTGCACATATAATTGTAAAAGTTACAGGAAAAACTGCAGTCCAGATCAAGGAATTGGTTAACTTTAATAAAGTAGCTGGATCCATTTCTTTTGGACCCTTGGTGATGCTTTTAAAAACAATTTTATTTTCTGCTCTAAGAAATGAAATCTGTACAAAAATATTTATCATTCTTCACATATTTAGAAATAGTCCATGATGATCAATGCATTTGGATTCAGATTGACTAAAATGTTACTTAAAGAGAAGCCTTGATAATCTAGGATCTCCATATTCAAATGTGTGGAATGCAAAATCCCAGTTCAGTCAAGTTAACAAACCATCTACCGTCCTTGGCTTCATTGTATAAACTACATTTCTTCAAATAATTGAAATTCAAACAGGACATTTCTGCTCAGGAGAGACAATGGAGAGAGAGGTGGAATGGAATCTGCACATTTGTCCCTCTTGATATCTCTGAAATGCACCCATTATAAATAACCAAAGACATACCCATGGTGGTTTAGATCCATCCTTCGTTTTCTACAGCAAATTGAATGTGCAGGAGAAAAAGCAGACAGAGGTCAGTCCCTTTAGAAATTACATAAAGCAAGCAGGGCAAACTATGTGTGAAACCTTCTAATGTCAAGCTTTAAACTGCCAAGCAGAAAAGCAGTGACAGTAAAATCAAAGTAAACTAAAGCTGCAATGCCATAAACAAAAGCTTATCTCCAAATCTTTATACCATTTTGAAAGTCTATTTAACGTCACAGGTTTTTTTTTTGGCTAAGAGACACACAATATTATGGGAAAGGCCATTAACCCTGTCACCTTCTTCACAGATGCAACTTGACCTGAATATTTCAAAGACTTTTTTTTAATTTCAGATTTCCAGCATCAGCTATTTGTTTTTAAATAAGATTATCTATTAACCAGGCCATATTGCCTGTTTCCTGATCCATCACTAAAGTCTAACTCCCAAACCGGAATCTCCTTAAGTATTTTACAGTGGAAAAACAATTGTAATTTGGTACCAGGTTGGAAAAAATACTTCCTGGCTGAATTTATTTTCACTGGATAAACAATTTATTCTGGAGAGGTATACACGGTCTATTTAAATTAATTATTTTAGTACACAGAGCATAATGCAGGGCTCCAGAGCCCGAGAAAATGGAGCAGTCCTATTCAGAGGTGGACATGAGAAACTAACTCTCAGAGAAGATAGTGTATTGTCAGTTTATTTACTCAGAATTAGAGTAGATGTCTGTTTTAAATTATAATCCAAGTGTTTAAGCACAAATACAAAATCAGTAACCAAAACCATTTCCAATATGCTTATTCTAAATCCTGGGATATTGAGAGAAGCTGGATATAGATCAGCAATTACAAAAATCTTACGTGACCCATGACTTGAATAATGAATTGGCAGATTTGGTATCAGTGGCACATTGGAAATTACAAATAAAACTTCAGTCAAGCTCTGATAATCTTACACCCATAAGACCTGGTTGTGCCAGACTAACAGCTTTTCTGGACTATTGGATGTTACTACTGACATGCCAAAGCATTTTTATTTAACATTTTTTTAAAAATATGTCAAACAGGAGCATAATAAATTCTCCCGTGACCCCTGGAGCTTAAAAGGAGTAGAAAATAGAACCCAGTCAGCTTCATCCTGTATGTTTCAGTTTGTCGAAACAAGCCAAAACAAATAATCAATCCAGGCCCTGGCTCCGGTCACTAACCTACCCATACTGCTGATGCTCAGACCCCGACTCTGGTTCCAGAGGTTGATCCAGCTACATAACCCAGCCCACAGAGCAGTCTCTAGCCCCAGCCGCACTCCCAGCTACAGTCACACTTCAGGTGAATGACTCAATCCAGACTTCCAAGCAATTGATACCAGGTTATTGGAATCCAAACTCTGCACTAGTTTTATACCATTTTGTTAATTTGTACCAAGTCTATTCCTTTAGTTTGTAAAAAGCCATGAATGATAGATTAAGGGTTAATCTACCTGGCTCGCAAACATCTTTCTGTTTGACCCTTTCCTCTGTATATTGTTTTTGAAGGAGTCAACAGAAAAAAATATAAATCAGAATCAATTATATCTGGCCATAATAACTTTAGGTAACACAAAAGGCCGAGAGAGAAAAAAGGTTTATTTTTTGAAATGATGGGAGATTGGGTGATGTTGATGCTTAAAATGACCCAGGTTCCCAATACCCAAGTCAATAAAATACAAGCAAAAAAGGCAGATAAATGGTATGTTGGTCTTTATTACAAGAGGACTACCGTACAGGAGTAAAGATCTCTTACTGCAAATATACAGTCTTAGTGAGACCAAACCTGGAGTGTTATGTACAGTTTCGGTGTCCTTGTTTAAAGAATACACATGCAGCAGATATTCACTAAATTGGCTCCAGTGATGGCAGCTCTATCATACAAGGAGAGACTGAATAAACTATGACTATATTTTCCCGACTTTAGGAAAATGAGGGATCATCCAATTAAAACTTCTAAAATTCTGACAGGACTTGATAAACTGGATGCAGGCAGGATGTTTCTCCTGGCTAAGTAGTGCAGAACCAGGATCATGGTCTCAAAGTAAGTGGTGGGCCATTCAGGACTGAGAAAAAATATTTTTTTACACAGTGGGTAGAGAATCTTTGGAAATCTGTACTCTAGAGCTGTGGAGGCTCAATCAGCAATTCAAAACTGAGATTGTTAAGTTACTAGATATGGGGATACTAAAGAAAAATAGCTCCAAGGTAGGTAATCAGCCATGAACTGGACAAATGACAGAGAAGGCTCGAAGGGTCAAATAGACTACTCCTGCTCTTAATTCTCATCTGTTCTGTGTTATACTCAAGCTTTTATTATAGGGGTAAAAATAGAGAAATCAAAGTTTATGAAATTATATGCCATTATATCGTATTCATGAATGACCCCAATAGCTTGTATCCATACAATTACTTCTACCTGCATGTTTAGATCAGTAGTTTTAAAAAGACATAATAGTAGCAAAACCTAACTAACACAGTTCAAGCTATCAGATCAGATCATGCAAATGCTACCGGAAATCTGTTAAAAAATTGACGTGTGACCCTGCTAGGTTAATTTCAGCAGGCCAGAAGTCAATTAAAAGCAAAGTTATTTATACCTATGTGCTACAACTTACTTTTTTTTTTAAATAAAAGCACCACAATAAGAATGGACTCAGTCCCAAAACTGTGGGGTCCTGAGGCAATAGTGATCTCACACAGCTAAGTTACAGGGACTGAAGCACAATGAAGATTTGCTTTAACAAACCTGGATTCTTCCTCATTTAAACATTTAAGATTTAAAATAACCAAATGTAGAATGCATTGGCAGATTTATGCATCATACATTTAAGAATTTGTGTGTCTTTTAATAATCTGCTTTCCTGTATGTTATTGCAGCTTTGACTTTTCAGTATAAAAACAGCATCAGTTATTACACTCTTCACAGCATGGTTTTAAACTCTGCATTGCGTATTATTCTTGGCTGACCAACATGAAAAGAGGCACTCCATTGTTAGTTACATCATTGAAGATTGCATGCAAAGGATCTGAACCATCTTTATCCCCCAAAAAAATACGTACCATCTTTATCTCCAAAAAACACTCAACAGAACATTTGATTCAAAGTAAAAATTGTAAACTAGAGGGGAAAACAAAAGTAGAATATTGCTCAAAACTGCATTCAAGTTTTCAAGTCCATAAATAATTGAGCAAGAGATTTATTAGATGACCTTCACATGAATAGTGACACACAACTGTTTGTTTGACTGTGAACAGTACTAACAGCGAAGTTCATATCTGGGCTGCTCAAGTAAAACTGTTTAGAATTAGACACTTACCTCAGTTTCTTTCTTCTTTTTCTGCAGATCTTCCAATTTCTTCTTTTTGCTTTCAGGCATTAAGTCATCTAACCAGCCAAGTTCTCGTTTGGTAAAGCAGAAGTCCAACAATTTACGGATAAATACTAGAGCAAGCACCTGCCAATAATGACAAGAAGAAAAAAAAATCACTTTGGTCTATTCCCACATCCTCAGCATTTCACGCTTGGCTTTCTTGTTTCCTGGTGCATGAACCTTTCCTTCCCTCAATTTGGCATCATCTGCAAACCAAGTGTTGGTTTGAATAGTGTTTTACCTTGGATGCTTTTAAGATGTACTTTGGCACACAAGGTGGTAAGAAACTGAAGCAGAAGGCAGCCATAAGATCCCTCTGCTTTCCTGCCTAATTTACTTATCTGCTAATTCCCTTAATATTCAAGAACATAACTCAATCTCAATGACTCAGCATCTACAGCCTCGTGGGTAGAGAAATCAAAGGATTTACAATCCTTTGTGTAATGAAATTTATTCTTACCATAGTATTAAATGGCAAACTCACATCTTGGAAACCATGCCCCCTAGTTCTAGGTTCTCCAACTAATAGAAACAAACAATCAATATCAAATCTATCAGCTTCTCTCAGAATCCTGTACGCCTCAGTGAAATCATCTCTCATTCTTCTAAACCTCAGGGAGTTTAAGCCGATTTTACTCAACCTCTCCTTATAAGACTATACCTTCGTCCCAGGGAACAAACCAGTGAATCTGCACTGTACTAATTCCTCTCTTAAGGTACAGAGAACAGAACTGCACACAGTACTCCCTATTGCTCTTGAGAAGGAGTGGTGAGCCACCTTCTTAAATGTTGCTGTCCACTATGTCAACATAGTTGTTTTTGAATCAATTGGATGATTTGTTAAGCAATTCTGAAGATTAATTTTATGTGGCTCTCAAGCCATACATGGGGCAGACCAGATAAGGATTTCCTCTCCTGAAGTAAACATTACAACAAACCTGTAGTTCGTGTTGGCATTTCTGTATTATTCGCCCAGGCTTCTTGAATTACTAGACCAGTAATTTAATCCAATAAACTACAGTGCCACCAATATACCGACTACAAAGTTTAAAAATGAACTAATGTCACAGGAAGTTAATGGTTAAGTTACATGACTAGTATCCAGGGGCCTGGATAACTAAACTGAAGAAAAGTTGAAATTTTATCATGGTATCTGGAGAATTTAAATTCAAGTGATCAAATAACTGACAAGCTAGTACAATAATAGTAACCATTAAAATACCAGATTGTCATTGTTCTTCAGGAAGAAAATCTGCCATCTTTATCAACACTGGTATACATTACCTTACATGGCTTTATTGATCAGCAATAGGAACCACTTAATTCAAGCATTAATTAGGGACTGACAATAAATCCTTGCCATGCCAGCAATGTCCACTTCTCATGAACAAAGAAATATCAAAGCTTAGAGATGGCTATAATACAATGGAAATGACTAACAATCTCACCATCATGGGAAAGACAACTGCAGCAGCCGAAGCTTTAATGATCCAGAGGAGGATAAGACAGGTAAGTTGAATAACAGTGAAGATATGGACTTTCCAAAGTGGTACATAGCGTAGATAGATCAAGTCAGGCTGGTGTTTGGCAGGCATCCCAAATAATTTTAAACGGTCAAACAACTGGTGAAAGAAATATAGCTTATAAATTATAATGTTCTTTGGGAAAAAATTGGAAAGGTTATTTGAAGTTTATTACACTTAGACAGAAATACCTGAATTCCTTTTAAGGAAGAAGCGCCCATATAAAGAAAGACACCATACAGAACAGGCATTGGGATAAACTGCAAATATGAAATATCAGTTATTTGCTTAAAGAAGATAATTTATATTTTTTTTATAAACATTACTTCCTTCAACTGATAAGCAAATTTGCAAAGAAAATATTGAATACATTTTGGATTGGACTATCAAATTTCATAACCCAGAAGTTACTCAACATGCTAGAAATAAATGCATCTAGAATGCGTATACTCATGGGAATTTGATTTTATGAAAAATTATAGATTTTCTTTTTTTTTTAAACCTGAAGCACTGTACTAATGTTTTTCCTGAACTTTAACTTAGAAATTGCCTCAAGATGTCAGCAAGCATTCAGTACCATCCACCTTACCTTGAGAACAGAAGTCATGAAGACAGACAGTCCCATTAGAACGAATATCAGTAACCCTGTAACTCTCTGCTCTCGGATACCCAGGAATTTAGGCTGTTCACCAGGTGCTGAACACTCCGATTCCACCTTTAGGCTGTTGACATGACTGATAGAGAGGACAGTGGCAGCCACAAACCAAGGCAGGCCCATGATCGAGCACACTCCCAGCATAATAGCTACCATCAACAAATCAAGGTGATAACCACAACCTTTCTGCAAAACAACAACCAGAATATCAGCAGTCAGCTATCTGAGGTATGTACATTATAACTAAATGAATAGTGATGATGCTTTCAAGTTAACAAAAGATCAAGCTAGCACCACATATTTCTGTCAAAAATATTTAGTATTTTGGATGCCCCATTTACAATGGAAGGACAAACTCCAGGGTGGAGTGCAAAGTTGATGGCAGGATTCCAGGTAGTGTGGAGGAGCAGAGGGATCTGGGGGTTATTATCCACAGATCCCTGAAAGTTGCCTCACAGGTGGATAGGGTAGTTAAGAAAGCTCATGGGATGTTAGCATTCATAAGTCATGGGATTGAGTTTAAGAGCCACGAGGTATCGATGCAGCTCTACAAAACTCTGGTTAGACCACACTTAGAGCACTGTGTCCAGTTCTGGTCACCTCATTATAGGAAGGATGTGGAAGCATTGGAAAGGGTGCAGAGGAGATTTACCAGGATGCATTATGAGGAGAGACTAAGGGAGCTAGGGCTTTACTCTTCGGAGAGGAGAAGGATGAGAGGAGACATGACAGAGGTGTACAAAATATTAAGAGGACTAGATAGAGTAGACAGCCAGTGCCTCTTTCCCAGGGCACCAATGCTCAATACAGGAGGGCATGGCTTTAAAGTAATGGGTGGGAAGTTCAAGGGAGATATCAGAGGGAAGTTTTTTTACCCAAAGAGTGGTTGGGGCATGGAATGCACTGCCTGGGGTAGTGGTGGAGGCAGGTACATTAGTCAAATTCAAGAGATTGCTAGATAAGCATATGGAGGAATTTTAAATAGAGGGATATGTGGGGGGAAGGGGTTAGATAGTTTTAGATGAGGTATAAAGGTCGGCACAACATTGTGGACCAAAAGGCCTGTATTGTGCTGTGCTGTTCTATGATTCTATGAACTCTATGGAATGGCACTGTCAGGATTCTACTTCCTGGAACTGGCACTGAGTTGATGGGCCGAATGACCTCATTCAATGATTCTCATGGTACTTGCTGCCAAATTAAGAAATCATGCATTTCTTATGGAAAAAAAAGCAGAAGTAACACATTTCTCCCAAATGAGGGAAAACTACAGAGGTGTCCACAGCTTCCAATGGGGAAAGAGCCATTACCAGCCAGGATAAATACATAAGCAAGATAAAGCTCAGGGCCAGAGGCTTATTGTCAATTGTTCGGTGCAGCTTCTAATGATTTTGATCCTCATTGGCCAATGCTCATGGACAAATGGCCTCCTTCACTTCATTGTATCTGGAAAACGTACTGACGGGAATGCATCTATTTGGCTAATTCCAAATCTACAAGCATCTGATCACCACGTTTTAGAAAAGGTGTGAAAATCCTAGAGAGGCTACAAGTTGAGTTATTATATACTGGCACCTCTGAAACCATTAAGCCACTTACAGAAGTGATCAACTAAACAAAGATTTAACATGAGCCTACAAAAAAAATACACAAACATATATAGTACTTTAAAAAAAGGAATACAATAGAGATAGCTCATACTTATCTTAACTTCTATAAGCATTAAAATACCTTCAGCTTGTGCTCTTTTCTGTTGACAATAACTGCAGTGATCTGTTGATCCATGAAAATAAGGATAGTGCACAGCAAAGCTGGTACAAAAGCAGCAAGCATTGTCCACCATTGGTTCCGTCCAAGTGGATCTATAAACCAACCTCTGTCGTTTCGGGTAGGCTGCATGTAAGAAAAAAACAAACTATGGTTATTAAAACGTTATATGTTTTAAAGTTAATAGCAAGTTAGAATGCAAGTCAAAAAGTAGCTGAAACTGTCCTGAAGGAAATGCTTTTATTTAGATCATTCCATTATCTGATCACCATATTTTAGGAAAGAGGTGAATATTCTAGAAGGGTGCAAAACAAAAAAATTTCCTGGAACAGTTCCAGCGATAAAAGATTCAGCTGAGAAGTTAAGTTTATTCTCCTTAGAGCAGAAAGGGGAAATCTGACAGCAGATTACAAGATCACAACTGTTTGGATAGGCAGCTGTTAGTATTGATATTGGTTTATTATTGTCACTTGTACCGAGGTACAGTGAAAAACTTGTCTTGCATACCAATCATACAGGTCAATTCATTACACAGTGCAGTCACATTGGGTTAGTACAGAGTGCATTGATGTAGTACAGGTAAAAACAATAACAGTACAGAGTAAAGTGTCACAGCTACAGAGAAAGTGCAGTGCAATAAGATACGAGGTCACAACAACGTAGATCGTGAGATCAAAGTCCATCTCACATTTTCATTAAAGGATGACTTAAAGACCAGGGAGCTCAATTTAAAACAACCCAAGTTTGTCCAAAATCTCCTTGTAGCTAATACACTCCAATCCAGAAAACATCCTGATGAATCTTTTTTGCACCCCTTCCAAAGCCTCGACATCATTCCTATAGTTTGGCAACGAGAATTGCACACAATATTCCATATGTGCCCTAATCCAAGTTATATACAGCTACAACATGACTTCTCAACTTCTGTACTCAACACTCCCACCGATGAAGGCAAGCATGCTGTACACCACCTTTACCATCTTATCCACTTGTGTTGCCACTTTCAGGGAGTTATGAACTTGCATCCCAATATCCCTCACTGTATATCAATGCTCCCAAGGGTCCCTCCATTTACATTCCTCTTGCATTTGACCTTCCAAAATGGAACATCTCACACTTGTCCAGATTAAATTCCATCTGTCATTTCTCCACCCAGATTTCCAACTGCTCTATATCCTGCTGTATCCTTTGGCAACCTTGCTCACTATCCAAAACTCCACCAATTTTCGTGCCGTCTGCAAACTTACTAATCAGACCACCCACGTTTTCATCCAAATCATTAATATACATTACAAACAACAGAGATCCTTGCAGACCACCACTGGTCACAGAGCTTCAGTCAGAAAAACACTTCTCCACCACTACCTTCTGCTGTCTACGGCCAAGCCAATTTTGGATCCAAGTTAGTAATTCACCATGGATCCCACATGACTTAATCTGTTGGGAAGCCGACCATGATAGACCTTGTCAAATGTTTTACTAAAGTCCATGTAGACAATATCCACTGCCCTACCCTCAATCATCTTCATCACTTTCTCAAAAAACTCAAACCAAAATTTGAGAGACAGAACTTCCGCTGCACAATGCTGATCATCCTAAATAAGTCGTGGCATGTAAACCTTGTCCCTAAGAATCCTCAACAATTTCCCTACCACAGATGCAAGGCTCACCGGTGTATAATTTCCTAGATTATCCCTGTTGCTTTTCTTAAGCAAAGGAACATTGATAATTCTCAGTCTTCTAGGACCTCATCTGTGCCTAAAGATGATGCAAAAAGCTCTGTCAAGGCCCCAGCAATCTCCTCCCTCACCTATCTCAGTATTGTGGGATAGATTCCATTAGATTCTGGGGACTTATCCACCTCAAATGTTTTTCTAGACACCCAAAACCACCTCCTCCTTAATATCAACCACCCTAGAACAACAACATAGTCCTCCCTGATCTCACCATCATCCACAGACACAATTGAAGCAACACTTAAGGTTACATATTATATCCTATCATTCCTTCCATTTGCGAGAAGCTTCTAGCACAGGCGCTCAATCACCCTCTCCTTTGGAATCCTGCTGAAAGAGGACCATCTTTGCTGGTTCTTTTCTCACCTATTTGGTCACAGTTTGAGGATCACCCATGAAGGAATCTATCCATGTGCTAATACTTCTGAATCGGTTCCTGGCCTTTCCCTTATAGCTCTTCTGCACTCTGCCTCTTGGCAACGTCATCAAAAAAATACATCAGATTTCACAAATACTCTGATGACATTAACTCTGCCTTACTGTGAGATCTTTCTACCTCTATGTCACTTTACTTGTTCATCATCTGGTATTGAATCATCAGAGCATCTCTTCATTTCAAGATTTGCAAATCCACCTACTTCTGTTTCTGAAGTCCTTAGTCCATTTCCATCACTGCTGAAATTCTCGTGATCTGAAGACATTTTTAAAAGGCTCTCTTCCCAGACTCCAGAGCCCTATCTTACAAAGTCATTTTTTTCTAGAGCTCTGCATTCTTACAACATCCTACACAAACATCAACCCATGCACATTCAACACTGGCTTCCCAAGACCAAATTCAAGATCCCTTCAATATAGTTCAGATATTTAATTCTTAATTTGATAGCTGACTTCTGTAAGCAAACTAAACTATGATCTGAGATATTTGGCTTTACACAGCTAATACAGTACCAAAGACCATCAATTACTTAAGTTATGCTACAAAACACAAGGCTGAGATGCTCACCACAATTCCCCATCTTTTCTAATCAGTAATAAATACCACATTATCAATTCATTACATTCAGGCTGAAAATAATATTTATCTACAGCATGATAGTATACAGCAATCGAAGGAGGAAAAAGAAAAACTGTACAATAAAAATATAATCTCTCAAGGGCAAATCATCCTCTTGGGAAATTTTTTTTTAAGATGATCTCCAAGCCTTCCAATGAATTACTTCTGTAAAATTTCCAAAGCAATTACATACATATGCGAGGCCATTCCTTAAGCGTTACAACTAAGCTGAACTCGATTCCAACATGATGATTTCCACAACTACCATCCAAGACACAGAACTTCAGAACCTTATCCTTTTGTGCAGTTTACATCTACAATATCATTAGCACTAAAAACAGGGTCTTTTTGATAACAGGGCATCGATCTTCATTTTTAAATTAGCAATAAAAGACTCTTGTTCATTTAATCTTTGCTTATTTATGCACAGTGCCAACTCCCCCAACTTGGAGCAGGTTGAGAAGACAGTGCACACCATATTCTAGCTTTCAAGGTTCTCCATACCCTATTTCTGTAATCTTCTCTGCCCCTAATTCACTTGACTCCTTTGCTCAACCATTACTAGCATAGCTTGTAAAACATGGGCCTCAAATTACTTTCCTCTCCCTTTCCACCTTCTATTTTGCCGAACCATCCAAAAGTAGCTGTAAAATCTAAACACAATATCCCAAATTTTCTCCTACTTTTTTCTGACATTCTACAGCCTCTAGTTTGACATGCAAAAGGCATAGAATAACACTATTTAACACTGATTAGAACATGATCATAAATATCACAATATAAAAAAAATTCTGAAGGAATGTTATTTATCAATAAAATTTTATTTCAACTTTTTGTTTAAAGTAAGAATCCAGATAAAAGCATTTTGACGTACTTCAAAATAAAATCTTCAAAAGTACTTCAGTTACCAAATTTGTAAACATATGATTTAATTCTCAGCTCACGTTTTAAAAAGTTGATATACAAGCACTCTCTTAAGTAAATTATGACTTACTCAAACTAGCTATTTCAAAGAAGTCTGGTAATAGCAAAAAAAAACAAAGCTCTTACCTCAAACCGGTCTGGCACTGCAAGCTTTGGCGAAGGTACACCAACAAGAAAATCGATCAATGCCATAGTAAGAATGGTGAGAAACACAGCAAAATCACTGATGATGGCTCTCACCTACAATGACAAAGAACAAAATTTGCTACATACAAAAATGCCAGAATAAGGTGTTCTTTTATTATAAAAAAACTCCACAGCCAAAAGATAATACCACCAGTAGTAAAATTGTGCCTAATTACCATATTATTTTCTATTGTGGACAATGCAAATAAAATGCACAGTGATGGGGGCAATTATGTCTGATTTATAGCAAGTTTTTATTGTACTGAAAAGATTGCACAATATTAAATAAACTAATGAAGTCCCTTGCCTAGTATAGAAAAAACCTTGACCAAAAAATTCAATGGCACTGCACAGACTTTCCAAATGGTAAGGCGGCCCCTAAGCATTCAATACTATGGGCAGGAAATGCAAGTTCATTAAAGTGCACCAGCTGCCATATTAGTATAGGTAAATGTGCAGAGCCCAGGCCTTCATTTACACTGCATGTGGAGCTGTCAGTGATGCTCCCAATCCCACAAAGTCCAGGCCATTGCCATTAGAACAGGAGAAAATGCAGGATTAGACCTGCTCTTTCAATAAGATCATGGCTGACCTTTTATCTCTCATATATACAAACTGTATATTCAGTTTCTTAAGTATCTAAAATGTATCTCTGTGTTGGATATACTCAGCAATTGAGCATCCATAGCCTTCTGAAGTAGTGAATTCCAAAGATTATAGATGAAGGAATTTCTTCTCAACTCAGTTCTGAATGGCCAACCCCTTATATTGAGAATCTGACCCTAATTCTAGATACTCCAGCCTAGGGAAACATCAAGCCTGCATCTACCCCATCAAGCCCCTTTAACAACTACTCATTCTAAAAAAAAAATCAGTGCACGCAGACAGAAGAGACTGCAGATGCTGGAATCTGGAGCAACAATCTGCTGGAGGAACTCAGCAGGTCATGCAGCATCTGTGGGAGGAAATTGTCAACGTTTAGGCTCCTGATGCAGGGTTTTGACCCGAAACGTCGACAATTTCTTTCCTCCCACAGATGCTGCTCGACTCACTGAGTTCCTCCACCAGATGGTTTGTTATTTGAGCATGCAGAGCTATTATGCCTAATCTCTTCTTGTAAACAAACCTACCATTTCAGGAATCAATCTAAAGAAAGTTCATTGCATTCCCTCTATTGCGTGTATATCCTTCCTTAGGTAGGCAGACCTGATTTGTATTGAATATTTTAGATGCTGGGTCCTATATTTTGCAATAAAAATGTCTCCTGTGCCACTGAATGTCCAAATACACCAAATCCATTGCTTTGCATTTATCTATTCTGCTAATTACAACCTCACAAAGAAACAGATTTGCCAGAGAAATAAAGGATTGCAGATGCTGGAATCTAGATGAAAAACACGATGAAGCTGGAGGAACTCAGCAGGCCAGGCAGCATCCGTGGAGAAAAACAGGCGTTCAACGTTTCGGGTCAGGACCCTTCTTCAGGATTGAAGAGAGGAAAAGGGGAAGCCCAATATATAGGAGGGAAAAGCACAGCAGTGATAGGTGGACAAAAGAGGGGAGGTGGGGTGGGTGCAGGGTGGTGATAGGTAGATGCAGGTAAGAGATAGTGATGGGCAGGTGCGGGGGAGGAGGGGAGAGCAGATCCACCAGGGAATGGGTCAAAGGTAAGGAAAGAGGGGAAAAAAAGAGGAGAAAAAAACAGATAGGCTAGGAAAGGGAAGACGAAAAGCAGCATGGTGGGGGGTGGGGTTGAGGGAAGGGGGGGGCGGGAATTACTTAAAGTGGGAGAATTCATTATTCATGTCGTTAGGCTGCAAGGTTCCAAGACGGAAAATGAGGTGCTGTTCCTTCAGTTTGCGCTGGAGGAGGCAGAGGACTGACATATCTGTGACTGACATGTCATTTTCTCCCTGGTTATACACTGCATGGAAATTTTGGATAGAAATTCCAAACCCCCACATCATTGACCTGATTAAGAAATGAAAGACTTTTTTTTTAAAAAATAGCAATGTTCCCCCACCTCTTCCAATTATACTTCCCTATAGATGATCTAAAGACAGAAAGGAAGTCAACAATCCCGTATGTCGATGTATGATTAGCTGCTGACACTCCAGTCACACATAAACGTGTGGATAAGGATTTTAAATATTTTGAGCAATTGGATCCAGTGTCAATTGACAAAATCAATGCGGCTGAAGGTTTTGGAGCCAATGAGGGTACAGTTTTACTGTACTACCTCCATTATAGGAGTACAGTAAAAATCAAAATCTGCCAACCTTGAGACTTTTAAATCTCTTACTACATTTCACAGGCATTTAAATAGATACTTAAATAGGCAAGTAGAAGGATACAGTCCTAATGTGGGCAACTCAGAATTAGTGTAGATAAACAAAAAGGTCAGCATGGACGTGATAGGCCAAAGGGCTCAGTTCTGTGCTGTACTATGACGTAGTAATGCCAGATGAGCAGATTTTCAGGACCATTTGAATGTTGCCTATTAATATCCAACACACTTTTAGTTTGCTTTTTTTTTTAAATGTTACATAGTGGTATAATAAATATTCCAGTGAATCTGCTGAGTTTAAAAGAGTATGGAAAACAGAACGTGGTGGTTTAAAAGGAACACAGGGACAGGGCCCTGCTTGGTTCAAAGGGAGTGCAGAAACAGGGCCTCAGAGTTTAAAAGGAGAATGGGAATAGGGCGCAGGAACAGGGCTGTAGCAAGTTTGCAGAATCAAGTGAATGAGTTTTGAGGGAGTGTGAGAACATGGCCCCAGAGTGCGTAAGAGGAGCATGGGAATAGGGCCCCAGTGAGTTTAAAATGGACCAAATTAACAGATCCAGGTGAGCCACTGGGTTCAATGAAAAACCATATTGCGGAATATCAGAGAAGAATTTTGGAGATAACAACATACTCAAAACTAGAATGAGATTGATTCTACTTTTTAAAGCAGATAAAACCCTCCTAAATATAAACACAGCACAATTACTTCATACCTTACCTTTGTTGGGAAGTAACGTTTAGTTTTGAACTGTTTCAAGAAGGAACAAAGAAAAAATGTTGCAAAGAATAAAATGATGGACCAGAAGAGGACATCAGGAACATAAGGTCCATGTTGGCCACAGGCTGGACCAACAAACATCCCACCATATGTCTGACAATCCTGAGGAAGAACATACAAAAGTATAACTGATTGTTTTGTGAATGCTTTTACTTTCACATTCAGAAAAGCATGCAACATATTAAACAAAATATTACTAAAATTCATTCAAAACATGAAATGTGCTTATCTCATTCTACATTGACAGGCTTTGTTCACCACTGCCAACTGGGTAACTCAATGCATTTCTAAGGATAGTTTTAAATACAACAGATTGAGGCATAAAGATATCTAAACACTATACTCACTGAAACGGTGAGATTCCCCCATGAAACATTATCTGCAGATATATTTTTTTGGTGCCAGATATCCAATGTATGATTGGAAGGATTGGATGGTTCAGCACAGACACACCTAAGAAAGTAATTTTACCCAAAGGAAAAAAAAAAAATCAGACATTTAAAAACATTACAGAGTATACAAGAAATCAATTTTTTCCCTCTGTGGTGAATTATCCATTCCGATTGGTCCTTTGACCATAAAGCACAAGTTAAAGCAAACTTTTTAAACCAACATTCATAATATCATTTACCAACCGTGCAATGGAAAAAATGTCTTTTCTGATACTGTACACATCCAGATCTGTCAATATTTTCAATGAAATTATTCTGCCATGAAATCATCATCCACAAATGTTATTGGATTAAAGAATGAGATAGATTCCACTTTGAGCTCTGACATATCAATCCAAATCAATTTATCAAGTACCTATTTTTTTTTTGTTTTCATCTCCTTCACATGCATTTCCCATATTTTGTAATGTAATGCATTGAATTTCAAACCACAACATGATACTCTGTGTTACACGATAACTGTTTAGGCTCATTTTAATTAAAGCAGCTCTTAATAGGTAATGAACTGAATAAGTACTATTTGGACCGGATATTGAAGTCATCAAATAAATACTTCAGTGAGGGAGTGGAGGGAATGGAGTGGGGGACAAGGTTTGGTGGAAAAAAGGAGAGTATCGGTAATCAGTATTTCAATCGAGGTGCAGGTGAACGTAATTATCTTGTATATAGACAGACTTGCTTTTTATGCTCTTTCATTATTTCAGGGCCTCAGGTGAAACAGTAATATGCAGCAGTTAATTTATGCACTGCTAAAACAGTTACAAGATACAGGTCCTGCCCAGCTTACAAACGCCCAACTTATGTCCAGCCTGTACATACGAGCAAGTGTTTGGGAGACCTGTGGGGTGGCTTTGCTGGCTGCTGCAGGGTTGCGGGCACCTTGTCACGTGGGAACTTGGCTCACGGCTGCATTTCCGACTTGTGAACTGTTCAGGCTATGAACAGTTGACAGGAATGGAACACTGCCGTAGCCTGGGGAGGACCTGTACTAAAAACAAAAATCAGTTTTGGTGATGCTGTCAGCAATTTACAATTCCAGCTCGTGGCTATTATATGAGATTCAGGGATAACAAAAGTGCATCATTTACGGGTATGGCAGAAGTGCCCATTCAATTAACATAACCTCAGAAAAACCACCCACACTAGCTGAAAGAAATAACCCAGTACTCTCAGTATAAACTGATGGATTGAAGTGTATTTTTAAAAAATTAATCATGATGAAAATACTTTCAATCCAATATTGCATAATGAGAAAAGATTAAATCAATAATCTTGTAGTATGGGGACTTTTAAGAAACAGTGATCAAATTGATAGAATTTTATATAACAATTTAAAGCAACTTAAATCAGTATGAAACCAGGTCTGAAATATTAAATCAAACTACAAAGGCCTGAATTAGATTGGAAAGCCATAGTAAAAGGTCAACAAGCAGTAGCTAACATTTGAAGCATTAATATAACAAATACATCTTTACATCTATACATAGACAAATACACCTTTAAGGTGGAAATACCCAACAGAAAGTGATACTGCCATGACTAATAAGAGAAGCTAGATAGCATTACATTGAAGAAAAAGTTTATATAATGTTGCCAATTAGAGCACCAAGCCCGAGGATTGGGAAATTTTCAGAATTCAACCAAGTACAGAAGGAGAAAGCAGAATACGAAAAGTGAGAACCATTAAAAGATTGCACAAACTTCTATAGTTATATAGAAAATGAAAAAGGTTAGCCAAAGTTATTATAGGTCTCTTACAAAATGAGCCAGGAGAAACTATATTGGGGATTAAGTAAATAACAGATAAACAAATACCTTGCAGAAATAATGAACAAGTAGTCTAGGGTGAGAGAGTGAATGAGAAACTGTAAGAAATTAATATTGGTTTAAAAAAAGTGTACTGGAGAAATAAATGTGACTGAAGGCCAAAATATCCCCAAGACCTAACAATCTAGGGAGAAAAATGACCATGAAGATAGTAGATATCACTGTCCAAAATTTCATGCACTCCAAAATGGTACCTACAGATTGAAAGGTGACAAACTATATTTAAGAAAGGATAGAATGAGAAAACAGGGATCCACAGATCAATTTGTAGAGAAAATGATAGAATCTATCACAAACAAAAAGGTAGTAGGGCACTTCGAATTGGTAATATGATTTGGGCAGAATTAATAATAATGTATTAATATATAATTATTAATAATAATATAATAATAATAATAATAATAATAATAATAATGAGGGCAGGCACAGTAGTGAAGTGGTTAGCATAACGCTTTACAGCGCCAGCGACCCGGGTTCAATTCCAGCCACTGTCTGTGAGGAGTTTGTACATTCTCCCCGTGTCTGCGTGGGTTTTCTCCGGGTGCTCCAGATTCCTCCCACATTCCAAAGATATACTGATTAGGAAGTTGCGGGCATGCTATGTTGATGCCGGAAGTGTGGCAACACTGGCGGGCTGCCCCAGAACACTCTACACAAAAGATGTATTTCACTGTGCGGTTCGATGTACATGTGACTAATAAAGATATCTTATCTCTTATTTATGAAAGGGAAATCATATTTGATAAATGTGTTTGACATCTTAAGTCAAAAAGAAGTCAAACACGTTTGTGAGAGCTGATAAGGTACAACCAGTGGATGTGGTGTATTTAGACTTAAAAAGCCATTAAACAAATTTAGAGAGCGGAGGATAACATACTGGAGGCAACTGGTGGTTGGTTAATGGACAGAAACAGGATGGGAATAAACTGATCAATTTTGGGGTTTGGTGGCTTTAAGTAGTTGGGTACAGCAGGGATTAAAGCTAGGGGTTCAGCTGTTTACTACATATATCAATGGTTTGGAGAAGGCGGCCAAATTTAATACATCCATGCTTAATGACAATACAAAGTTCGATTACATTGCAGGTTGTGAGGAGGTCACCAATCCCAACAGCTGCTTTAAATGGACAAAATCATGAGCTGCATAAATGATAGAAAGAAAACAAGATGTACAATATTACTTTCACCATATTTTGAGGAATCGGCCCAAAACTGGATGGTCCTTCTTGCACCACTAGAAGTTGATTCAATCAAAAAAAAGTGGGGATCCGTATAGTGTAATGTTCTGTTCATTACCCCAACAAGTGATCCCCATTAGAAAGTCTGGCAAAAGGAATTACCATTGACGTCAATAATTTTTTTTCAGTTATAGACATCTTAAATATATTTAGGAATTATCTAATATACATTGTGCTAATTTAAATGGAATGTTAACCTTAAAGTTATAAAATCATTGACAAAATTGATCGGCAGATCCCATTAGAGAATGGCCCAACACCTTATTTTTCAGAAAACAAAATCTGCCTAATCTTTCTAAGATCTGTCTATGGTGAAAAAGGGGAGTCAAACAATATTACTGCTCTGTAACCAGTGACTCTTACCAGTGCCTCATTTCCAACCAAAAATAAACACACTATGCTAATACCTAATGAAGGTTCAGAAGATTGCAGATATTGGAATCTGGAGCACAAACAAGCTGCTGGAGGAACTCAGCAGGTCAGGCAGAATCTGTGGAGGGAAGTGGACAGCTGATGTCTCGGGTTGAGTCCAAATGCAGGGTCTTGACCGAAGATGTCGACTGTCCATTTCTGCTGCCTGCTCCACTGAGGTCCTCCAACAGCTCTTTGTTTTATACTAACACCCTCTCTCTGTTCCACTTTGCACTTTTTACTCACAACCATCAACATTATTGTTTCTGAATACTAAAATCACAGGCAAATTTTGTAATAAGATCTTGCACTAAAGGAATTTCATTCAGAACGTTTTTCCATACTTTTATCAACCCCGGCCTCCATGGACCCTGTCTACACTTCTCGCTGCCTTGATAAAGCAGCCAACATCATCAAAGACCCCATCCTCCCGGACATTCTCTCTTCTCCCCCCTCCCAATAGGCAGAAGATACAAAAGCCTGAAAGCATGTACCACCAGGCTCAAGGACAGTTTCTATCCTGCAGATATGAGACTACTGAACAGACTTCTTGTACAATAAAATGGACTCTTGACCTCATAGTCTTCCTCGTCATGGCCTTGCACCTTATTGTTTGCCTGCACGGAACTTCCTCTGCAACACTTTATTCTGCATTGTTATTGCTTCTCCCTTATACTACCTCAATGTACTGATGTGATGAAATTATCTTTATGAACGGCTTGCGAAACAAAGTTTTTCACTGTACCTTGGTACGTGTGACAATAATAAACCAATTTACCAATTTAGGCCAACACAGAATAAAACAAAGAGTTGCATTTTTATTGAGGCTGCAAGAGCATCAGGACAATGAACCATATATGTTTGGCTGTGATATCTCTCCCAAATGACCCAGACTCAAAGCACAAGGCTAACCCCTCTGTATCTCCTTTGACTCAAGGCACAGAGCCATCCATATGCCTCAGCTCTGAAGAAGGGTCTTTGACCCAAAACGTCAACTGCAGATCACGTTACCACATTAATCTTCCCACAAATGCAGCCTGACCTGCTGAATATTTCCGGCATGTTCTGTTTTTATTTCAGAGGTGCCCCTTACCCTTACTCCGACCTTGACTGAAGGCCCGTCCCCAAGCCTTCCCCCTCCCTCACTGGCATAAGGTGCATGGTAGTAGGAGATAACTCCATCAGAATTACATTAAACAAAGAAAAATGTGCCATTTGTTTCTGCTTACGAGTATTGAGTAAGTGCCTCCAGATTAGTTTTCATGTTAAACGGATACTTCTCTCCCAAGTCAAAGAGCTTCTCCAAAGCTTCATAAATGAATATAATGCAAATAAGAGCAGCAAAGGCCTCTTCTGTGAAGCGAGTTATGTAGCAAACCAGGCTACTCGAATCAGTGGCAACCAGTGCTATACACAGAAATGCAGTCCACAGTCCGATGCTGGCACGGAGCGAGAGATATGAAAGTTCATATTCCCTGTTGAAAGAAACAGGTAACTGAGTCACATTTTCAGTGTGTGATTGGTGATAAGATAAATACATAATCAACGCAATTACAGTAACTTGTGTATGAACCAATTTAGAATAAAAAAGCAGTTTGAAGTATTTGCCTGATTGACTCTATGGGTATCCTATTATGTTGGCTATCAACACCATGTGAAAATATGCTTCTGGACCACAACAAATGATTTTCTTCATTACTTAAGACTGATGCTTTCTGATATTCAGCAAGCCAAGAAATGAAGGTCTCACACGTCTTCAGTTCAAGTAGTCAATTCAGATATTCCTTCCTGCACTAGATGAAACATTGCCCATCCAAATAAGTTTACTTCTGAGAAAAGGAACCTGACAGAATTCTCAAAGACAGCCATGGCTTCCAAAGTAAACCCTTTAGTTTTTTTTTTAAAAACACTCATGGAGTAGAAATAGATCCACGGTATCTTCCACAAAACTTTCATGTGCCATGACCAAATAATATGAAAATGGTCAACTTTTAAATTCAATGCCAGGAACACTCAGATCAACAATTTGAACAATGCCAGGCACAGTAACCATTACAATCTGTAAACAAATATCTGGAATAGTCTAAGATCCAATTTTCTTTCCCCCCACCCCCTACTATTTTCTGATGTCACCCAGATATGAAGCTCACTCCCTAAACAATGACCAGAAAGAAATTCATGACTGCCACAGCCAGATAGCTGAGCATCTTGGCAAATACTACATTACTGTTCTTCTTAAATGTTGAGAGTCTAATCTCAAAATGCAATATTTAATGCAGAAAACCGGGTCTGCAAAACTGGGTCCTCAAACTTTCAAGGAGCTGAAAGTCTATTTCTTCATAGATTTCTGTACCACGGAGATAAGGAAAAAGATAGTATTATTAATTACTATTCATAACAGTTCAGAAAAGATAGTTGCAGGGAGATTCAAGATCTCTTCATCAACTCATGAATCTGATTATTGTTGTTTGGCATATCAAAGCAAGTCCTTCAACAATTTAACAATAAATGGCCAGTCCATCCATGGGATTTGACCAGCATCTTTGTGGCATTTTTAGAATACTTTCATGATCTACTAGTGTGATGCAAACACCTCCCACTGTTTGTCATCCTCAGTAAATTAAATCACAGGACTGGAAAGACTCGTAGAACATTTTTCTTCTTAATGCAGGGCTTCTATTCAAGGATAGTCCCTGTTCGGAAAGCAATTTATACAACCCATCCAGAAATGGAGCTAAACTCCTTAAAGTAACTTGACTTTAAATACTAACAGCATCTCAGCCATGTCCAATGATATTAAGAGTTATACAGTGCTCCTTATTTAGCAATCTACTCAACAACCACTGTTTAAAAACCAAAAGGAATTTTCTGTGCTTCTCGGCAGTGGAGGATTGAGAGCTGAGACACAAATGGCTTCAGAGTGTGGGTCTGAAGACATCAAAAGTGGTAAGATTTAAAACTCAATAATGATGCATTAGGTTTAGGGTTAACGCCAATGTGTGCAACCGGTCAATGTTCTTCCTTGCTAATAATGTTATACCTTTTGGTGCCAATGAGTCTCCTACTGGATCCAAATGGCAAATGACTAGAACTTGCAAAGACATACTACTTGATCTCAATCCAAGCTTCACCATTTTGCAAGTGATGAAAACAAATACAAATTCACCACATATTATAATGTGACTTAATGGATAATATCAACCCTTAATGAGGGAACTCAGGGGAGTATTGAAACGCAGATTGTTAAGTTAAAATTAAAACTGAAACTTTCATTTACCAAATGCTATAACAAAAATAAAGTTTGACTACAGGAAAGTGTTGGACGAGTGTATCTTTTAATCGGTACAAGAAGGAAATAAGTCACGTGGTTGACAGCTCTTCTTTGATGGAACATTGGTTATTCAATGAGCATTTTTTTTTAAATGAGAGAATGCCAACTTATTGCAGGCTTAAGTAGAGAGTGCAACTGCTTCCTTTTTCTCCAAGTCTAATAAAGGGGATTGGATAGAATTAACGTTACAAGTTGACCTTGGGTATACAAAGCAATATTTTTTTTATTTCACTCACTGCACGCAAATGAAAATATGTTTTTATTTCAAAGACCTTTCATAATCACGGGACATTCTAAAGCTTAAAAATACTTTTGAAATGTTGTCACTGATGCAATGTAGGAAAGCTACTGCCAAGTCTGGACACAGCAAATCCCACAAGCAGCAATGCGATAATAACCCAATTATATGACTTTTTAAAGTGGTATTGCTTAAACTGCGGAACAGCAAGAATGACTTTACTGCTCCCCTTTGATATAGTTTCCTTGTAGTATTTTACATTCGACTTAGAACAAAATCAGGCCTATAATTTGACATCTCATATGAGAGGTGGCAGCTCCAACAGCGCAAACCTTCCCTCAAGAACATCACCTTAGATTTGTGTGTTCGAGTCTCTGGACTGGGACTTGAATCCACAAACTTCTAGCTCACAGGCAAGAATGTTCCCCCTTCAACCACATTCTCAGGAGTACCAAGCTTCCCTTCCACTTTTTCCCTCACTGCAGAAGTTACGTTTACACCTTGCTCTGCTCAACTCTGGCACATCTGCGTGCACGCACACACACACTCATTATCCTAGAATACACATTGATCTAGTGACAATTTCATTTCCAAAAGTAGCAAAGAAAAAACTTACTTGCAGAATTTGAATAATATTTTTTCAAACACCAGAACAGGTCCTGTGCTTCCCAAAATGGTAAGTGGCTGTCCAGCGAACAAGGAGTAGACAATTCCTGTCATTGAAGCTCCAAAGAGAGATTCTAATGCACTCTGCATAAAATAAACACATACGTAGTTATTTGCACAATTAACAGTGTGGGTGGTGGGGAAACTCAAGCCACTGCATAGGTGAGCAGGAGCAAGGGTAGGGGGAGAAGAGAGGGTTAAAAACATTGTGCATCAGCAAGCACAGAATAATTATTTTAAAAACCTTTTTTTGGCAGGGCCTTTTATATGTTTAACAAAAACAAAAAATGCCAGTAGAATTCAGATGATGAGGCAGCAGCCATGATGAGAGACACACTGTCAACATTTCAGGTTAATGAGCCTTCATCAGAACTGAAGTGAGAAATCAAGGATATTTTAAGTTGCAGTGAGGGAGAAGGATGGGGATGGTATGTCTGTGATAGGGTGCAGATCAAAGTTGTCAAAGGAACAATTAATTTAACAGTTAGAAACTAACGAGAAAAAAAATTAAGATGTCCAGTGTTCTCTCCATCCCTTCAGTTTTGCAAAATAAAACACACTTGTTTTCTCTCTTTTCTTTGATGAAGGGTTTTTGATCTGAGGCTTGACTCTGTTTATCTCTTCATGAATATTACTTGCCAGTAAAGCACATCTAGCATTTTGTGATTTCGTTGATTTCTTGCATCAGTAGTTTTCAGCTCCTTTTACATATTTTAATTTAATTCAATACTGCAAGCCCATCCTATTCAAGGTGAGACAAATTGTTCAAGAAGATTAATATACTAGGAGCAAGACATGGTTATTTCAACTTATTGATGCACAATGCAAAACCCAAAAGACTCGAACTGCCGACATCCTGCAGCATGTGCCTTAAAGGTAGACTGTTATGCAAAAAATGCCTGCAAGTATTTTAACAACATTCAATTGCCTTTTTAATTGAGGTAATGCATAGAAGGAAGAGCACATCAAAAGTTGTCCTTCAACTCATTCCTGACCTCAAGGAAATTAAAATTTGTCATAATCCAATTGTTTAAAGATAATAATATTCTATTCAAACTATATTCATGAAACTGTTCACCTTTAAATATTGTCTTTTTTTATTACTTCTTAGCAATATCAACAGTTTATATTATTATGGATTATAAGATGATGAAACTAAGTGCCCTGGTGATTTTAATATCCATCTCAAGTTTTTTTATGAGATGTTTTATTAAAGCAGGCAGTTATAGATTTACACCAACTCCAAGCATAAATAATTTTGCCAGGTCCCACTTCATATTGCTCAATAGCTTGAAGATACCTTGGTTACAATGAGAGAGTTGTTGCATTATTGAATTTGGAATGTATCATTCTGCCACGAAACAAGTGCCCTTTAAGGTTATGGTCAAATTGCCAAGTGAATAAAGCCTCAGGTCATTCAGAATTTGCGCTGCATCAAGAAGTCTTTCGAATTTAAATCTGCTTGTCAATTTTAGTTCCCAGCTCAAAACTGTACAGCATTTGAAAACTGTTGTGTCTGCTCAGTGATACACATTATTAACATATTGAAACACAGATTACAGATTGCGTGCTACAAAAATGACAATGTTGCCTGCAAAGCTAGTTCAAATTTCCACGTTTAACAGAAGTAGGCTAGTCAGCTCCTGGCAGGCGGTTTGGTCATTCGAGGAGACTGCCTCGTCCCATTTACTGACATTCATTTTTTTTATTTTCCTTCCAAAACACTGAGAAATGTAATCAAACTGCAACTTACCTTTCCATGCTCCAAGGTATCACTAATAAATGATTAGTTAGTAACACCCTGGAAAAAGAGAGCTTTCCTAGTGGAATTCAATTGTGTGGCATAAACAGGAAACGTAAGTAGAAATAAGAAAAAATTGACTCAGATACGTACTATTCTATTTTCTGTTGCTTCCCCAAGTAATCCTCCAAAAGTGATGACAGGAGACATACAAGCACAATAAAGGAACAGAATGGAAGCTAGGCACTGCAGACTAATTGCATCCTTGAAGTCACTCAGGTAGAATGGCGACTTCCTTTTAATATCGCGGATTAAGCCACCAAAGATCCTGTGAAATAAGTTATACAAAACTTAAGAATTCAACAACTTATTTTAAATGCACATGACAATTTGCAGAAACACATGTTTTATTCCTTCAAGCTAGGGCAAAAATATTTGAAAGCTCAGTCACTGCTCCCCCATAAAGTTTAATATCTCATTAACTTTTAAAGTCCAACTTAAATTATAGTTAAATTAGTTTAACCCAATAATTATGCTCTGAATAACCAACAAAATTATTGGCCATGCTAATAATCCCAAATATCATTAGAGTAATTTATTACTTAGAACCATTTTGCTCTTTGGTATTTGGAACATTCCCTTTTGACAATAATCTGTATAGATATTTGTTGCCTGTGTTGTATGTTCAGAGATCAAGTCTACCACCCGAACTGCAAAAGGACTGCAACCTTCCTTGTGGTGCAGTGTGCCAGCAATTTCATGCACATTGCTCACAGGTGCTGCACATCAACAATGAAATCTCCCAGAACCAACAACAATTCCACTTCTTCACTGCTGGGCCACTATGTCTACAGGCAATGAATCACGTGGATCCTGGTAGCAGTTGTGACATCTTTATTCTGAGGCACTGCTGTGCCATCAGCATTTGAATTAACAAGTAATGAAGCAGCATCTGTTGGTGATATAGCTCATAACCCCTGCAAGTAACCCATGTGCACCCAGGCAACATGAAAGAAAAGGTCAGGTAGTGAAATTTGATACATCTCGATAATAACAAATAAAAAGAACTACTTTGAAGAACGGATGCCAAGATGCATGGCAATCTGCTGTATTCTGCGCTACTTCACCAGGAAGAAGGCTCAACTAAATCAAAACAAACAGCCAGGGACATAACATCAAACCCACTCCTTACAGGCTCCCAATCAAAAAGTTCTACAGTTTTCTGATTCTCAATCTCTCTGTAACCACAGTGCTTTGAGCTGTTCACCTTTTGGAAGGAACTGTTTTGTTTCCCCAATTTAGACCCTAATTGGATGACTTCACAAATGCCTACGTTGAAATTCATTTGCCTTAGTTGTGCATCAGTTTAATCTGCTAACATCTAATAATTTAACACTTCTCTTTACACTGCTTACAATACCACCTTCCTTTACAGTATTATCAAACTTGTATCTTCTATTAAGTCATCCAAGCCGCCAGTAAAGCATTGCAGTCCTACCACAGATCATAGTCACTGAGCTGGAAGGTACTGAAACAGCCCAGTTGGCCCACTGGGTCCACACCAACCGTCAAGCACCCTGTTAGACTGAAGCAAAAGACAAGCTGCTGGAGGAACTAAGCAGGTCAGGCAGCATCTATGGTCGAGTTCCGCTGAGTTCCTCCAGCAGCTCATTTTTGTTCTAGATTCCAGCATCTACAATCTCTCGTGTACCCAGTTAGACTAATCTTTTTTTTCCATTTATTCTCCCCACATTCTCATCAACTCCCCTGGATTCTACCACTCACCTATACACTTTAGGCAATTTACTTCCCTAACGTACCAACCTGTAAATCCCAAGGATGGAGGAAGAAATCAACAACATAGAAGAAATTCCACACAGACAGCACTAGGGGTCAGCAGTGAACAAGGGTCACTGTAGCACAATGAGTCAATTAGAGTAACACACACAAAATGCTGGAGGAAAGCAGGTCAAACAGCATCTATGGAGGGAAATTACTAGTTGACGTTTCAGGTCGAGACCCTTCATCAGGACTGTTAATTAGAGTATCCACTCATTATCTCCATTTTCTGTCCGTCTCAGCCAATTTCCAAACAAGTTTCATTTCCTATCTAATCTTGAGAATAAGTCTTTAGTGCTTTTACTTTCTATATTACCATTAATTTGCTTACAATAATTTTGGTGAGTTTCCTTCCCTAATTCAGTATTAGTTACCCTGGTTTGTCCAGCTGTCTGTCCTTTTCCACTATTGTAAATACAGATGTAAGGTATTAATCAACGAATCCACATGTCCTTATTTTTATTTCAATAGCAGTGTTGATAGAGTCAGCAACAAAATCTGTTGGAGGAACTCAGCAGGTTGAGCAGCATGTAGATAGAGTCCCCATTTTGTTTCATTCTACTTTATTCACTCAATTGTGAAATTGAGTTGATTTTAATATCCCTTGTAAATTTCATTTCAACTTCCTCTTCTAAAGTTCTTGCTGTTTCCTAATTTTTTGAAAATTATTTTTGGTCTTTGTATCTCTGCCACTGGCATGAAAAGGATTCAGCTTTGCATTTGTTTTTTTTTCCCTTGTTTTATTCTCTCCTTGTTTTATTCTCTCCTTGCCTGTTAAATTGCGGCAATTTCACTTTGGTCAAGTACAGGTCTTGTTCCTCAGGAGTATAAACTGGTTCCATGACATATTAATTTCTTTGAATAACATTCACCAATTTTAGTTTCTCTGCATTTCTCATATTTGTTATGAAACTCATATTCATTATAAAGACAAATACAGCCTGCTCCCCTGTTGATTCTAGGCTATATTGTTGCAAGATTAAACTAACACCAATCCAGAAATTCACTACCTTTCTAACCTGAGGCAGTCAATTTCCAATCACATAAACATTAAAATTCCCCACTAAATTTTCTGCCTTCGGTTTATCTTATTTCTCCATTTATACATTCTACCATTTAACAATTTCTAGCAGGTGACTTTACGTAATTCTCACTAGTCTTAGATAATTTATATTTTAATTCTGCCCATAACATCTCCACTTTCTGTTAACCCCAAGTTTTATATGACATAGGTGATCAGATTCTTGGTCATAAAAGCTACTTCTCTGCCAGGTTTCCAAATGTTCCTGTAGACTTTGCACCTGGCTGACCCATGGGATTATTGCCACTGTACTTCTTCATGGTAAAACTCACAGGGCAGGGAGGTGTTGATAATTTGGTGAATTGCAGAGATACATGTGGTTGAACATAATCACAATAGCCAGCGTGTGTTAATGCACAAGGATACCAAGTTTAACGGGAGAACGTTGTGCAAGCCACTGCTCTAAACTGGACATTGACAAGTTTCTGAAGCCTTGTTATGTGTCCATCTATCCAATGACAAAATGACCAATTCTGATGTGACGGAGAAAGCAATATCGAGTTTCAAAGGCTATAACGTGCCAGGACAGTAGAGCAGTTCTTCTTCAAGCTTGCCTTGGGCTTCATTATCACAGCGTAGGAGCCCACTGCAGTCTTTTAAGTCAATCGTCTGTGATAGTGGTTGTTTATTTCCCTTTCCGTGAGCACATTTGACCTGCTATTTGGCCTGAAACACGCTACGCAAAAAGATGCACTTCACTGTGCGTTTCAATGTACATATGACTAATAAAGATATCTTATCTCGTGTCTTTACCACCTTCTAATTGCCCCATTGACAACTCATCACCATAACAAACTTGGCATCAACCTATCTCAGATATTCCTTTTGTCCTCTCCTCCTCTTCCCTCGCACCTTCTCTGCAATTTAAAACTAACTTGTTTTCTCCCTTGCCCAGTTCTGACTTTGACCTGAAATGCTAGTTCTGTTTTTCTTCCTACAGATGCTACCTAACTTGCCGAGGGTTTCCAGCATTTTCTGGTTTTGTTTCAGATTTCCAGCATCTGCAACACATTTTGTTATTGCTCAGGAACAAGAATGGAAGGGGAGGAGATGTGTGTTGTGAAAGGGCTGGTGAATCAGTTTTCCTACAATGTAAATGATTGGTGTTACAAAGGGACCACTTAGCAAAGTGACCAGCCACCTGTAAAGCACCTTTTGATCTTGTTTAAAATTAAAGTCATCACGTACAATACCCAAAATGCAACTTTCCAACTTTAGAGACCAACTCTATAATGGAGTCTGGCTAGTATTAGTGGAATAGATGTTGAGCCAGATAACACCAAAAACCCACGACTCCTCACACTTCCCTAAAAGTGCTCTTTTTCTTTGTCACTGTACCAGAATTTAACTGGTTTGGTTTGTACTTCCACAAATGTAGCATACTGCCTCAAATCATAGAGCAACACAAACAGGTGAATGTCTTTATCTGCCCAATGGAAGTCGTGAGAGGATAAGCTGGTCCAATGAGACAGCCACAGGGGTTAGGGAAATGTTGTGTGGTTTGGCATGACTGTTCTCATGCAGATATTGGTGATTAGATCAATGAAAAGAAGGGGGGTTGGGGGGGGGGGGGGAAGGAATAAGATATCGCAACAAAGAAACATTATTCAGCAGTTACCCCAGGTAAAACGAGTGCACATCAAAAATCCTGAGTAACTCTCAAGTTATCTGATACCATCAGTAAAAACTAGTATTATTACATCAACCAACGGTTATATATCCAATCCAACTTTCCTCAGTATTCATGTATACAGAAAAGATCATCACGTTACGTGTACAAGGGGCACTGTAAATGAGGCCAGTTGAAAATTAGCTCCAACAAAACCATATGGCAGAAAGTTGCATTAGTTCAAAACTAAGCATTTGCCTTAACAGTTTAGATAGGATATTTGAGTAACTATAACTGTGCAGAAAAATACTGTACTGAAAATAACAGGAAGGCATTGTGTTTCAGCCTGTATTTATAAAACATTACCCAATCTCCCCTTCCTCAACCTCCATGTCTGTCATAAGTATCAAAGATTATGCATATAAAGCAAAGAAAAATTAAAAGCTAAAGACTGCATTAAAACCCACAGAATTGCTTTTCCATTCTTCATTCTACCAAACATCATACAGCTTATATGCGCTAATGTGTGATTAATTTCACAGGAAAAAATACCTCCATGGTAATTAATATGCACAACAAACCTTCCAGTACGCTCAAGCTCTGGCCCGGTGTGATGTTCTTCGTGATTTGAGGCTCCATGGGTAATTGGTGGACCACTCGGAAGAGGAGGACACTTCCGTTTTTCCTTTTCAAATGCATAATACAGAAAAATAATGAGCTGCAGCAACGTTTCGTTTTATCTTTTTCTGATCCGAAAACTAAAAGTTCAAGATTAAATTACAAACCATTCAAAAGTATTCAAGGGATCTTTTGTTGACCAAAGCTACAGTAATATCCCTGACACAAGTGCAATTTGTAACTAAATTGCAAAACTAAGTGTTGGAAAGGATGCAGAAGAGATTTACTCGGATGCTGCCTGGTTTAGAGAGTACGTATTGAGGAGAGACTAAGGGAGCTAGGGCTTTACTCTTTGGAGAGAAGGAGGATGAGAGGAGACATGATAGAGGTGTACAAAATATTGAGAGGAATAGATAGAGTGGACAGTCAGCACCTCTTTCCCAGGGCACCAATGCTCAATACAAGAGGGCATGGCTTTAAGATAATGGGTGGGAAGTTCAAGGGAGATATCAGAGGAAGGTTTTTTACCCAGAGAGTGGCTGGGGCATGGAATGCGCTGCCTGGGGCGGTGGTGGAGGTAGGTGCATTGGTCAAATTCAAGAGATTACTAGATAAGCATATGGAGGAATTTAAAATAGAGGGATATGTGGGAGGAAGGGGTTAGATAGCCTTAGGTGAGGTTTAAAGCTCGGCGCAACATTGTGGGCTGAAGGGCCTGTATTGTGCTGCACTGTTCTATGTTCTAAATGGAACAAGGATGAAATAAGGAGAACAGCTATTGAATATCGATTGAGAGAGAGAGAGAGAAGAAAATGTTGTTACTAAAAAGCAGAAATGGAAGGGAAAATACCCCCGAATGGAGACTATTTAAACTATTCTTCAAACTGCTGGCATGCTGAATATGGATCAATGTAAATGAATTTCCCAAAAATTATCAACAGTGGAGAAAATATACTTAAGTTAGCCAGAATGCACCATTTTTGATGAAAATCTACAACTGAAATCCCCTAGAAATGGGAATATCTTCAGCATTTGAGGTACTATACAAAATTTACTTCCTGCACCAGCCTCTCAATTAACCAACATTCATGTGCAAACAGGCATAGAGAACCATTTTATCAGCAGAAGGTTATAGCTCGGCCCCATTCATTACTCACCAGATAACTCACTGAAATGCAATCCAGAGAGCTTATTTTATCATTTTTACTCCAAACCACAGGAACACACGCAACTGTATTGCCATTAACAGCGGTCAAAGATTTTAAATCAGTGTTTTGTATGAACAAAAATAATGTAAATAAATAAACTGTTGTAACTAAATGACCTGCAATGACTTTCAGAATGTGAACAAGTGCAAAATATTGTAAGTTCTGGGAATCTGAAAATGCAGGTAAATGTTCAGGAGGTTAAGAAAATGTTTTAGAAAAGCACAGTCAATGCTTGAAGTCCATGTCACTTAATCAAAACTCAGGAGTCGGAGATAAAGTTTTAAAATGGAGAACAAGGGAGCAGAAAAGGGACGATAGTGCAAGGTCAATGAAGATATTAATGGAATAAGAAAAGAAATAGAAAGGGTGGTCTGGGGTAGGTGCAAGTGTAGAATAACTAACTGAAATTACCAGAGTTAACTGATGTAACTGCTGGAATCCAAATTAAAAACATTGTAAGTGCTGAATATCTGAATTCCAGCTCTCCGATACCACTTGATCCCTCCCTCCGTACCATATCCTCTGGGCATTTTTCCTCTACAATCTCAACCTCCGAGTCCCCTCAACTACACACAGTTTGCTTCTACCTCCTCCACAAGAGTCACGAACAAGACTGCACCAGTGGTGCCACAACATCAGCCTGTTCTTATCCTACAGAACTCATTTATCCAAAATAAATAATTTTTTCTTCCAATGTCCATGGCTCCCAATGCCCTCTTCACGTGAACCGGGGATTTATCTATATTTCTTCGAGTTTAGTACACTCCATTTGCTGCACACAAAAATGTATACATCACGTTTGCAATACAACCTCAGGATTGGTTAGAATCTAATAAAGCAGGAATGAGAGGTAGAAGGGATGCAAGGGTTTAGGGGGGTAAACTTAAAACAGAACTTCCAAGTGTAGCAATTAGAACCGGAGATTCTTAAGAATCCACATTAGAAAAATCACAGAAATTTTGCAAGGGTGTAAGATGAGGACAGATTGCAGACATAGGGAGGGGTGCAGGATTTGAAGACAGGTTTGAGGTTTAAAACTGGAATGTTGCTTAATGTGGATCTAATGAAGGTCAATATTAATAAATGAAACTTGAATTAGGCCACACTAGCAGAGTTATGGAAGTTTACAGAAAGTGCATTGAAGGTAACAAAAGCTTAGGTGAAATCAGGACCCATATGTCCAAAGGACAAGTTAGCCCGTTTTTATCATCATATAAATCCTATATGTGACAGATGTAATTCAAAGGTGGCTTCCCTGATGCATGTTTTAGTCCTGTCCCCTTTTGGAAAAATATTGGAAAGACATTTTTAACATTATTTCATCTGTATTGAATATTGATTTACAACCTCATCCTATTACTGCAATTTTTGGGTTACCAATGATGGAATCTGGCCATTTATCTGCTTCTGCTCATCGTATGATCGCTTTTGTTACATTAATGGCCAAGCGATCCATTTTGTTCAAATGGAAGGATCCAATACCTCCCGCCACTTTTCAGTGGTTCTCTCAAACAATAGCATGTTTAAACTTAGAAAAAATTAGGAGTGGTACTGTTGACCCTTCACTTAAATTTGAGGAAGTTTGGAGTCTATTTATTCAATATGTCCATATGATATAAGCTGACCTTTTTCAGATCCCTTTCAATAATGTTTGAATACAGAGGAGCAGAGTTAATGACATAATAATGTTTCTTTTTAATTGAAGAGATATCAGTCCAGTTTTTTTTTGAAGTTTTTGGTTTCTTATTAATATTTTTTTGATTTGGGGGTTCTTTTCTCATATAATTAAATCTCTTTTCAATTTTCCTTTTGCATTATGTTCACTTAATAAGAGAGCGGGGGGGTCTAGATTACTTTTTTTTACTCCTTGTGATTATATATATTAACTGTTACGATTGTTATCCTGATCTCTTTGCACCATATGTATAATTATTAATGTTATATATATTAATTTGTACTAATTTGAAAATTAATAAAAAGATTGAAAAGAAGAAAAAAAAAGCTTAGGTGAAAGCTTCAGTAGCCAATGAGCTGAGGCAGGGCTGGAGGCAGGGAACATTATGAAGGTAGACAGAAGGTGGCCTTGGCAATGGCACAGATTTATGGTCAGATTTTATAATTGAATATAATACCTAGGTTGAGAGCCATTTAATTCAGCCTCATTCACTGGGAAGAGAGATATAGTCAGTGACTGGGGGAATGACGATAATACATCTTCTTAATACAGCTCAGCAGATCCTGAGTGTTGGATAAGTAACATGACAAATTATAGCCACTCAAGTGTCTATAAGCAGCAAGAAAGTAGTTAAAGTAAACAAATAGTCCCTTAGAGGATGAGACTCAGGAATTAATGGGAATTATGGAAATGGCAGATGCTTTGAACAAATATCTTGTACATGTCTTCACAGTTCAAGAACCTAACAGCATCCCAGTAATCACAGAAAATCAAGATGCAAAAGAGAGAGAGGAACATAAAGCAACATTTTCACTGGAGAAGGTAGCAGGTAAGGTAATGGAAGTAAAAGCTGACAAGCTGCTTGACCAAAAGACTGCATCCTAGGGATTTAAAAGTGGCTGCAGAAATAATGGATGTATTGTTTGTGATCTTCCAAAACTCCCTTGAACTGTAATATATTGACATGAACAGGGTTCTGACAAACTCATGGACAGGAGCCTGGTTAAATGAGCAAGTCTCAGGTCAGCAAACTATAACTATTGGTATGCCACAGGAATCATTACTGTGGTCTCAACTATTTACAATCTATCTTAATGGCTTAAATGATGGGACTGAGTGAACTGCAAGTAAATTTATGATGCAAAGCAGGTGAAAAAGCAGACTGTGGGAAGAAATCAAAGGGTTGCAAAGGGCTAAAGATCCGTTAAATAAATGATCAAAAATCTAGCAGATGGAGTATTGTGTGGAGAAATAATTCACTCTGGTTGTCTTCAGAGTGTCATGTAAATGGAGAGACAAAACTGTCCTTGTGTGGAGAAATCTGTGTCCTCATAAATGAAATACAAATAATTAGGAAGGCAGATAGAACACTGGCCTTTTTGCAAACGGGTTAGAGTGCAAATGCAGTAAAGGCTTACTACACAATCGGATCTCACAATCTACCTCATTGTGACCTTGCACCTTACTGTCTGCACTGCACTTTCTCTGTAATGTAGCACTACTTTGCACTCTGTTACTGTTTTTACCTTGTGCTACCACAATGCACTGTTGTAATGAATTGATCTGTATGGACGGTACGCAACACAAGTTTTTCACTGTACCTCGGTAAATGTGACAATAATAAACCAATTTACCTAGTACAATAGGATGGACTTGTGATCTCACAATCTACTTTGATGTGGCCTTGCACCTTATTGTCTGCCTGCACTGCACCTTTCTCTGTAACTATAACACTATATTCTGCATTGTTATTCTTTTCCCTTGTACTTCCTTAATATCCTGATATGATGAAATGATCTGTATGGATGGCATGCAAAACAAAGTTTTTCCACTGTACCTCAGTACATGTGACAATAATAAACCAATTAAATTTACAGGTGTACAGGAAATTGGTAAGATCACACCTGGAATACTGCAGAGCGTTTTGGTTCCTTGCTCAAGGAGAAACGTGCTTCCATTGCAGGTAGTTCAGAGAAAGTTTAATTAGGTTAATTTTTAGGATGAAGGAGTTGTCTTCTAAAGAAGAACTGAATAGGTTGAGTCTATACCCACTAGAGTTTAGAAAAATGAGAAGGGGTCTTACTGAGACCTGAAAGAGTCTGAGGGATATTTGAAAGGGTAATTGTTGAGAGAATGTATCCCCCAATAAGAGAAATCTAGAATTAGGGGCATACTTTCAGAATAAGGGGTCACCCACTTACAATGATGAAGAGGAGTCACGAAACTTTGGAATGCTCTACACAAGAGAGAAGTGAAGCCAACCTTTTACACATATTCAAGGCCAAAAGAAGATTTTTCAGTCAACGATGACAGGGATTGGACAGCAAAAGTCGTGCTGAGATCAAGATCAGATCCGACATGGAACAGGCTCAAAAAAAAACTGTATAGCATATTCATTCTTCTATTTCTTAGGTTGCTGTGACTGCATAAAGATATCTTTTCATTAGACTGTAATAACGATTCTCACCTGAGAAGGGACACTTTTCGGTGGTTCGATTCGTATTGAAGGATCCCACTCACCCGGTGGGAGTACAGTAACTTGATCTAAAAATTCATCTATTCCTGCCAGCAGGTCTGTACGATCCTTTGCTTTATAGGCAACATCGTGGAAAATCTTTATATATAAATATACATAAACACATTCATTATTTGCTCCTGTTTCAAGTACAGATCCAGTAAGGAAGACTATATTTTTTTACAAACTGCAGTTTTAAAGCAAGCAAAAGTGATTTTAATTATTACAGTTTTCAAAGTTTGCTTATGGTTTAGCAGATTTAATTTGGTTCCCTAAGTAACAGTGATACACAGTAATTATAATGGAATTTATTTACAATTGCAATATATTTATGTATTTTCCAAATTAAGGTCGATCTAATAACTTCTTTTGTATAAACATTTACTTCATAGATTGAGGATTAGCTTAAAAGAGTAATAACAAGAAACAAGGTCTCAGCTTCACAGTATTTTATTTAAAATGCATTGCAGACCCATAAAAGATTCTGAAGGGGTAGATTCCCATAGGGAAAGAAAATACACTTGCCTCATCTGTCATTAAGGTAGCTATTGATCTACCAATCTCATGATATTGCTGTGCTTTGCCCGACGGTCCCAACATAAGAAACAAAAATCTGAAGGGAAGGAAATCGCACGTTAAAAATTAAAATATCTTGTTTTCTATGTATCGCTACAAGTTCTATAACAATTTCTTGTTTAATAATGAGCCAAAAGCCAATTCCTATCATTACATTTTTTGCAGACGGCAGTGTAAATATCAATTACTAACAACATAAACACAATCATTCGATGTCTACACATAATTCCCTGATGTGGTCAGTGAACTTGTGGCACAAGTCTGTACAAAGGGGTATGGTTTAGTGGCCATTACAGAAACATGGTTGCAGGGTGGAGATGAGTGAGAATTGAATATCTAAGTGTATTAGGTAATTCGAAAGGATAGGAAGAAAGGTAAGGGAGGTGGGGTAGCACTCTTAATTAGGAATGAGGTCAGGGTGATAGTGAGAGACAATATCAGATCTAAGGAGCGGAATGTTGAGTTCATCTGAGTAGAGATTAGGAATAGTAAAGGGGTAAAAAAAAAATCACTAGTGGGAGTTGTGTATAGGCCACCAAATAATAAGGTTACAGTGGCACATGAAATAAACAAAGAAATACTTGATGCATATAATGCATCAGTGGTAGCTTTCTTGAACAGCATGTTAGTGAACCTACAAGGAAACTGCTATCTTAGATCTGGTCCTGTGCAATGAGACAGGTAAAATTGATGGTCTTGTAGTTAGGGATCCTCTTGGAAAGAGTGATCATAGTATGATTGAATTTCTCATTCAAATGGAGGGTGCAATAGTTCGATCTAAAACTAGTATATTATGCCTAAACAAGGGAGACTACAACGAGATGAGGGAGGAGTTGGCTCGCATAAACTGGGAACACAGGCTATATGGTGGGACAGTTGAGGAACAGTGGAAGACTTTCAAAAAGATTTTTCATGGTGCTCAGAAGTATATTCCAATTAAAAGCAAGGGCAGTAAGGGTGGGGAGAGCCAGCCTTGGATAACAAAGGAAATAAAAGAAAGCATCAAGCTAAAAGCTTATGCATACAAAGTCGCCAAGAGTAGCGGGAAATTGGAAAACTGGGAAATCCTTAAAAAACAAGAAAGAACCACTAAGCAAGCAATAAGGAAAAGGAAGGTAGATTATGAAAGTAAACTAGCACAAAATATAAAGACAGATAGTAAAAGATCTTATAATTATATAGAGCGGAAAAGGGTAGCTAAAGTGAACATAGGTCCCTTGGAAGATGAAAAATGGGAATTAATATTGGGTAATGTGGAAATGGCCGAGGCCTTGAATGACTATTTTGTGTCAGTCTTCATAGTGGAGGACACGTCTAACATACCAAAGAGAGATGTTATGGATACGATGGGAGGCGAGGACCTTGATACAATCATCGTCACTAAAGAGGTAGTAATGAGCAAACTAGTCAGCTTAAAAGGTAGACAAGTCTCCTGGTCCTGATGGGATGCATCCCAGGGTACTGAAAGAAATAGCGAGACATCTGGATAGAAGTGGTTTCATCAGGCAGACACAGCATGGATTCAGAAAGGGCAGGTCCTGTTTGACAAACTTACTGGAGTTCTTTGAGGATATAATGAGTGCAGTGGATAGAGGGGAACAGGTGGATGTTGTATATTTGGATTTCCAGAAGGCATTCAATCAGGTGCCACATAAAAGACTTATCCATAAGATAAGGATGCATGGAGTTGGGGGTAATGTATTAGCATGGATAGAGGATTGGTTAACCAAAAGAAGGCAGAGAGTTGGGATAAATGGGTGTTTCTCTGGTTGGCAATCAGTGGTGAGCGGGGTGCTGCAGGGGTCAGTGCTGGGCCCACAACTGTTCATGATATACATTAACAATTTGGAAGAGGGAACCAAGTGTAGCATATCTAAGTTTGCCGATGAAAGTAAACTGAGTGGGAAAACAAATTGTGCAGAGGATACGGGATGTCTGCAGAGAGATATAGATAGGTTAATTGAGTGAGGTTAATTGAGTGGGTAGAGGTCTGACAGATGGAGTATAACTTTGGTAAATGTGAGGTCATCCACTTTGGAAGGATAAATAGAAGATCAGATTATTATTTAAATGATGAAAGATTGCAGCATGCTGTTGTGCAGAGGGACTTGGGAGTGCTTGTGCTTGAATCACAAAAGGTTGGTTTGCAGGTGCAACAGGTTATCAAGAAGGCAAATGGAATGTTGGCCTTCATTGCTAGAGGGATTGGATTTAAGAGCAGGGAGGCTATGCTGCAACTGTACAGGGTACTGGTGAGGCCGCACCTGGAGTACTGCGTGCAGTTCTGGTCTCCTTACTTGAAGAAAGATATATTGGCTTTGGAGGTGGTGCAGAGGAGGTTCACCAGGTTGATTCCGGAGATGACGGGGTTGGCCTCTGAGGAGATATTGAGTCACCTGGGACTATACTCGCTGGAATTCAGAAAAATGAGAGGGGATCTTATAGAAACACACAAAATTATGAAAAGGGATAAATAAGATAGAGGCAAGAAGGTTGGTTCCACTGGTAGGTGTGACTAGAACTAGGGGACATGGCCTCAAGATTCGGGAGAAGTAGATTTAGGATGGAGATGAGGAGGAACTGCTTTTCCCAGAGAGTAGTGAATCTGTGAAATTCTGCGCCCAGGGAAGCAGTAGAGGCTACCTCATTAAATATACTTAAGACAGTTAGATAGATTTTTGCACAGTAGGGAAATTAAGAGTTATGGGGAAAAGGCAGGAAGGTGGATCTGAGTCCACGGACAGATCAGCCATGATCTTATTGAATGGCAGAGCAGGCTCGACGGGCCAGATGGCCTCCTCCTGCTCCTGTTTCTTCTGTTCTTATCAAGAAAGTGACAGTCTGCATTTTTTGGATTGATACCACAGTCCAGATGTGAATTGTACTATTTATGAGCAATGTATTGGCTCCAAAGTATATGTTATCCACAATATTTCGGAAAGATATTAAATGAATAAACAGTAAAACTGATACATACCAATTAATATATTGTAGAATTTTTTTATTCCCAGAACATTTAATTGCCATGCACTTCCCCCTACTGTAAAGGATGAGCATGAATGTCATAGAAACACTAAGAAAAATCTTTCGAAGTCATAAAATGTCCTGACTTAGAAATGTCTCAGTGGATCAAAATTCTGGAATTATGGGAGCACCATCACCACAAGAATTGCAGAAGTTCAGAAGGAAGCTCATCACCTTTTTGGAACAATTACAGGCAATAATCATGGTTGCTAGTATTGTCCATATCCAGAGTTTCATAACAATTAATTATAAATCTATGACTTATGCAAATTCATGGTGGGGTGATATATTAACAGTCCATGTAACTGATCTATGTTTATTTTGCTGCTTTTAGCCAAATAACCAGCTCAGAAAAACTTACATAATTTATTTCTTAAAGAATTAGCTTCCCATTGCTTTATTAACTAAATGAAGCAAATTTATTTAACCACAATATTCACCAATCTTTAAAATTGAAGCCAAAACATGGGAATAAATTTGAGATATCATCAGGAAACAAATACTGTATCAGCATGGTTGGCATTCAAAGAGTCTCAATTTGTCAGGCACATTTCAGAAACTTGAGTACTGGTAACTTTGCACTTACTGGACCAACGCCTACACCTCAAGGTTAATGACGGCCAATTTAATTATCACATGAAGTCTTGAGGTATCAAAATATTGCCCTTGATTCAAAAAAAATCCAAGGGCATCTGGAAAAACACTCCCAACATCATCAAAAATCCTTTTCTTGGCAACAAATGGATCAAGACTTCCAATGTTACACAGCAATTTTACTGAAATACGGCTGAAAGGGAGAAATGGAACAACATTCTTACATTTATGTTGTAAATTTAAAATTGAAATAGAAGTCCCATTGTGCTTCACTGAAGCATAATCAAACCAAGATAGAAGCTAAGAAGAAAAGGAGATATTTGGAGTAGCAGGTAAAAACTTGGCTAAAGAAATGTATTTTAAAGAACAGGGGCGGCACGGTAGCGTAGTGATTAGCATAACGCTATCACAGCGCCAGCGATTGGGGTTCAATTCCCACCACTGTCTGTAAGGAGTTTGTACGTTCTCCCTGTGTCTGCGTGGGTTTCCTCCCAGATTCCAAAGAGGTACGGGTTAGCAGGTTAACATGGGTGTAATTGGGTGGCACGGGCTCGTTGGGCCAGAAGGGCCTGTTAACAAGCTGTATGAATAAAGTTTAATGATCATATCAAAGAAGAAATGTAGAAAAGACTAGACTCAAAGGAAAACAGAGTACAGATTGGGATAGGACTCAGTAGGAACTGTGGGCGTGCTATGCTGGCGCCCGAAGAGTGGCGACACGTGGGCTGCCCCCAGCACATTCTCAGTAACGCAAGAAGAGGCATTTCACTATGTGTTTCGATGTAAATATGACTAATGAATTAATATCTTATCAGTGTAGACCTTAAAAGTTGAGGGAAGGATACCATTTTAAATCAAAAACAGTGGAACAAAGGTCACCTCCCAGATGTGCTGGTAGAGTAGAATAATGCAAAAGATATCTAGTTCATGACCATCACTGAAGAAAATGGTACAATTAGCAACTCACCCAAGACTGAATATGGTGCAAGCAAACTGAAAGCACAAAGTGGAAGAATCAAGGGGATATGGATGTGGCGAATTGTGTGTCAATATGCATGTGGAAAGTGACCCTTAGTTTGTAGATAATTTTGAACATGCTGGAGAGAAACAAATGGGACCACAAGGACAGCCAGGTGAAGGGGAAGGTAATGGTAAAGAAACAGAAGGAAAGGCATTGTTGGATATGTTAGTTAGTCATGTAAGTAAAAGTAGAACAAGCATGAACAATCCCACTGCACCGACACTTGGAGGCCAATATGGATGTTAAATATTGCAGAAGAGTATATAATACATAACTTTATATAACCAACATCTCTGTGATCTTTTGTATTAGTTTCACCTGGTTGGAATTGGAACTTCTGTGAGCCCTGTCAGAAGAATGGCAGGAGACAGACGAACAAAGGCTATTATGGGTCTCTCAAGGAAGTCCACCTCTCCTACCAAGACGTTGGAAGCCTCAGCACCTGCTGGAATCTTTTTCATGAAGTTCATGTCCACCTGCAAACATGTGGAGAGGATGAGATAAGATCTTTAGCAATTCAAGATACTCGAGAAACACACAAAACAACTAATTACTTCCTTAACATTGAATAAGACAGAGTTTTGAGCAAAAATTTGTTTGACTTCGAATTCTTTTGTCTTCCATATGACAAATGAATTTAAAAACAAAAGCATACTAAGCTTTTATCTTCTAGAAGTGGATTTTCTTTGCTGAATGCAAGTCAAATTTTCTGAATTTATATTTCACTGAAGGGTGAAAATTGGGAGTTTTACTCAAATGCCATGATAGGATAGGGACTCAAGTCTCTGGTATACCATTTTAAAGCTAAAATCCAGAATCAAAATTTAAACTGATGAAATCAAGCTTCTCTTTGAAGTCATCCTTCTTAATCCAGTCATTTTTATATGGGAAACCAAATTTAATGTTAACAATATCATTACAAAATACTGCAACTTCCAAATATCTGTCAACAAACATTGCTCATTACTTGCTACAAATTCAAGATCCACATTAACTCAACACGACTAAATTAATGACCACTGCACGTTTACTTATGTTGATATATAATAACCATCACCATACAAACTGAAGACTTGACACAGGTTAATATTTAAAAAGGCACACACAAGGGACAAAACAACGTACACAACAGTAGTATACAAGAAGCCATTGAACTAAAAACTTACTGTAGGCCTCTTGCTTCTTATACCAAGCGTGACACAACTACAGTGCCAGGACTCAAACTCCAGTCCAACCAGGAGTCAAGGAAGGCACATTTAAAATCAAAAGGCCAAGGAAAGGCAAAAAGAAAAAAAGGGAAAAACAAGTAAAAAGTCATAAGAGAGATGCAGGCACCAAGATACCTGCTTCAAATTGTAGGCAATAATCTACAAGGAGGGGAAATAAAACTTACGTGAACTACAATTAAAAATGAAAGTTTAACTGAAATCAAACAGGAAAATTTGAGACAATTCAGGAGAAATGTAGATCAAACTGACAAAGAAAGCTTTTTTTTCCTATAATAAGCTACAATTAACACACTTTACCACAAAGTACAACGTATTTTATTAATTGTTAGTACGAGCTAATAAAGTAACAATCTTTATCCTTAACCTACAAGCATGCCATAGCAGAAAGGCAACAAAACACTTGCATTTTTTGAGATCACAAATTAAATTATGTGATCTATATTCAAATAATTAGTGAAAAATCTACTCAGCAAACTTGATCACATTTGATTATTTTTTCCCAAGAACAGGCCATAAAATACTAATTATGATGCAATGAAACAAAACCAGTTAACATTGAGAGAGAAGCTGCTGTAATTTTATCAACTTATCCTCCCACTGGCCCTGGAATAAACAAACTTTGGAATCTCACTAGCAATTCTCTAACTTTTTTTTTAATTTTTACTTACAGCGTGGTAATAGGCCCTTCCAGCCCAACAAGTCCACGCCACCCATTTTAAACCCCCAAATTAACCTACCCGTACATCTTTAGAATGTGGGAGGAAACCAGAGCACCCGGAGGAAACCCACACAGACATGGGAGAAAGTACAAACTCCTTACAGACAGCGACGGGAATCGAACCCCATTCGCTGGTGCTGTAATAGCGTCACGCTAACCGCTATGCTACCGTGCCGCCTTAACTGGTTGCCTTACACTAGCTCCATGATCACAATCCAACATGTACTATTATGGTAGTTCACAGACATTTTTTTTGCATAAGCACAACCTGAAAAATCCTAATTCTTTTGAAAGCCATTCCCTAATATGAGCTACGTTTGATTTTTAGATTTAGAACACAGAACAGTACAGCATAGTATGGGCCCTCTGACCTATATAAACCTACTCCATGATCAATCTAACCCTTCCCTTCTACACAGCCCATAACCCTCCACTTTTCTTACATCCATGTGCCTATCTAAAAGTCTTTTAAATGTCGCTATGGGACATACTGATACTGACATCAGCGATTTCAGTATTTACTGCAGACTGCTCATATACTTCCCAGGTCTACTGAATATATACATTTAAAAGCAGAGCATTTTATCCAGCTGAAGTTACTGAGATACTTATTCCATGGCTGCCTCAGTATTGGCAGCAGTGAATCACTTGAGGCTTTGTTATGACTGTGGCTGACCATTCAGGGTGCTTGCAGGAGACAGGGGTTTGCTATCAGCAAAGATCTCAATTCCGTACAGTCTTCAGAGACTCGACATCCCACCTAGACTACTCTGATGAACAATATGTTTGCAGGCTCAGATTTTCGACAGATATGCGATATTCTGCAGAATATTCAGTTACACTCAGATTGTGCCCAGATTATTCTCTCCCTGGAAGTCAAGACTATGTTGAATCTAAACGTCCCCATCTTTCCAAGCAGTTACAGATGATCTCTGCAAAGCCTTTCAAAACCACAGCCTTGCAGAAGTCACCAAGCAATGCATTCAAAGAAATGATTTCACCTACTTTTATTTTAGTGGGTAACAACTGATATCAAGGACACTGGGATTTTCCAGTGTAGTATACTTACGACGACAGAAAAGGAGGTCACTCAACTCATCAGGCCCATACCTGGCTCCCAGCAAGTAATCACATCAGCCTCATTCTCCTCTCTATTTCCCTGTAACCCTGCAACTTATTCTCTCGCTCTCTCTCACAGACCCATCAACTACCCTTTTTTTTTGCCATTTGCTTAAACTAAGGGGTAACTGACAGTAGATAATTATTTTACTAGAACATCTTTGGAATGCAAGAGGAAGCCAGAACACCTGGTGGAATACCACACAATCATGGGCAGAATATGCAAAGTTTATGCAAACAGCTGTACTATTGTGCCAAAAATGCAGCCAACCATTGGTTGCACTCACATGTCCAATAAGGACTCCCCATAACTTGGAAGTTTTCAGAAAAAGGAAATATTTATATTCTCACAATTTGCAATTGGTTGTTGATCACAAATGCCACATTTCCATGAAGCACAAGACTGCTCTTTTCTCAGGTAGACCACACTGCTGGGCACTTTCAGCAGCCAACATCACTCAGATGTTTAGATACAAGGGGGAAGTGCTTTCCTCTATTTCCCCCGATTCCTCAAACCAGTGAGCTCTCCAATTACAGCCGAACATAGATGCAATGATAGCCAGTGAATGATGAAGAAATTCTTCTTGCAAGTACCAGAAAACAAGTAGAAAATGTCAAAAACAAGATGAGATGAGATTTGTGCCTGCATCAAACTGGGAATGCTCTGCAGTACATTGTAAGAAGTTGCAAAGACTGTTATGTGCTGCATGTTATACAATCTTGCAAACCATGGCCATCAGCCAGTGCCACAGGATGAGTGGCAAGGAGACCAGGAGTCTGAAGGCCTGTCATTGCCACCAATACAGTACACCAATAGTTGGGTATTGGAGTCCAGATCACTTATAAAATTTCCTCACATCTTAATTCGTGTCCACCTGTGCTGATGATAACATATCAATGAATTTCAGTTCCAACTACATAAATAGCTTGCTACAGCACCTTTGCAACTCTTGATGAGTGGCACTTCACTTAAAGAACTCAAACCTCCACATAAAACGATAAGATGGACTCTTGACCTCACAACCTACCTCGTTATGGCCTTTCACTTTATTGTCTACCTGCAATGCATTCTCTATAACTGTAATACTTTATTCTGCACTCTGTTATTGTTTTACCTTGTACGACCTCTATGCACAGTTGTAATGAATTGACTTGTATGCAAGTTTTTCACTGTACATGTGATAATAATAAACCAATTTACCAAAATGTATTTTCTGTCAAGATATCCACTCTGCAAGTGTAAATAGTGATAGGCAAACTCTGCCACATCTAGGTGCTGACATGAAATTTCTTTCCGCATTGCTCCAATGTGCCAAGATATGCACACTTAGAGGATTCTACCGCCATCTCCCGTCAGGCTCTTCTGCTACGCTTGCCACAGAGGATATCCCTCCTGGCCTACATCTCAATGAACAGGATCTGCATGTCCCTTTGAACAAGTGAGAAAACAGTCTTCCTCTCCCCTGCAGCCTGTGTACAGTATGTTGCTGCTGTCTAGCTGACAAGGGGAGTGTGCACTTGAGGACTAAAGCTCTTCCATGCTCACTACGCTATAGAAAACAGATGTTCTAAATTGAAAATGGGGTTCTGCCATACATCATAGAGTTCCCATTATTGTGCTGCTTGCTGGGTACAATACCACCCAAAAGCTTTAGTTCAGTTGATTTTAGCCAACTTGGACCTAATTTTACATTGGCACTAAATACAACCACATTTCAGCACACCAGAAATAGGTGAAATCCAACTTCAAAGCAATTGTCAGAAGTACAAGCTGTTGCTATGGCCAATCTGGCCCCCTCTGTGATTCAAGATACCCTCCAAGAAATTGATGTAATAATTTGTGAGCTAGAAAGAGTCATATCCTCAATTGTCAGTAGTTGGCCAAAGGTACCATAGTCAATTCTTCTTGATCAAATGATCCATTGTAGAGTCTACAACTCCAAGAACTTATAATTGACCTTGGACAACCATGGATATTGAATGAGCCAAGGTAGAGTGTCGCTAGTTATCACAATGAACTAAAGTAGTTATTCAGAAATAAGTCATTTTTAGTAAGGTTAAAGATCAGTTTAAATACAGCTCCAAAGCAATAGGATGGAATTTTTTTTAAATTATGGAAATAAATGCAATACTTACAACTACTTTCTGACACTTTTCATCCAAATAATTACCTTGCTGAAGTCCACTGTGCTGTTTTCTCTACTTGCACTATTACAAGTTGTTTTGTTTTCAATGTTCTTAGTCTCCAAAATACCTGGTGCAGATTGAGGAGATGCTAGAATTCCTGTTTAAGATGCATGGGGAAAATACTTTTAGCAATTTACTCATAAAACGCAGCAGGTAACTCTTATTAACCAAACCATTCAATTGTTAGACATGGTGGCACACAGCGTTACAGCAATCTGTACAATTTATGTTAACTAGTGTGATTAAGCAATCTTCCTGTAAAAGTATTAATTAAACAAACAAAGCTTTGTGTGAGCTGCAAGTGTATTGTATTTTCTCAAAGTGTCACACCATTTAAGAATTCTTTTCCATTATGTGTCATTTTTATTTAAAAAACTGTACAAGAGGACACGATAAGCTGAGATATGAGGCCCTGAAAAGAACAACAACTCAATAATCAAATAGAACAAAGCTTGCTAGAAATGTTAATTGCTTATTTGTCTTTCTTTGGATGAAAGTATAAAAATTCAAAGTAGAGAATGAGGTAACAGATAATATGGGTAGTACTATACTATGATTAAACATTTAATAATATTTTTTCAAAAATGCCAAACTCTGACACATCTGGTGATTGTGGATAGTGTACAAAGGATACAGCGGGATATAGATCAATTGCAGATATGGGCAAAGAAATGGCAGGTGGAGTTTAATCCTGCCAAATGTGAGGTGTTGGGCTTTGGGAGATCAAATGCAAAGGGACAGTACATAGTTGATGGCAGGACCCTTAACAGCATTGAGGTACAGAGGGATCTTGGGGTCTAAGTCCATAGCTCCCTGAAAAAGTGGCTGCTCAGGTTGATAGGGTGGTAAAGGTGGTCTATGGCAAGCTTGCCTTTATTAGCGAAGGCAGGAAATTATGTTGCAGTTTTATAAAGCTCAGGTTAGGCTGCATCTGGAGTACTGCATTCAATTCTGGTTGCCCCATTATAGCAAGGATGTGGAGGCTTTGGAGAGGGTGCAGAACAGGTTTACCAGGATGCTGCCTGGATTAGAGGGCATGTGCTATGAGGAAAGGTTGGACAAACTTGGGTTGTCTTCTCTGGAGCAGCGGAGGCTGAAGGGAGACCTGAGAGAAGTTTATAAGCTTATGAGAAGTACAGACAGAGCAGACAGCCGGTATCCTTTTCCCAGAGTTGAAATGTCTAATACTAGAGGGCATGCATTTAAGGTGAGAGGAAGCAGGTTCAACGGAGACGTGGGGCAAGTTTTTTTATTTAAAAACACAGAGAGCGGTGGGTGCCTGAAATGCACTACCAGGGGAGGCAAATATGAAAGAGGCGTTTAAGAGGCTCTTAGATAAGCACATGAATGTGCAGAGAATGGAGGGATACAGACCTTGTGTAGGCAGAAGGGATTAGTTTAGTTAGGCATTTAATTACTAGTTTAATTAGTTCAGCACAACATCATGGGCCACAGGACCTGTTCCTGTGCTGTGCTGTTCTATGTTCGATTGCATTTTTCAATCCAGCTTGTTAATTCAACACTATTTTCTTGAAACCAGATCACCTTTTAAGAGCCCCAAAATGCAACTTTTACAGGTACTTTATTCAAAACCTCAGTCGTACTTCAGTGGTACATAATTTAACAGGTAGAATTTGCCTTGTAATTATAGATAAAGTATTGTAATGTACAGATTTTGTGATCAGTGGGCCAATAACACTCACTGCTGACCTCAGTAAAAACTTACTCTACACGAGGCAATCTTGCTGACAGGAATTTGAGGAAAACACTGGAAGGATTCTCTATGTCAAGGCCTTCTGCATTGGCACAAATTTTAGCCCCAGCCACAAAATGAAAAAAAATTGAGTCAGTCAAGTCAATCCCCAATTAGGTCTTAACTGTCATTGATTTCATTCTTCCAAAAAAAAGGCTTAAATGCATTAAAACCAATAAACCTGACCAGCTTTAACCATTAAATAAATTAGAGCAATAATCCACAAACAATTAAATAAAAAACATTGAAAGATTTAACAGCATTTTAAAATCCCAAACAAGTCTGATTATATTCTAAACTCTTAAGTGAAGCAGCAATTCCTGCTACTGAAATCAATGGGAGAATACCCAATGTGCCACCTTGGACCTAGTTAAGCATTGTCCAAAAAGTTTCAAGCAATTAGCTCAAGTTCCCACTATCTCACCAAACTCACGTGTTGGAGTGCACTTTTTTGGTGTACAATGGATTTCCAATGACAGCTTCTGTATGTTTTTATATAAATGTATGAAACTCATTAAGATCCTGCAAATTTTATAGGATAACAGCAGTGAACATGTGTTGCCATTTAGGCAATTATATGATGGTCACTCCACAAAACGTGTACCATAAGGTTTCAGGCAACATCTATTGGTGCTAAAATCACATTGTGTTTTCTGATAATATTGGTAGTATGCTGCTAAATGGTCATTTATTTCCCCTTACAATAAGTTTGAATATAATTTCCAGACTAAATGTCTTATTGCCTTTTTGACTTTTGAATAATTTATGCTCACCTCCATTAGGGAAGAAAAGTTGTTAAACTTCAGTTAAAAGGTAAAAATATAAACTAGCACCTCAGTTTCCTAAACATTCTAAATTCTGCTTCATTCATGGTCCAAACCAATAAGGGTGGCTTGGATATTTTAGACTGTTTTCATGGTGACCATTTAGGCAATTATATCACAAAGACTTCTAACCACCTTAAACAGGATATTCCATGAAACAGCCACCACACAGGCTAACCAATGCCAACAGCAATAAGGCAAGGAAAATGGTTAAAATAAATGTGGTACATCCAACAATGAAAACTGTATTATTTAGATGCAACAAATAAATTGCTGGAATGGACCAATTTTCAAACATAAAACTGGAAATTACACACTGTGATAACGCGATAGATTCAAAATGTTACTTATCTCATGATAATGTTCAAGAAAACAAGTATAAAAACATAACAAGTGGAGCAAGAGGACGTAGGTAGGACCCCTCAAACAGGCTCCACCATTCAATAAGACCACAGCTGATCTCTTTCCTCAATAGCCCAGTGAACCAAAAATATCCTTAAATCACCTTGAACTTTTGCAACGACTCAGCCTCCACAGGTTCTCTGTGGAAGCAAATTTCAAAGATTCACATTGCAGAAGAATTTGCTCCTTCTTGAAACCCTTGCATAAACACTTCAGAATCATACACACTTCAATAAGATCACCTTTCATCCTTCTGAAGTCCGAGTATAGCCCCAATGTACTGAATCATTCCTCATAAGGCAACCCCTTCATATCAGGAGTCAACAATATGCTATAACCTAGGTATGATCTCAGAAAATGTCCTGTACTGTTGTAGCTACATTTCTCTTCATTTTTACTCCTTTCCATCTTTCAATAAAAATCAACATTCCATCTGGTTTCCTAATAACGTGCATTACCTGCACACTAACTGCGTTTCATGTTCAAGGACAGTCAGATCCCTCTGAGCAGCAACATTCTGCAAAACAAAAGAGCTGGTCATCGACCTCAGGAGGGGGGGATGGTGCACGTGCTGTCTACATCAATGGTGCCGAGGTCAAGAGGGTTGATAGCTTCAAGTTCCTAGGAGTGAACAATAGCCTAGTTCCTAGAGACCAATAGCCTGTCCTGGTCTAACCACATGGACGCTGTGGCCAAGAAAGCTGACCAGCACCTCTACTTCCTCTGGATACTAAAGAAATTTGGCATGTCCCCATTGACCCTCACCAATTTTTATAGATGCACCATAGAAAGCATCCTATCAGGAAGCATCACGGCTTGGTATGGCAACTGCCCTGCCCAGGACCACAAGAAACTGCAGAGAGTTGTGGACACAGTTCAGCACATCACAGAAACCAGCCTCCCCTCCATGGACTCTGGCTACACTTCTTGCTGCCTAGGTAAAGCAGCCAACATAATCAAAGACCCCTCTCACCCCAGACATTCTCTCTTCTCCCCTCTGCCATCAGGCATAAGATACAAAGCCTGAAAGCATATACCAACAGGTTCAAGGACAGCTTCTACCCCACTGGTATAAGACTATTAAATGGACCTTTTGTACAATAAGATGGCTTCTTGACCTCAATCTACCTCTTTATGGCCTTGCACCTTTTTGTCTGCCTGCACTGCACTTTCTCTGTAACTAACTATAATACTATATTCTGCATTGTGTTATTGCTTTTCCCTTGTACTACCTCAATGTACTGATGTGATGTAATGATCTGTATGGATGGCATACAAAACAAAGTTTTTCCACTGTACCTCAGTACATGTGACAATAATAAACCAATTTACCAATTTTCTGTAGTACCTCTTCATTTATCCAGCATTTTGCCTATTTATTCTTAATACCAAAGAGAACAATCTCACATTTCCCCCACTGGAGTCCACCTGCCAAATCTTTGACCATTCACTTATCTAATCTATACACTCTTGCAGACATTATGCCCTCCTCAAAACTATTTCCCTATCCATCTTCGCTTTTGTCAGCAAATATGGTGACACTATATCATTAATATAGATTGTTAAATAGCCGAAACCCTAGTAATGATCCCTGGGACACCCAACTAGCTACAGCTTGCTAACCTGAAACTTTATCCACACTCATTGTTTTCTGTTAGTCAGCTAATGCTCTATCCAAGCTAATATATTTGCCTAATGCCATGAGCTCTTATTTGGGCACTAACCTTTTATGCATCACCTTATTGGATGCCTTTTGGAACTTGCACTATACTACATATGCTGATTCTCCTTTAATCCAAGCTGCTAGTTACATCCTCAAGACTATCAAATAAATCTGTCAAACATTTACTCCCTTTCATAAAAAAACATGTTAAATGGGAAAACTTCTTCTACCTTGTGTAAAGGAACACTGAAATTTCACTGGTCTTCCATAGCTTCTATCGTCTTACAATTAAAATATCCCATTCTGGAGATACAAGTACATGACCCCACCATTTGACATGGTATTGTTCCTTTCCAACTTCCTGTCCTCACCTACTACACTATCTAATGAGACATAAACCATAAATTCAGGTGTATGACTTGCATTCACTTCATCCAAGTCATTAATAGAATCACACAGCCTAGAAACAGGCCCTTCGGCCCACCAATTCCAAGTCCATGCCAAACATCAAGTATTCACTTACACTAATCTCACTTTTTGTTTTATTCTCCCCACATTCTCATCAACTCCCCCCAGACTCTACCAATCACATCCACACACCAGGGAGAACTTATAGTGGCCAATTAATTTGCCCAACCAGGTCTTTGTGCTGTGGGAAGAAACCAGAGCACCCAGAAGAAATCCACACAGTCACGGGGAGAACGTGCAAACTCCACATCGACAGCAACCTGGATCTCTGGCACTGCAAGGCATTGGGTTTCTTGGCTGCTCCACTGTGACACTGCCTTTTGTCTTATTTTTAAATAAAAGCTTTAAATCAATGTATGAGTGTGCTGATTTCACAAATGATTTCACAGATCACACAAACGAGACCTTAATACATCCACAAGCAGATTCTGCATTGACCTATGCAACAAAAGTGGAGGGAATGCAATATTATACATTATGTTCCAAGTTCAAAGATCCTAAACAGAAATTGATTAGGAAGTATATGACACATGGAATTTGGCTCTTCTGGTCAGCTGCCCTTACTGGTCCTGGCTGTTTCAAAAAAAAAATCTGATAGTTTCACTATACTACTGGATTTGAGTTCAAACTGATCAGCATTTTCCCAGCTCCAAAAGTAAGTTACAATTCCCTTTATTGAATGGAGAAACAGACAAGCCACCATTCAACCTAATGGCAAAATAATAAATGTCACCCATGTCATTAGCAGTTGCCATCTGACAATCACCTGAAATGAAAGAGATTTGACCACATTATTATTATACAAGTGATAAATAATTGATATGGGAGGTTGGTTTTTAAAAGTGTATTTTTTTTTAAAAACAAAATAAATGTTTTAAAATTCAGCTACTGATAACCCTCTGCTCCATGCATTTCAGTTATTAGTACTATTTAATCAAAGTATAACTATTTCTACAGTATTAAGTTCATACCAGTATTGATTAAATATGAACACTGCATTTGTGATTACACAGAACGAGAGCTGACAATGAGGCTGAAGCAGAGATTAAATCTTAGGTGCATTGTTCATATTAAGAAAGGAAGCAGTGTGATGGAGAGGGAAAGAAGGGATGGGGGTGAAGAATAATAAAGCCCTGAATACTGAAAGGAAAATATTTGTCTCCTAAAAGACCGATTTGTTCTTCTTGAAAAAGAAAAAAAAATTATTTCCCAGCAAGCTAGATTCAGTTTCATAGTAATAATACTAATAATAGTAAAGTACGACAAAAGTGCTGTATTCTTTATTTCGGCCAAGGTTAGTTTAGTTTTCCTAAATGTAATGGATTTGTTATTAATAGCTTCTAAATATGCAGACCAGGAATATTGGACTATTGGCACGGGCTTTGGCAGAAAAGACTGAATTGTTATATAATATGCCTGTCCACCTTTACGCCCGTGACCCTTTAAACCAAAATTTATTTCAGTTAATTGCACATTCAAATTCCCACCTTGACCCCAGCTAACTTATCTGGAAAATTACTTTGACCATGCTTGGTCTTGACTCAGAGATTTTCTATATAGCACTTTTGCCACATTTTATTATTATAGCATGTTTTTCACTACCCTCTGCAATACAATTCAATTTGCAAAAACGACACAAAAGCATTCTACTAAACAAAATCAATTTTATCAAAATGACTGCCTGCAGAGTTTGAAGATCTATGGATTGAATAAGAGATAGCCAAGGATAACTTTAAAAATTTCCATCAATATCATCCTTCATTAGCACTGTAGATTATTTGCATTTCCATTATCGGGATAAGGGTTTCACACCACAACTACACACGTACTTTAAATGAGCTGAAACAAGTTTCTGAATAGAAATATGAGAGAATCAAATCAAGAGGAACCAAAAGTCTTTTCAGTCATGTGGAAAACAATATTCAACACCATACAAATGCTCAATATAATGAACTAATAGCACTCTTTTGGATGAGCATGTAAAACCATACAATGGAAAGGTGTCACAAAAATATCTACGCAATGCCTATATCTCAGCTTAAAAAAAAGTAGGTATAGCTTTCTTTCAGTACAACGTTGGATAAAACTATTCAACCTGAACTCTCAAGTTATTAATGGCACATAATGAACACAATTTAGTTATTGCATTGAAAAATGATTCAGCTGCTGCATGCAAGCTGCATGGAAGTGAAACTTATCTTGTGCTTATTTATGAAATGAGTACCATGCAATAAGCTTTCTTTTTAATTTTGCCCTCAGTGATAAAAAATAATCTTTTAAAACTAATACCACGACATGCTGTGTGCCATAATCATACCACACTCCAGTGCTCCACATGCACAAGGTTTATACAACTGTTTCTGATATTTGCCTGCTTCATGTTCATCACATTCTTCATGTGTTTTCACCTGTCCTTCCTGTACCTCAAATTCTTCTTCAGGGGGATGAACTACCACATCGGGAATATCCTCACCGGCACAAGACACCAACAATTGGCTTTGACCCCGAAAACGATGCTCAGGTTTTGGAGTGCAGGGTGGTGTATTTTGAGGGGTGACAACAGGAGTTGTGCACCTTGAACCTGCTACGGATCCGGCCTTGGAACCAGGTACAAAGGAGCCAAATGGAACGGAAAAAAGAGAAGCTCCTCTTAATGAGAGACTTGAGGCAGACAGACCAGCTCGGAGAGAAAGGCGGGAGGCAGAAAGGCCATCCCCTATCATCAAAATAAAAAAAGATACAAAAAACATACCATAAATAGAATTTATGGAACTACACACATTCATGCAAGTATAAATTTTAGTCAAATTAGATAAAGATCTGCTGTGGCTAGACAAATAATCCCTTTAAAGTACAAAATGCACAAGTTAGTAAATTAATAACACAACATACTGCATTAATGTTGCAAAGTAAACTGTTGGATAAACCATTGGTTAGTCTTCTAGAAAGTGAAGGCTTCTGAAAGTTTGATAAATGAGTTTTCATTGTTCAAAAATTAGATTGCAATTAAAAATCTTTTGTTTCTGTACCATTTATGCAACTTTATAAACTGTTAAATTTGGCATGCCCCGTCAAATTGCATTGAGAATTCCCATGTCAGACTTCAGACCTGAGATTTAATACATAATTGTTATACAACAGTCTACAATGATTAGCTGCAAAGTAATTGGCCAAGTTGTCCATCTGTTGCAGTTCTAATCAGAGGTGCATCCCCTGAGCACCTTCTTTTAGCTTCTCACTCTCTAATGTATTATCTAGCTTAGTATAATTGCTTCCCTTTTTGACACTATCTGTCAATTTTTCCCTTTTATTAATGCACACTTTCTCCAAAAAGGTCTTATTAATTGACTCAGTAAGCTGTATCTGTAATGAAAACGTTTCCTGTAAAGAATCCAGTCTACTGTCACTCAGAATTTTACAGTAAGTTTTTTTTTTCAGTTATGTATAGACATATTTTCCACAACACGAGTTCACTGGACAACTTCTACAATTCAGCCACAGACTTGCTGCATTACTAAATGGATTTTGCAGCAACTTCAAACAAAAAATTGACAGCCACATGCCAGCAGTAAATCAAGTATTAGACTCCCAGCATCTGAAAAAGTAGAAATGCCATTAGGTTATTTTGGCAGCTGCCACTTGTAATCAGTTGGGGGAAAAAACGTGGTTAATGAATAAAACACATATTCAAAACACCCCAATAACACAGCCATTTCAGGGTGGAGGGGTGGGAGGAAGTGTACATTAAAAAAACTTCTGCAAACACTGTTACATAACAAATTATTTATCTGCATGCCCATTTAAAGAAAACACTAAAAACCATGGATCATGCTGGAATACACAGCAAACCAAGCATTAACCACTCTATAGAAAGTTTTAAATACCATTTTTTCTGGTGCAATTATTCTGGAGAGATGTAAATAAATTGGATACTACAAAACATCTCACCATTTCGTTCAAGCAAGTGAGGATCAGAATGTTTCTTGCCTATATCTGCAAAGGAGCGAACAATTGGGATGCGATTACTCAGCTTCTTCTCACTCTGGTGATGGTGCTTTCTCAGTAGTGCGTCCCGCACTTTGTCTCGCATGGTCTCGTCCAGCTGTTCAGATGCAATCATGTTGTCTAGCACCATATCTATAATACACACACAAGAGCAAGCAAGGAAGAGAAAAAACACCATGAGCCAAAAACATCAGCATGTGGTTAAAAAAGGCAGTAACAAAGAAAATAAGTCCATGACCATGAAAAACAGTAAGGATAAGAAATGGGGGTTGGTGGCAACATAGTTGAGGTAAAAGCATACACTAAAAGACAAAACAGAAAATACCTTGTATGCAGTTACCAACTAGATTAAGCCCACAAAGAAGCCCAAAAAAAAGTGTAGATGCTGGAAATCTGAATTAAAACTAAATGCTGGAAATTCCGAGGGTCAGACAGCACCTACAGAGAGAGTGAAAGGGTTAACTTCAGATTGATCATCTTTCACCAGAACCAAGTTAGAAATCAAACATACTTCTGGTTGCAGAGAGTGGGGACTGAAGGAGAGGGCACAAGTGGTAGTGGTGTCAGCTGAGAGAAGGTGCTAAAAGCGTGTTAATTGCAGCTGATCTGTCTGAGAAGATCTCACTAGGAGATGAAAGTGAGCAAAGGAAAAACAAGCTGCTAGAACTGATAGACAGAACACAGCAGTTGCTGGAAATCCAAAACAAACAAAAGGTTTCTGGAAATGCACAGCCAGTCAGGAATATTTGGGGAGAAGGAAAAGCAGAGTTACAACAGAAGTTGATGAAGATTGACCAGAATTAACCAAATTTGATACAAACTGGAAAGGCTGATTATCTGAAGTGTGTTGAATTTCAAGAGCAAGAATATTCATAGAATCATACAGCACAGAAATAGGCTCTTCAGCCCACCCTGCTCAATGCAACCATCAAGTACCCATCTATACTCATCCCATCTGTACTAATCCTTGAAGGACGATGAGATGGAAGCAGCAGGCAACTGGGAACTTAGGGTCACCTTGTGATCTGAATGGAGACACTCTGCAGTCATTTAATTTGCATTTCATTTTTCCATGGCAAAGAAGACCACAATGTAAGCACCAAATGCATTACATTTCACATATATTTTCTTACTACAGAGGAGGCAGCCATTTGGCCCATTTAATGCTCTCAAAACATTCCCATTAATTTCCACATTTATTTTCCTATAATCTATTCTCTCTCATATACCCATGAACCTTCCTCAATTATTCTACCACCCATGTACTCTGGGGTAACTTACAGTAGCAATTATCTGACCAACAAGCGCATCTTTGGGACATGGAAGAAAACTGAATCACCTGGGGGAACCCATGCTATGTGCCAACTCCACACAATGAGCACCAATGGTTAGGGACAAACTCAGATTGCTGGAGATGGGAGGGAAAATGTACAAGTAAATTGCTGCTTCATTTGGAAAGATTGTTTGGGTCCCTGGATGGTGGCAAGGGAAGTGTGAAAGGCTGGTGTTGCCTTGCCTACAGGTACACAGAAAAGTGACAAAATAAGGGGACTGGGTGTGGTAGAGATGAAAAGTGAATCCATGAGTCGTGGAAGAAATGAGGCTTTGGAAGGGAGGGCAAGATGTGACAGATGGTGTAATCACAAAGGTGATGGACATTACTCCAAGTTATCTGTGGAGGCTGATATTTTGGAAGGCAAGATCAAGGAAAACTATCTTTGCTCTAGGGACCAGAGAGAGGTTAAGATCAGATATGCAGGAAATAGAGCCCTGTTCAACTACTGTGGAGGGGAAAACCATAGAAGCTTCAGTATGGAAGGTGCTGTCATTAGAACAGATGGAATTGGAGAAACTGGCAGGATGGAATGGAATTTTACAGGAAGCAAGATGGGAAGAGCCAGAGTCAAAATTGCTGTCGGACTCTGTGGCCTTACAATGAACATTAGTCACTACCCATCCCAAAGTAGAGATGGGCAACTTGAGAGGGGAGGAAAGAGTCTGAAATGGCCATATGAAAGTGGGAGCAGAGTGGAAATTGGTAACAAATGTTTTGACATGCTGGAATTCTAATTTGAGAGCAGGATGCTGCACCAGTGATCAATGGACCAGAAAAAGGAGTGGATGCCAAAGTCGGATTGAAACAAGGACTGTCCTGCATACCCCACAAAAGGACAAAGATTGGACCCACATGGGTTCTCAACCACGTCCATTCCATTTTCCACACCTCTACTTGCAACCCCACCCAGATGGTTTCTGCAAAGATTTCAGATAACCAGCCATTCCACTTTGATCAGAACTGACTAGTATTAATACAGTCATCAACTAGTAACATTAACTCTGTTTTTCCATTTCCGCAACGCTGCCTTACCTGCTGAGTGTTTCCAGCATACTCTTATTTTAGGTTTACAGCAACTTCAATATTCTGCATCTTAACTCCAGTTTTTCCCACTCTCTTCAGTTCTCATTCATTGGCACATAGGACTATGATATTGTTGCAATCACAGAAATGTGGTTGCCTCGTTTACTTCATGCCTCCACCACCTCTTCAGTCAGTGTGTTCCAGACTGCAATCACCCACTGGTGGAAAAAAAATCTACCTCAGATCCACTCTAAAGCTCTTGTTCCTCACGTTAAACCTATGCTCTCTGGTTTTAGACATCTCCATTAAAAGGGCAAAAATTTCTTACTATCCACTCTATGTCCCTCTTAATTTCTATTAGGCTCCTCCACTACAAGGAAAACAAACCTTTCCAGTGTCTCCTCATAACTGAAGGTTTCCACCCCAGGCAACATTTGGTAAATCTCCTCAGCACCCTCTCCAGTGCAACTTACCTCCTTTCTATATTGTGGTGACTAGAACTGCACATAAGACTCTGGCCTAACAGAAGATTTATAAAATTGTACCAAACCTCCATTCTCTTACATTCTATGACCTAGCTAATGAAGGCCAACATCTCTCATGCTTTCTTCACCACCTGTGCTGCCACCTTTAGGGATCTATGGACTTTACCCTCTATTCCTCAGTACTCTCTAGGGTCCTACAATTTACGATGCATGTCCTACCCTGATTAGACCTCCCGAAATGCTTTACTTCACACTTATCAAGATTAAATTCCATCCATCATTAATCTGCCCAATTTACCTGTTGATCAATATTAGAGAGTCATACAGCACGGAAACAGGCCCTTCAGCCCAACTCATCCATGCCGACTGTGTTGCCCATTGAGCTAGTCCCATCTGCCTGCATTTGGCCCATAGCCCTCTAAACCTCTCCTATCCATGTACTTATCTAGGCTTTTGAATCTTGCCCACCTCAACCACTATTTCCAAATATGCACCACCCTTTGTGTGAAGAAGCTGCCCCAATGTCCCTTTTAAATCTCTCGCCTCTGATCTTAAACCTATGCCCTCTTGTTTTTAGCTTCCCCTCCCTGGGAAAAAGACTGTGCTCTCACCCTGTCTATGCCCCTTGTGACCTTGTATACCTCTATCAGAGTCACCCTTCAATCTCCTACATTCCAGGGAATAAAGTCCCAGTCAACACAACCTCTCCTTGTAACTTGGCCCCCCTAAGTCCAGGCAACATCCTGGTAAATATTGCTTTGTAACCCAAGACTATCCCCCTTGGTGTCATGTACACACTTACTAATCCTACTTCCTGCATCCATATCCAAATTGTTAATGCATTTGACAAACAGCAAGGATCCCAGCACCAACACGACGGTACACCATGAGTCACAGGCTTCTAATCATAAAAGCAACCCTCCACTATCACCGTCTGCAAATGAGTGAAGTTCAGAGGGAGTCAAGTGCTCCAAACAACGAATTGCAAGTTAGCAGGCAACTTCAACATGCAGTTAAGATGGCAAAAGGCATGTTGACCTTTATTGTAAAGGGGTTGGAGTTTAAGATTTAGGAGGTACAGGAAACTGGCACAGAAGAGTTGAGGCCCAGCACAGATCAGCCATTTTTCTATTGAATGGTGGTGTAGGCTTGAGTGGCCTAGTGGCTTACTCCTGTAGATATTTTCTTGTGTGTTTCCTATTACCAAGCCAACTTTGAATCCAATTTGCCAACTTGCCTTGAATGTCATGGGCTCTAACCTTTTGGAACCCACAGCCTTCCATGTGGAGCTCAAAAGGCATTTTTGAAGTCCACGTAAAGTACATCAGGTGCACAGCCCCCATCAATATGTTTTTTTGAAGTAACAGAATAATCAAATCAGTCACAAGATTTCCCTTCAGACAAAGTCTTGCTGATTACCCCTGATCTGCTTTCCCAAATGTGGACTATTACTACACCCTCAGAATTTTTTATGAAGTCACCATCCTAAAATATGATCTCTTTCACTCTCTGGTGATGCTGCCTGACCCACTGAGTATTTCCAGCATTTTCAATTTTTATTTAAAACCATTATTCCCTCTATATTTTTTTTCAGATAAAGGGCAAGTAAATATTGCAACCCCAGTTTACTGTTATAGTTGATATGATCTCTTTAAAATAGTGCACACAAGTCAGTTGTTCACAGTCTCTTCTGAAGAAATGTATCACATCAAAGAATAAATAAAAAGCAGACATAAGAAATAACAATTAAACCCAGTTTCATACAATGTAATTCCTCTATGGCACTTTAATCTAGCAATAAACATTTAATCTAAAAGCTCTTAACTGCTGAATTAACAAAGGCAACCCATTAATTTATGTCAATGATAAAAATGACCTGACCTGTATGAGAATGGTTTCAATTAGACCAACATTACCCAAGCAGCAATGACACATTTCAAATCTACATTTTCATAAAATACTACACAACTACTATTCTAATGCTCATGGTTATAAAAAAGTTATTTTTTATGAAAGCTTACTAAAGAATTATGCCAACTGCACACAACAAGTGAACACAAAGCATCTGTGATCATGTACAAACCTGCTATTTCCTCCGTGGTACTAGCTCTCATGTCCAGCATGACTGTTCCATTTAATATGCAGCTTCTCAACTCAAACAGACTATGTAAAGAGAGGGTAGCTACATACGGTTTACTCCATCGCTCCCCTCCATCTTCCACATCCTCCTCAAATTTCAGCCATCTGAGATGAGAAGCAGGTCAATACATCCACATGTTTAGTACTGAATTATATTTGAGGCTGCTATGGCATGTAAAGGAGGCACTCAAAAAACAGATGGTTTGAGTATTTACTCTAAAAAATCAAATGGCAATTAAAACAAGTTTATGATTAAAATCTTAATGCATAGTTGGAATCAATCTTATAATAGGTAGAACAGATATGTCTGAATTACTTTAATTGGTTGCACACACCACCAGTATTCGTACAGTGAATCAGACTGTCTGTGTGGCAAGACAAGTGTGCCAGGCATAGGACATTGTTTCTAAAGGACAATTATAAGTAAAATACATCTTGCTTTGGTGGGAAAGTAATTTAAAAGGGAATGGACCTGCAATATTTTTGTCACATCTTGACTGACGGGTTATCTATTGATTTTTCTCATGAAATTTTGTGAATCAATGCCTCAATGACTCTACTTTTGTGCCCTATTACTTATTGTGACTGATACCAAATGTACATTTTGGAAAATAAAGCCTACATTTTGATACCAGACAGGCTTGGCTGCAGACAGGTGCAGTTTGTCCACCTGACAGTGCTGTTGAACACAACCGCAGATAGATGCTCTGTCATCACTCTTGACGCATGCAGGAGATTACAGTTAAGGAATGCTGAGACTGTAGACCAATGAGATCACTGTACATAAATAAATAGCTCTCTGTTATGCTAGATGGTTCTTTGAAAGTAGTTCAAATCACCATCTTTCATGCAGTGTTACTAAAACTGTCAAATAATCTTGGATGAATAGCTGAAAGACTTCTTGGTTGTAATTAAGATGTCTACTGGATGCACACTAGGCATAGAAATTCAAAAATGAAAATGCTGAAAACAGAGCAGATCAGAAGAGTCAATCCCCCACCCCAGGCCAGTAACCTTCATAAGAAGTGTTGTCAACAAACTAACTCTGCTTCTCTCTCCAAAAGGTGCTGTCTGACCAACTGAGCACTTTCAGCTTTATCGGCTTCCTTTTAAATTCCCGCGTCTGCCTTATTTTGCCTTTGGCCTTGAATTTTGTTCTCACAGCTCAGAAAAAGTTACACGTAGTTTAAGACAGGCTTAACCTGGAGCAGAGCAATATTGTGCCAAATTTCAACACCATTAGCAACAGCAAGAAATTTATCCTTTCGCTTTCCAGCAGACTTTTTGTAACAGAAACAATGTTCTGGAGTAAAACCTAGACATTAACAATAACAACACTTGCAAAATTTTTTTTCCAGCATGGATTTTCAATATCACTACACAGAACAACTAGGTTTCATTAATTCTGTTTCCAACAAAACCATGCTTTTCAAAAGGGCCAATACTCAATTTGCATTTCCTATCCTCGTTGAGATTTGCGACTTCCTGTAACCTCAAATACATGTCTGCATGTTCATGCTCATGAAGGTCAAGATCATCGGTGTTCTCAGCTTCCTACCCTCAGGATCATTCCAGGCTCCTGCCACATTAGTATTCATCACAGACATCTCACCTGCAATATCCTACCAAGAGAGGAATTCAGACAGGGAATTCTGAGAAATATAAAGGAAGCAGGAGAAAACTTAAACAGGGAATCAGGAGGGTCAAAAGAGGCCATGAAATGTCCTTAGTGAGTTTATAAATACATTTAAAACAAAAGGGTACCCAGGGAGAGGGTAAAACTACTCAAGGACAAAGGAGCCAGAGGAAATGGATGAGGCACTAAATGAGTACTTCACATCAGTATTCACCAAGGACATGAAGGATAGTGAGATCACGGAGGGGTATGCTGATACTCTAGGGCACGTTGATATCAAGGTGGTGGTGGTTTGGACTCTTAAAGCACATTAAGGTGGATCGGTCCCTAGGGTTTGATGTGATATATCCCATGTTATTGAAAGAGGCAAGAAAGGAGATTGCTGGGTCCTTGACAGAGATTTCTGTATCCACACGCAAGGTCCCAGAGAACTGGTGAGTAGCTAACGTTGTTCCTTTGTTTAAGGACAATAGACAAACCAGGAAACTATAAGCCAGTGAGCCTTACACAAGTGGGAGGGAAATTATTGGAGATTCTCAGGGATAGGATCTACTTGCATCTGGAAAAGCATAGATTTATTAGGGATAGTGAGCATGGTTTTGTGTGGGGGAGATCATGTCTTACAAACTTAATCGAGCCTTTTTGAAGAGGTGATGAAGGTGAGTGATGAGGGCAGGGCAGTGTATGTTGTATACGTGGACTTTAGCAAAGCTTTCAACAAGGTTCCTCGTGGTACACTGATCCAGAAGATAAAGACACATGGGATCCATGGGGACTTGGTAGATTGGATTCAAAATTGTCTTGGCCACAGAAGACAGAGGATAGTGGTGGAGGGGTGTTAGTCTGGCTGTTGGTCTGTGACCACTGGTGTTCCAGAAGGATCAGTGCTGGGACCTCTGTTGTATGTGATACATAAAGGATTTGGACAAAAACGTTGGTGGGCAGATCAATAAGTTTGCAGAAAACACACTGCTGGGGAAGTGGTGGAAGCAGATATGACAGCAACATTTAAGAAGACTTAGACACAAGAACAGACATGGAATTGAGGGATTTAAACCATTTTCAGGCAGATGTGAGGTTTGAATTGGCATCACGGTGGGCACAGACATCGTGGGCCAAAGGGCTTGTTCTATGTTTTATGTGAAAGTGCCTGCCATTACCCTGGAGGTTGCCCATGCCCCCATGCACAAAAAAATATCTAATTTGCAGTTAAGTTCTCTACCAGCTTGTCAAGGTCCCTTTGGGCTCCTTGGAAGTATTCTCCCTTGAGTAGCTGGGACTCCAGTAGCTTGAAGAATGCTCTGAATTCTCTATCCTCTCTCCTTTAATCTACCAACATTATTTTTCTCTTCAAAAACCAAACCTTAAATTCTTTAAAGTTCCGTCCTATTTTCAACCTCCCTTCTTCCAAATACTTTGTAGCTTCCCAAATCAGTTTCCATCTTTCATTTGAAGCTCTCCAAACAATTTTACAACGTTGCAAAGAATGAACCAACCTTTCTTAAAGTTATCCCAATCCAGGCAATATCCTAGTGAATCTTCACTGCACTCACTCCAGATCCCTGTGGTATACCACTAATCACGGACTTCCAATCAGAAGAACATCCTTCTACTACCAGCCTTTGCCTCCTATCACCAAGCCAATTTTGGATCCCATTAGCCAGCTCACCTTGAATCCCAAGTGCCTTAATCTTCTGGAGCAGCTTACCATACAGAACCTTGTCAAATGCCTTAAAGTCTATATAGACAACATCTACTGCTCTGTCTTCTTCAATCTCCTTTGTTAACTCTTGTTTTTTTTTGCTTTTCTCCTTTACCTGCAGACTTTCAAAGTACCCCTTCCTGATCTCACTATCCTCCTCATTCTTCTCCTTGGTGAATACAGACAAGAAATTTTCATTTAGGACTTTACTTACACCCCCCCGGGTCTACACCTAGATTACCCCTTTGGTTCCTAAGGGAGCCAACTCATTCCCTTACTACCCTCTTGCTGCTAATATACTTACAGAATGACTTAAAATTCTCATTAATCTTACTTGCTAAGGATAGTTCATGGCAGTTTTTTTTGCCCTCCCAATTTCTTAAGTACTTGCCTACACCCTTTATATTCATCAAGGAACTTGCTTGGTTGTAGTTACCTACACAAGTCATATACTTTTTCTCCCCCAATCAAACGTTCAATAACCTTTTGTCACCTAAGGTTTCCTAATCTTGTCATCTTTGTCTTTCACCCTTCCTGGAACATGTTAGCCCTGAACTCTTACTAAAGTGTCTTTTAAAAGACTCCCACTGGTTAGATGTTTGTCACCATCCTCCCAATCTACTTTCGCCAGGTTCTCTCATACTATCAAAATCAGCTTTCCTCCAACTTAGGGCCTTAAATTGAGGACCAACCTTACCCTTTCCATCTCTAGCTTCAGCCTCAAATTAATTTGGAGCCTAGAAGTTCATCACTAACATGATTTTCACAGAGGAGTGTGCACCTGCCCTGCAGTTGAATTTGTTGCTTGAACCTGTGGCATATCACAGTGAGGACATCCTTCCTGAACTGAAAATATCCTGTTCATTATTTGCCACTGAGATGCACAGAGAACTGTGTCTCAGAGATATCTGGAGATGTAGCCTCCTGCTGAGAGCTATTCTGCCTACCCCATCTTTATCTTTCAACTCATCTTGCCTCCTGTTCACCAACCCTATCGTGCACACTAAGAAAAATATCCAGTAACGGACCCACATCTAAGCAGAAACCTTGAGCTAAATTCATTTCCATTAGTTTCTAGTATACTACTTCCCACAGATAGCAGCAAGTCTAGAAAAAGCAAACTTGTCTCAACAACAATCCTTGATAGAAATCAATAACTAATCTTAAGTACTTCATAGGACATCAGTGAAGCCACACAAGTAGTACTGTGTACAGTTTTCTCCCCTTGAGGGTCTTTAGAGGTAATAATGCAATAATAAAAAGAAACCCTACTGCTGTACATGACCTGGTTATAATTGGATATAGCCAAGAGAACCACTCCCATCCATTTGGATTACGAATAGCAGGATGGTGTTATTGACCATATCAAATACAGCAAAAAGGCAGAGAAAAACAAGAAACATAATCCAGCTCAATGGCAGTCACAGATAAAGTAAAGTAATTTGTAGCTTTGGTTAGGGCCATTTTAGTGCAAAATCTGCTCTGAATCTTGACTTGGTAGATTCAAACACGCATTTGGAGAAGGACAAGCATGGCCTTGGGAGGTGACATTCAGAACTTTTGAGGAGTGAGGAATGGGAAGTAGTATCTTGTCAGCAACCTGAAAAAGGTTGGGGACAGTACCTCAGTGGACAGAACATATCAGAATTATAACAAGAGGACAAAAAAATGTGGTATTAGAGAAAAGTTTAGTGAGAATGGGATCCAAAGAAAAGAAAGGTGCTACAAACAAGGTCTGTTCAGAGGCCATGAGGAGAGGTTGAGGGGAAACCAGCTAAAAACTGAGATAACAAAAGGTGAAAATTGTGCAAGAAAGCATATTTGATCATGCAAGACCGAAATCTAGTCATCTTTCAAGCTTTAACAAGCTAATGAATCCACAGCACTGTAGACTCATAGATGATTATCCAGTCTGGTTCAATGGTGCAAGAAGCTGGAATTTTCCCAACCTAGCTCTAGTTACCTCCAAGACAAAGGTCTAACAAAGGGAAATCACTTTTTGCAAGTAGTAAGGAAACCATAACTTTTACACCATACTTCTGTTAAATTGGAAACTCCTTTTACTTTCTACTGTAATCATGGCACAAAACAAAAGCAGTAATCTTATCAATATAAATTAGGAAATTGCCATCATCTAGAACAATAATCTCCGAAGCAAAACACTTGCTAACTACAAGAGAATTGGCAGGCTTCCTAGAGCACATCAGAGATTCAGATCACATTTATAGATTACATATGTATACTGGAACATCAGGACTGGTTTTCTAGACTTTAAAAGTCACTGAACTCTGCTGCTGGTCTTTATTTTAGTTGCAACAGACATGATATGTGAAAAAAATCTAATTACTGCCGAGCTCAACCATAATGGAAGATGTGGAAATGAACTAGACACCCCACTGCGAGGCAAAAGTGCTTCAAAATGGCTGCATTGGTTTCCAGCCACTCTCGAAGTTTAGCCCCACTTTATATGCAGACTAATTATTTGCTTGAATTTCAATGGCTTTATGATATTTGAGCGGGAAAAAACCTGTAGATGCTAATCTAACAGAAAATGCCAGAAATATTCAGCAGGATCTCCTTCCCAGTTCTGACAAAGGGTCTTTCACCTCATATGTTCCCCGTTTTTTCTTCCCACAGATGGGCCTTGCCTACTGAGCATTTCCAGCATTTTTCACTTTTACTGTGAGATCTGATGTTTTTTAAATGGTCATTTTAGATCAATTAAAATCAATTAAATTCCAAGAATAAAACTGTATAAATTTGTTGATAATAAACTTTGAAAATTAGTTTTATAGACCATGGAACAGTACAGCACAGTAAGGGCCCTTCAGCCCACGAACTTGTGCTGACCTATATAAACCTTATCCACATTCAATCTATCCCCCTCCCATAACCTTCTATTTTTCTTTCATCTAAGAGTCTCTTAAATGACCCCATCATATCAGCCCCTACCACCCCACCCCCCCCCCCCCCCCACCAGTGCATTCCAGGCACCCACCACTCTCTGTGCAAAAAAAAACCTACCTCTGACATCTCCCCTTAACTTTCCTCCATTCACCTTAAACGGGTGACCTCTAGTATTGGCCATTGCCACCCTGGGAAAAAGATGCTGGCTGTCCACTCTGTCTATCCCTCTCATAATCTTATATACCTCTATCACCTCATCCGCCGTCACTCCAAAGAGAAAAGCCCCAACTCACAACACTCAACTCACAACAATAGAGCTGCAACATTACCTCTCGGCTCTTGAACTCAATCCCCCAGCACACCATACACCTTCTTAACTACCCTATCCACTTGTGTGGCAACTTTGAGGGATGTACTTGGACCCCAAGATCCCTGTTCCTCCACACTGCTAAGAATCCTGCCATTAACCATGTACTCTGCCTTCAAATTTGATCTTCCAAAGTTCATCACTTCACACTTCTCTGGATTGAACTCCATCTGCAACTTCCCCACCCAGCTCTGCATCCTGTCTATATCCTGTTGCAACCTACAACAACCTTCTGCACTATCTACTTCACCACCAACCTTCATGTCACCTGCAAACTTACTAACCCACCCTTCCACTTCTTCATCCAAGTCATTTATAAAACTCACAAACTGCAGGGGTCCAAGAACAGATCCCTGCGGAACACCACTAGTCACCGACCTCCAGGTCGTATACTCCCATTCTATAACCACCTTCTGCCTTCCGTGGGCAAGCCAATTCTGAATCCACACAGCCAATTTTCCATGGCCCCCATACCTCATGAATTTCTGGATGAGCCTACTATGGGGAACCTTGTCAATGCCTTGCTAAAATCCATCTAAACCAAATCCACCGCACTAACTTCATCAATTTGTCTCGTCACTTCCCTGAAAAATTCTATTAGGCTCATGAGGCACAACCTGTCCCTAACAAAGCCATGTTGACTATCCCTAATAAGACTATGCTTCTCCAAATGTTCATAAACCCTGTCCCTAAGAATCCTCTCCAATAGTTTGCCTACCACTGACGCAAGACTCACTGGTGTACAATTCCCAGGATTATCCCTTTTACCTTTCTTGAACAATGTTTGCCATCCTCCAGTACTACTCCTGTGGCCAGGGAGGACTCAAAGATCATTGTTAATGCTCCAGCAATCTCTTCCCTCGTTTCCCATAGTAACCTGGGGTATATCCTATCAGACCATGAAGACTTATCTATCCTAATGCTTTTTAGTAGCTCCAACACTGCTTCTTTCTTCACCTCGACATGCTCCAACACATTTGCCTGTTCTACTCTAACCTCACATTTGTCTAAGTCCCTCTCCCTGGCGAACACTGAAGCAAAGTATTCATTCAGGGCCTCCCCTACCTCCTTTGCCTCAAGACACACTCCCCCCCCCCCCCCCCCTTATCCAATGAGTGGTCCTACCCTCACCCTAGTTATCCTCTTATTCCTCATATACATGTAGAACGCCTTAGGATTTTCCTTAACCCTACTTGCCAAGGCCTTCTCATGTCCCTTTCTAGCTCTCCGAAGTCCCTTCTTAAGCTCCTTTCTGACTACCTTTTAACTCTCAAGAGCCCTGTCTGATTTTTGCTTCCTAAACCTTAAATATGTTTCCTTCTTCCTCTTGACTAAACCTTCCACTTCTCTTGTTAACCATGGTTCCTTCACCCTACCATCCTTTCATTGTCTCAGTGGGACAAACCTATCTGGAACCTCATGTAAGTGGTCCCTAAACAACCTCCACATTTCTGCAGTGCATTTACCAGAAAACATTCATTCCCAATTTACGCTCCCAAGTTCCTGCCTAATACCATAATAATTTGCCCTTCCCCAATTAAATACTTTCCCATAATGTCTGCTCCTATCCTTGTCCATGGCTATGCTAAAGGTCAGGAAAGTTGTGGTCACTATCCCCAAAATGCTTGCCCACTGAGAGGTCTGTCACCTGACCAGGTTCATTGCCTAATACCAGATCCAGCATGGTCTCTCCTCGAGTCGGCCTGTCCACATATTGTGTCAGGAATCTTTCCTGGACACACCTAACTAATTCTGCCCTATCTAAATGTTTTGCACTAAGGATGTGCCAATCAATATTAGGGAAGTTGAAGTCACCCATGACAACAACCCTGTTATTTTTGCACCTTTCCAAAATCTGCCTACTTCTCCGCTCCTCAGTGTCCCAGTGGCTATTTGGGGGCCCACAGCATACTCCCAATAGAGTGATCGCTCTCTTCCTGTTTCTGACTTCCCCCCCACACTGACTCAATAGGCGATCCCTCTAGGATGTCCTCCCTTCGTGCAGCTATGATACTATCCCTGATTAGCAACGTCACCCTCCCCCAACCCCTTCTACCTCTTTCCGTATTCCTTTTGAAACATCTAAACCCCAGAACATCAAGCAGCCACTCCTACCCTTGCGACAGCCAAGTCTCTGTAATGGCCACAACATCGTAATTCCATGTACTGATCCATGCTCAAAGTTTATCACCATTATTATAAACAGTTCTCGCATTAAAGTTTAATATATCTTTGTGTTTCCAAATCAGTTGCTGTACAGTAAAATTCCTAAAACCTGATGTTACAAGATTACAACAAAAATGGATTTAACAGAACTCCTAAGATTCTGATGCAGCATTAAAAATCATATTAGTTGACCAACAGCAGAAGAGCTCTTGGAGAAAATCCCTTGTCAGCTTTTGGTGACAAGTAAAAATGTACTTTTCTGGTCAAATTCTCTATGTAATTGTAGAGTACAAAACGTGAATACCCACCCAGGTAGGCACGAATTAAAATGAAAAATAATAACCTCTTCTATTGCAATAATAGTGCTTACCGGGCAGTTTCTTTCCACTCACAATCTTCTCCATCACGGAAGCAAAGTTCATCCAGTTCGGTAAAAAGATCATGAGGCATGTGCTCCTCATCATCATCTTCTATCCCCAGGATAAACTGGACACGTTGCGATGGAGTATCTGTAAATATTTTTTCCCCCCCAAAGAAAAAGAAAATAAAATCAATGGTTTAACTCGAGTTGTTATAGGGTCCTTTAAATTTGAACGTGCCCTTCTAAATTTTGATAGCACACAGCTGGTTAACTGCACTCGATTCATGAAGACTCAAAGATAGAAATGTACTGTACAAATAAAGTGTCAAACCACAAACCATAGACCTAAGAAAATGTGTCATCTGTAGAAGTGAAAATAACTTGCTTGTCAATTTCTAGAGTAATATAGAAATAATACTTTGACAACTCATATAATTGCAATGTTTCCAGAATATTATAAATAAGTGCAATCAAAAAGTTAATGGTGATTATGCACAAGTTAATATGCATTGTGAACAATAATACCAAGAAATTTGAATGGTCCAAAAGAAAAACATCTTTAATTCTGTATGGTCTTAAACTTAAAAGATATAATTTACATTTCTTATCATGTTCAAATCTCCTGTGGGGATCTCTCTTTCCTGGTAACCATCTCCTGTCTTATAACCTTCAGACCTCTTCATTGGAAACTAATTCCAGCCTCATGCCTAATCAAATTTCTTCTGCCTCAACATTGGCAACCACATAGCCCATTAACAAGTAGCTTAAATTTTCTGCAAAATTGACAGTATAACAAAGGTTTTTTGGAATATTGCAAGGATAGAGGAGTAGGGAGTATGATTCATTATTAGTTTTGGTATACAGGTATACTCAAAGGTTCAAACCCTTTGCCAGTTAACAATATCTAATGCCTTGGGGCATGACTTAGCCACCCAGGCAAACATTTTAACTTGTAGAGTTCATTTAAGCCTTCCTATGTGATACCATTTACATCCAGAAGGCCCAGTCGACAACCATGTTGAAACTGCCTTTTTTCTAGGAGATCCATGAAAATAAAACTGCAGATGCTGTAAATCTAACACAAAAAGAAACAAAACAGAGGATCTATCCTGGGCCCAGTACATTGAGGCAAGCATGAAGAAGGCACGCCAGCACCTCTACTTCATTAGGAGTTTGAGGAGATTCGGTATGTGACCAAAGGCCCTGACAAATTTTTTTTTTGGAAACAGATGTACGGTGGAGAGCATTCTGACTGGTTGCATCACAGCCTGGTATAGAGCCTCCAATGCACAAGATTGCAAGAGGCTGCAGAGGGTTGTAGACTCAGCCAGCTCCATCATGGACACAACCCTCCCCACCAACGAGAACATCTTCAAGAGGTGGTGTCTCAAGAAGGTGGCATCACTAAGGACCCTCACCATCTGGGACATGCCCTCTTCTCGTTACCCCCATCAGGGAGGAGGTACAGGAGCCTGATGACACAAACTTAACAATTCAGGAACAGCTTCTTCGCCTCCCACCATCAGATTTCTGAATTGTTCAAGAACACTACCTCATTATTCTTTTTTCTGCACTTTATTTTTTGTAATTTATAGATTTTTGTGTCTTTGAATTGTACTGCTGCTGCAAAACAGCAAATTTCACGTCATATGTCAGTGATAATAAACCTGATTCTGAAATGCAGGAAACACTCTGCAGGTCATGCAGCTGAGTGCTAGAATAAAGGATCTAGCATTAACTGAAATATTAGCTCTCGCTCTCTCTTTCCACACCTGCTGCCTGATCTGCTGGGTGGTGCCAGATTTTTCCTTTTATGCCACTGAGCTAATGAGTGAGGAGAGACAAGTGCAGTACCTCATCATTGTCAAGAAATATGGGCCAATAAATTCAAACAAGCTTTGTGCTAAGATAAAAGAGACTTCCAGTGTTAATGAGCTTCTTTCGATATTTTCTAAAACAGTTTATAAGCAAGTGATCATCTTGTCTCAGCAATTACTTGTGTTGGGCAGTTTTTCATTTATCTTATGGCTGTGAACGATGCAGTCAGGCAGGCAGGGTTTGAAGGAGAAATCACGAGTGGCAGTCAGATCTTTTGAAAAGGGACATTAGAAAAGGTTAAAGGCTGGAGATAATAGGGGGCGGTCAGAACAATAACAACAATTTACAATAATACTGCTTTAGCAATATAATATCAATAGCACTACATGGGTAACAAATTGCCAAAGAAGTGACTGATCCAAAGGATATTTAAAGCTTTACATAGAGGCACGTTTTAAGGAGAACATTAAATAGTGTTAGCAAAGAGGAGAGTGGAGGGTGGGGGTGTGATTCTTCAGTTTGGGGCCAAGACAAATGTTACAAATGAGATGCTGATGACAGTGGGCTGACATAGGGATGATGAGAAAATGGGATGAATTAGGATATGGGCAGCAAAACTGTAAATCAGCTGAGTTTTATTGAGGGTGAATAGGAAGCATGTTGAACAGGACGATGAGTAGAAATTATTTTTAAATGAGGAAAACTACACACAGATGTTTTACACACAAAAAAAACTAACATCAAACTTGTGAATCTGGCTTTAACCTTTGCTCTTTCTGTTCAGCTGCAGTGAAAAGAGAGCAATTTAATGATTCTGATCCAAACTTGTCTTGCCAAGTATTTGCATAGTTGGCCTTCAGACTGCAATGTTACAACAAAAATCATGATTAATCAGTTTAAAAAAAGAATGAGATTTTGTTATGTCACCACAGTAACACAATGGTAGAAGTTGATAAAGTTATGTAAGTCTATAGCAAAAGGCGTTTCAAAGTAAATGGCCCCAAATGAATCAGAGGGTGTATCTGGCATAGTTTAATATTTAATTACTGGACATCAGCAGATATATTTCATGGTAATGGCTTTGCAAAAGTAGAAAGTTTTGAATGCTCTGGAAGTTTCATTTACATTTGAGTTTTCAGTGATAAGTATTCCAAAAGCAGTCTCAAATACTTTAAACAGTAAGAATAACGTAACATTATTTTTGAAAAGCTACATTTTCATGGTATCAAAGACAAATGAATTTGATACAATAATCAGAATGGAATCATTGGCTGCTATATTAAAACTTTAAAAAGCTGATAAGCATGTAAAACTCGTAACTTAACTGGTTACTAGGTTACAAACTCCCTAACATTATACCTGAACACAGAATGTGCATAACAACTTGAAAACAAAAGATCACAATCCTGGCCTTTTGTTAGGTGGGGGTTCATCAAGAGGTAGCAGATATTCAGCTCCCCAGAAAGTCCAGACAAAGAAAATTACATTAAAAATAGAATGCAATAAAGGAAAATAGCAAAGCAAAATTACTAGTAGGGGTTATGTAAAGAGAATGCCCATACATAAGTGTTTGGGGCAACAGGGCATTTGAGAGGAAGAACACACACACAGTTAGATGGCAGGTATGTGAAAGCAGAGGTTGAGAAATAACAAAATTACAGGTGCATAGTGAATGAAGGATGGGAGGGGCGACAGAGGGTGGGAGGCGAGACAGAAGGCAAAAGGAAAACAAGGCAGGTATTTGCTGGGGTTGCGCAGGGAAGAGAGAGAAAGAGCAAGAGTTCATTGTCAGAAGGGGAGGAATGAGCTAGACTGAAGGCACACAGATCAGAGCTGAGGAGGGAGGTGTCGGGGCAGTGACCACAATATCCTTGTTCTCAACTTTTTATTTTCCATCTGTGCCCTTAAATCTTTTGCCCATAATTAGTGACTTTCAGTCAAGGGAATTAGGTCCTTCCTGATAACCCTATCAAGGCTTCTTAATTTTTCTACACCTCAATTAAATTTCTCCTCAGTTCCATTTATTCGAAAGAAGGTAACCCCAACTTCATCAACTTGTCACATCCTGCATCCCGACAATATCCCTTGCAAATCTCCTTTGATCTTCCTTTGTGCAGTCACATTTTTCCTGTAATGTGGTGACTAGAACTGTGCACAGTACAGTCACTATGACCTACTTAGGTGCAGTTCTAGCATAAGCTCCCAGTTAGGTACGGTGACCAAAAAAGGAAAAGTCTCTTGTGAGACTTGATGACTATCAGCCAGTCTCACTATGTTTTAGGACCTATGGAAGTACATTCCAAGATGCATCTGAAGATGCATCTGTTTCTCTACATCCTGCATCCAATTTTAGTACAAATTCCCTTACCTAGTTTCCCTTGCAAAAGTACGTTTCCTTACACTTCTTTAGAAAGAATTCCATTTCTCACTTATCAGCCCATCCATCTAGTCTGGTAAATTTTGATATCACCTTGTTCCTCATCATTTGAGCAATTCATTAAAAATATTTAAAGTTTGAATCCTTGAAAAATATTGGAACCACAATTGTCAAACATTTTAATATCCATTTAAGCTTCAGCATTAAGGGTCCTTTTCTTTTCCCCCCCACCTCTTACCATATGAGGGAGATTCTCGTCCATCATCTTTATCTGAATCTTTCTCTTTTCCCTTTTTCTTATGATGATGTTTATGTCCACGATGCCTGTGCCGTCTTCGGCTTTGCTTACCAAGGGGAACATGCACACCAATGTATACAGCTCTGTGACCTGAAATTTAAAACACATGCCCAGTCAAAACTGATGCAACCCCCAGAAGAAACAAACGATTTTGAAAAACAGGAGACACGAGACTGCAGATGCTGGAACCTTGAGCAACGGACAATCTGCTGGAGGAACTCAGGGAGCCAAGCAATATCTGTGGAAGGAAAGGAATTGTCGATGTTTCGGATCGAAACCCTGAAACGTCAGCAATTCCCTTCCTCCCACAGACACTGCTTGACCCGCTGAGCTCCTCCAGCAGATTGTTGCTTTTGAAAAACAGAAATTTAATTGGTGAGAAAAATTTTTATTTCTGAAATAATTATACCATTAAAATAATTCCAATACACACGAGCAGCTGCAAAATAACTATCCCTGAATTTAGGAAGATCCAGATGCTGCAAAATAATCCTAATAACTGTTAATTCTGTTCCTGGTTGTTTCCACAACTTTCCCCACCACCGTGGTTAAATTGACTGGCTTGTAATTACCAGGTCCATTCCTTCATCTTTTTCTGACTAAGGGAGTAGTATTTGCAAACTTTCGTTCCTCGGGTACCAGTGCAGAGTCTATTAATGTTCAGAAACTTATGGTCAGGGTCTGTGCAACTTCCTTCTTTTTCTCAGGATGCTTCCCATCTAGATCAGTTGATTTATCAACTAGCTTTTCTAAGACTACATTTTAAACAATTTCCAGCTCATCCAGAATCTCAACTACATCTTCCCCTACCAAAACTCCAGTAGCATCTCTTCTTTTGCTGAAGTACAGTACACATTTGGTACCTTAGCCATGCCTTTGTCTCCTCAAATAAATTTCCTGTGTCTCTGATTAGCCCCACATCTCTCAACCCTTTTCCTGTTCCCTCTTATACTTGATGCCATTCTCTCTCTTTACCCTTCTTTTCTTTCTCACTTTCCCTCTGAGTTTTCTGCATGCATTATTTGCTATTTCATGCGATTTTTCTAGTGACTAAAGAAATATGACAATTAATTCATTAATTGAAAGGTCCAGGTATGTTTGTTAATCCAGAATCACAGGCCCTTCAGCCCACCGAGTCCATGCTGACCATCAATCACCCATTGACACTAATCCTACATTAATCCCCTTTTGTTTTTAAAATTCTCTCCACATTCTCATGAACTCCCCCAAAATCCTCCCACTCACCTACACACTAGGGGCAAATTATAGTGGCCAATTAACCTACAAACCCATGCGGCTTTGGGACATGGGAGGAAACCGGAGCACATAGGGATAACATGCAAACACCACACAGACAGCACCCGAGGTCAGGATTGAACCCTGGTCTTTCGCGCTGCAAGGCAGCAGCTCTTCCCATGAAACTTAATTCTGCTTTTCACTCACTCCATATCTTACATTCTTTCATACAAGATCGAGATGACCAGTTGCTAAAACAATTCATCACAGCCTCCCAAGAATAGAAAACATATCAACAGAAAACAATAAATCAAAAAGTTGTGACATACACAGAGCAATATGTTTCACAATTATTGCAGACAAGTCTTTGAATGATTTAGAGAAGTGCAAAGGCAACATGAGAAGCAACACAGATTCAGAACACTGTGATTTTGTAAAAGGAAGACAAGCCAAATACTGTTGGGCACCAATTTATCCTCATGGAGTAAGCTCCAAGTTCATCCCAAAGAGATGCTGTACTATTAAACAGATTTCTTTGCATTAGGAGGCAATTTGCATTTCACTGCTTGGTCCCCTGTAAAACACAATTATAACAAAACTTCAAAGCTCAAAATGCTCAAAGCTTCTGCAAACTTACTCTCTAGTTCTTCCTTCTCGAAGTTTGTATTGACAATTGTACTTGTTTTACCCAAATCCACGATAGCTTCTTCATCGTGTCGCTAAAATAAAGTTACAACATAATTAGAGCTCATTATTTATAAAAAAATATTTTAAAGTTTTGGAGAGGATTACTCATATACAGCAGTATTGTACTGATAAATGCAAGACAAAAGAACTACAAGCTCCTAACTTCAGAGGTGCAGAACTGTGGCCAACCCAATCTCTGAACTCCAGTGAATTGTTCTACTCGCACTCCTATTTCTCATTCACAGGTTCCATGCAATTTAAGATTTGTAGATCCAGTCAAACATGATTTTCAATTGTGGTCTAATTTTCATGGTATACTTGCATAGAACTAAAAATTCAGAAAAGCTTACATTATTCATCTCAAGAAAAAGGTAAAAAGGCTAATCTGCATGTTGAAAATGAGTGTTTTGTAGCCAAATTACATCAGAGAATTAAATTATTTTCAACATTTATTCAAAAATCAAGTTGTAATGAAAATTGGTATGCCTGAGGACAGGGTATAATAATAGAAAACCCATGCTTAGAGCATCAATCAACAAGGTCTAAATAAAACTCACAACAGATGTTAACTTATAGAATTCAACTGTCTCCTGGGGAGAGAGTCTCATGGCACACTGCCACAAACTGATAAGCTTGATTCACAAAATCCTCTTTTGCTGCAGCAAAAGCTGCACATTAACCCAAGATAATTGCAAATCAGGTTGTGGATACATTCTTATCTGTTACATTACTTGCAAAAATAATTTGAAAAAAATCCTTTGATTGCATGTTTCTCAACGAACTTATATTAATTGGGTAACATTTTAGTAATGTGTCCCTAACACAAAGTACACCACCCCATTGTGGAAATGGAAATATCTTATTTACATACTACTTGTTGCATTAGATACATAATAAATCCACTCTTTTTTAAAAAAACATTAGAGGGATCTAACAATTACAAGTTTAGTCACTTCTTTGATACATAGAACAGTACAGCACAGAACAGGCCCTTCGGCCCACAATGCTGTGCCGACATAGCTAATCCCTCCTACCTATAGAATGCCCATATCCCTCCATTTTCCTCTCATTCATGTGCCCATCCAAGCCCCTCTTAAAAGCCCCCAATGAATTTGCCTCCACCACCCTGTAAGGCAACGCAATCCAGGCATCCACCACTCTCAGTAAAAAAATGTACCCCTCACATCTGTTCTAAACCTACCTTCTCTCACCTTAAATGCATGCCCTCTCATATTAGACCCCTCAATAATGGGAAAATGATATTGCTTGTCCACCCTATCTATGCCCCTCATCATTTTATACACCTCCAACAGATCACCCCTCAGCCTCTGCTGCTCCAGAGAGAAGAGCCCAAGTTTGTCCAGCCTCTCCTGATAGCACATGCCCTCTAATCCAGGCAGCATCCTAGTAAACCTCCTCTGCACCCTCTCCAAGGCCTCGACATCCTTCCTAAAGTGAGGTGACGAGAATTGCACGCAATACTCTAAATGCAGCCTAACAAGAGTTCTATAGAGATGCATCATAACTCCTTGACTCCTATACTCAATACCCCGATTAATAAATGCAAGCATTCCATAAGCCTCCTTAACCACCCTGTCTACCTGTGTAGCCACTTTCAATGAGTCATGGACTTGCACCCCAAGGTCTCTCTGCTCTTCAACAATATTAAGGGTCTTGCCCTTAAGTGTACTGCCTCATGACATTAGTCCTACCAAGGTGCAACACCTCACATTTATCCAGGCTAAACTCCATCTGCCATTTCTCTGTCCACATCTGCAACTGATCTATATCACACCATATCCGTCGCCAGTCTTCTACACTATTCACAACTCCACCAATCTTGGTATCATCTGCAAACTTACTAACCCATCCATCAACATACTCATAGGTCATTTATGTACATCACAAACAGCAAAGGTCCCAGCACAGATCCCTGTGGAACACCACTACTCACAGGCCTCCAGCCCACATAAGTCCCTACAACACCACCCTTTGTCTTCTACGGGCAAGCCAGTTCTGGATCCACACAGCCAATTCTCCAGTGACCCCATGCATCTGACCTTTCTTGATTAACTGATTATGTGGGACCTTGTCAAATGCCTTACTGAAGTCCAGACAGATGACATCCACAGCTGTTCTAGAAAGTAACAACACCATCTGATGTCAAACTACAGCGCTTCTAAATTCAATCATCTGTGTTAAAATAATTGATTTCAGGCAGAAAACTTGAGATCATTCTGCTACTCTGGACAAAACAAAACAGACAATATCATTTCAGATTGCTGGTAAATCCATGCAGATACCAGGTAAAAGAAAACAGGACTGGACTCAGCTGTTAAGGTTTTCAATCATTAAGTACCCTGCCAACAAACTGTCCAAACTTAAATAAACAAGTGTCCTTTGAGCAACATACCATAGATCTAATTATTTCAATACATTAAGGTTGGGGGGGGGGGAATGGAAGAGAGGGCAAGGGGTGGCAACAAGAAAAAGTATCTACATAGTGTTTAAAACTTTGGCTGAATATCCAATAAAATTCCACCCAAAATATGGTTTTCCACAAGATACCATGTTGACTCATCATGCTCTCATCAGTTCCAGTGCTCATTAACACATAATTTGACAAATGTTAAGCTATCCCAATATCAGATAACTCCTATTTACATCAATAGCAACTTAAACATACGTCCCAAGTCACTGACTTGCCCAAAACTGCAAGAGAACACAATAATAACAAGAATGAGACAAGCTGCCAATGGCGACTTAGGCACCAAGTTATTTCACCCAACGCAGTCAATGATGCCTCATGGGATTTAGATATAAACTATGAGACCCATCACGTAGAAGGCCTGATAAAGTTGAACTCACCTACATCCCAGTCTCCTTCATCACAATTCCTGTGTTTTTCTTATCCCATTGGCAGACAAAGCCGAAGGGGTAGCATTCTGATATGGAGCCCTCAACAATGCAGCTCCACTAACCCCAGACCCCACTGGAGCTGAGGTAGTTAAATGCAAGCAAGGCATCCTTTAAGGATTTCTAACAAATGCTCTCCTTCAGCTGATGAATCCATAGTCTTCCAGTTGGAAAAAAGCACTAAGGGCAGCAAGGACATCACTATTCTTGTTCCTTGAAAATCATCGCTACCAGACAGGCGTGCAGCAGAGAACAGAAAGCAGGGAAAGAGTGACTTGATATTTTTTCCTCACCTACATCTCACCACCAGAGACGAACTATGGACACATCCATTTGCCACTGCGTTAAGTGGGAGAAATTCAGAACTGGGCATCCATGAAGCAACGTAGTTTATCAGCAGTATTGTATCCATAATAATCTGTAACACTGCAGGTGGATACTTCTGCAGACTTAGCATTACCATCAAACTAGGGAACTAATGATGGTTCAATGAGGGATGTAGAAGAGCATGTCTAAATCATATCAAGTCTACCTAAAAATAAAGCTATAAATGCAGACCTTCTCTCCAGTAGAACCACATCTTCCTGCAGTGTGACAACTAGAACTACACACAATATTTCAAGTGTATCTAACTAGTGTCTTGTAAAGTTATAACACAACACCCCAACCTTTATATTTATGCCCAAACCAATGAAGTCAAGTATGCTATCTGCCTTCTTCACCACGCTATCTATCCATGTTACCACTTTCAGAGAACAGCGGACTTGTCCTTCTGTTCATCAACATTCCTTAGCACCCTATCATTGACATGGAAGAACTCAAAACTTTCTCCATCTAATGGGTGGTTGGTTGAAGGTATTGAAGATGGGAAACGAACCAAGAGAGCACTGGACAGAGGATACAAAAGAAAGGGCCAGAGGCTTTCCACAACAAATTGGTCCAGGCAAAAATGGAGTTGACCCACATTAAAAATATCATAGGTTCATTTTTCAAGGTGGCTTTAATAGTTGACTTGAATCAACTATTATAAATTTCTTACTACTCTTTAGTCAGTACTTAGATAGAAAATCAGTTATCCATAGATACCGATGAACTTGCAGGAGTATTTACAGAATATTCTGTTTTTAATGACATTCTCGTCCACTATTTGTACAGGAAACTGAAGTGCATCCAGTGTCACTCAACGGTTGAAAACTTTTACTTATCCAAGAGTTTAACTTAAAACACCATCAAACCAATGCTAATTTCTCTAATCTATTCTCAGTGTAAACTAAATACAGGTCTTCAAATCTGAGGCAGTCAAATATAAATAAGTAGGGTCAAAACAAACTATATTTTGCCTCATTGAGTCTTGTGCATTCTGCATGGTTTCCTTCAGGGAAGCATTAGGTTTCTTCAGCCTTGTCCCTTGAGATTGGGATTCAGAAGGCTTACCAATGAATTAGCATGTGATCTTTTCTATCCATATCATGCACCTCAGCCTTGCCTGTTGTAACATGCAAGATTACCTTCAATGCTTTTAAAACTTAAACTTGTTACCCTGAAAGCCCTTCTGTGCCATTCTCTAATCAATGCACTGTTTACTTTGCATTTATGCTTGAAAGTTCTAAACCACATGTTTGTGTCTTTTTAAAATCTCTTTCTGGGAAACCAAAAAATAGTTTGACCTCAAAAGTCAAAGCCATTTAAAAATTCCATCTTGTACATTGCTACGATAGCTTATCTGTTAGACTGTTAACTTTCCCTAAAATGCAGCTTTCTCTCTGCAGTCCATAAGGTTTAATTTTATGGGAGAGAAGTAAGGGTGGGGGAACTGAGCCTGCAGTGAGGGAGGGGAGAGGACAGAATAAAGAATCAAAGAGAATGAGAAAATGGAAGAGCTATAAAAGGAGGACACAAGACGAGGCAGGCAAAAGGGATAGATGAGGTGGTAGGAGAGCGCGAGAGAAGAATTACTAATAGACAGAAATAATCTCTTACAAAGAATGAAACTAATGCCAGTTTCTTCTTAACCCTGATCCTAAATAACCCAGCTTGATTCCACAACTACATACATCTGTGTGCTAAGAATGTTTGGCCAATCTTTCAATTGCAGCTTAGACAGTAATCCACCATCGATTCCTTATACTGAGGCCTTGAAGCAATTTTAAGTCATGAAGTCATATGTCAGGCAGAAAATAGCACATATCCACTTGTTTAAAAAGACAACTTTAAAAGTTATAAAAAAGTTAACATCCTAGTCAGAATCAGATGTTACCAGTCACTTTTCTACAGGTTTTCAAATTTAAATTCCAATTAAAACAAAATCAACAATAATTGCAATATACCAGACAACAGAACCCAGTCAATCTCCTATTTTTAAGATTTTTCATCCAACATCACCAATTCAAAGTGAAAAGTTCGAAAAGTTCAGCTCACTTGTCAACTTAGAAAGCAGAGACAAATGTACAATTATGATTTCATTAAAGTTCCTGCCAAAATAAACCAGAAAATTTATACATGCATAAACATTCCCTGCACACTCTAACAGCAATAAAAATGTTAAAACCAGTAATATTCAGTTAACAAATTTATAATTTCTCAAAGTATATATTTAAAAGTGGCAAGTAACTTCAACTATATTCGAGAGAATAGCACTTTATACATATACACATTCAAAAGCACGTACTTAATGACATGACAACTAAACATGTAGTGATAATGTAGCACATTATGCCAATGTCAATGAAGAAAGAAAATGTCAGGAAATTTTATTGGCCATGGCTTTTTTTTGGCTCTAATCATTTATATTTAAAACATTGGATTAGTGCAGATTTTATAACCAAAACTTTGTTATTATTACTTTATATATTCTTTAATATTTGATTAGCCATAACTTATATAACCTTACATTCAATTATATAGCACTAATATACAAAAAAAAGGTTGAGCAGACTATTAGAACCTGAGGCTCGATTCCAACAAAAGGCATACAAACAATTGGCAGGACAGTCTATGTAAATTGCAACCCAAATTTTTTCACAGCACAGATATTATAATTTTTAACAAAACATTTTGTACTTTAATGAAAATAATACAGTACTTGGCTTTTTGGTGGCAGCAAGAAATAATGTGTGGACTGCATGTTCTTGAGACTTCCTCACAGTGGCTGAGTGAACGCTGTCTTGATCATAAATAGATGCAAACAACGATGCAAACTGTACTCTCACCATTACATAAAGGTTATGATGAAGGACAAGGGTTTATATTGCGCAGTAACTGAATCTGATATACCAGATTATTTTTTCCATCCCAAGACAGCTTCACAGAACATATCCAGTGCTAAATTGTCAAGTCTTCTGAATGAAGATAAGCCACATAATCCTATATTATCAATTATGATTCTCAGCTTCATTTTTTCTCTACACCTACAAACAATACATCCCAAAATTCTTCAGAGATGCAGTAGAACATGAATGCCAAACCAAAAAAAAAGAAACAGGATCAAAGAGGTGAATTTTGAGGATATTTAAAAGGAGAAAGGTGAAGTGGAAAAGGCAGAGATTTATGGAAAGAATTTCCTAGCTTTCATGTTTATGGTCACCAGGTGGAATGGGTGCATGTGCAACAGGCCACATACCAGAAAACTTAATTTAACTTGAGGAGAATAACTGTTAGAACTTGCAGAAAAAAGGAAGAGCAAGGCCACAATAGGGATTTAATCACAAGAATTCAAATTAAGTGTGCAGGATCAAGAGAACAATAACCAACATTAAGGCAACAAATAGGAGAGTAATTCTCAAGCAAGATTTGAAGCAGGACAGCATAGATGTCATGATATTTTGGATATTTAAATTTACAGAGAGAAGCCTACCAAGACAACAAATCTCTTAGAGTGTTTTGAAGTAATGAAGAGGATTGATAAGGGCAGGGTTGTGGACTTTGTCCAGATGGACTTCAGCAAGGCTTTTGACAAGGTCCCACATGGAAGGCCAGATCGCATGGAATCCAGGAAGAGCTAGCTAAGTGGACACAATTGATTTGATGGCAAGAAGCAGAGGGTGATGCTGGAAGGCTGTTTTTCGGACTGGAGGCTTGTGTCTAGTTATGTGCCACAGGGCTCGGTACTGGCCCCATTGCTGTTTGTCATTTGCGTAAATGATTTGGATGAGAATACACAAGGAATAGTTGGTAAGTTTTCTGGCGACACTAAAATAGGTGGTGTCATAGACAGTGATGAAGGTTATCAAAAATTACAAGGGGGCCTTGATCAGCTAGGTAAGTGGGCCAAGGTAGGGAAAATGGTGTTCAGTTCAGGTCAGTGTGAGGTGTTGGAAAGTCAAATCGAGGTAAGACTTTCACAGTGAATGGTAGGGCCCTGGAGTGTTGTAGAACAGAGGGACCTAGGAGTACAAGTACATAGTTCCCTGAAAGTGACATCACAGGTAGACAGGGTGATGAAGGCAGTTTTTGGCATGCTGGCCTTCATCAGTCAGGGCATTGAGTACAGGAATTGGGATGTTATGTTGCAGTTGTACAAGCGTTGGTGAGGCCACCCCTGGAGTATTGGGTTCTGTTTGGTTACCCTGTTAAAGGAAAGACGTCATTAAGCTAGAAAGGGTGCAAAGAAGATTTACAAGAATGTTGCCAGAACTCAAGGGCTTGAGTTATAGGGAGAGATTGGGCAGGCTTGGACTTTATTTCTTTGAGTGTAGGACACTGAGGGGTGAGCTTATAGAGGTGTATAAAATCATGAGGGGCATAGATAGGGTGAATGCACAGTCTTTTACCTAGGGAAAGGGAATCAAAAACTCGAGGCATGTTTAAAGTGAGAGGGGGAAGATTTAAAAGGGACCAGAGGGGCAACTTGTTGATGCAGAGGGTGGTGTGAATATGCTGAAATGGCTGAGGCAGATACTACTACAACTACATTTAAAAGACCTTTGGACAAGTACATGGATAGGAAAAGGATAAAGGCCAAACACAGGCAAGTGGGACTAGCTTAGATGGACATCTTGGTCGGCATGGATGAATTGGTCCAAAGGGCTATTTCTGTGCTGTATCACTCTATTACTGCCAAATGAAATAACGTAACAAAGACATGGATCAAGGATTCATTTGTAAATGGTCAGAAGCAATTGATATTACTGAGGCAGAGGTACAAGTATACAGTCAATGGCTTACAGAATTTGTGGTGAATCTTCCAATACATATTTCCAGGAGACAGCAATTTTTACAATTATATTGGACAAATTTACAGCAAACAGACTGTGAAAGGATTGAGCTAAAATGGTGAAGAGGTATACCAAGGTGCCAGATCTAGCTGCTTCCATAACTAAAGATAATATTGACAATCTGAATATTAAGGTATCTGAGATTGTGGAAGGTGTTGATTATAGGCACAATCACAGAATGCTCAATAAAGGAGTCTGCAACTCAACTTGTTATGTGTGCTCAGTTCTTTGGAAAAAGCTATTCAATTAAATCGCACAGGCCTGCTTTATCCTTCAACTTTTTGCATTTCAAGTATATACGCATTTCCCTTTTGAAAGTTATTCCCAAATTGTCTTCAATCACCCTTTCTGGGTAATTTAGAATTTAGATCATAAATCTGTATGTGGAACTCAGCTTCCAAGTACCCCTTCCCCAACAATCTCCACCCCTCCCTGCCCCCAAGGATAATTTTGTTATTAACATGGATCTCTTTAAAGAAGTAAAGTTATTTTTGTAAGGAAATATGGTAGCCAATGAGACAGCAAGGTCTCTCAAATAGCAATAAAGTACCCGACAAGATAATCCATTTCAATGTATTCATTAAAAGATTCCATAAGAAACCTTACTGTTTTGCGATAGTGCCATAGCGTTCTTTGATGTTCACAGGAGATAGGGTGGTTTAAGACAGAATAATTTCAAGTTGAAGGTAGTAGCATTGCTGCAAATTCAGTTAGCCCCCTTTACTGAAGGCAACTGAAAAATAACATTTCAAGGAACATCCAGTCTAAAAGCCAAAGTGTGTCAGGCAGTGAACAATCCCACACCAGAATAGGCTAATAATCCACCCGATATTGAACAGCTTGCCAGTGAAGAGGTTTCAAATCTCAGGCCACTAACAGTGGCCCTTAGACAGGTCCCGGGAAGAGCTATGATTGGAGGACAGAGTAAGCAATTAACAGATGGGAAAAGTAAGTTGGAAAGGGAGCAGCCAGCTGGAACCAATATTAGATTTTAGCACTACTTGAACAGAGAAGAACGCTTTCCCTGGTTCCACAATATTACAATGTGCAAAGCAGCCTAATTTCGCAATGTAAAGCTCAAAAAGGCGTTGTTTTCTATTTCTGTAAATTTAACACCACTTTCAGGAATGGACAATTCTCGGCCTTCGTCAATTTCCACTACATAACGAGCATGTCCTTTCCATCAATGACTTGAGCTCACGTATTTGTCTTACATTTCCGAAACAGATGTAACATTTCTAAGCAATGATGATTTCAAGAACTTCGCACTATATTTGCCATGGGACAAAACCTGTGCATCCGTCACTTATTTTCCTCCTATTTTCTTAAGCTATCAATGAATCTACTGTAACATTATTTTAAAAAAAAAGTTTTGCCTGTTTGGCATTCAATGAGAACATGGCTGACTTGTGACCCAATTTCATAAGCCCACTTTTGCTATATACTCCTCCATAACTGTGGCAACAAAAAAAAAAATCACAAATCTAGACCTGTCCAAGAACCAATTGTTGTTTGCATTAAACTTCCAATCTTCTGCATTCTTTGAATAAAAACAGAATAAAAATAATACCAAGGGAACTACTTTATCAACTAATCAGATACAAATCTTTTAAGATGCTTTACAACTTGAGATATCACAGAAAGGCTTCCCAATAGTAGTAGCAAACTACAAACCAGCACAAATTAGTTAGCACAATGTAAATGAGCATCTGAACAGCATTTCATTGATACACAAGCCTTGGATTGTTACATTTTCAAATCTTATTATAATTTACACACTGTAATTAACACAATTGACTCTAAACTTAGCAAAATATATCCTTTTAATTCCTACTGTTTGAAAGAGCAAGGAAACATTTAAATAAATAAAATTTATTTTAAATTTAGTTAGAAAGTAAATAAATAAGATTTAAACGAATTATTAGTTGCACATATAGAATTTCATTATTCTTGTTCTATAGGAGTAGAGCACGAGTAAAAGATATGACAAGGGGTAGCTAGTGGTAAACAAAGCAACGTCAGACACATTACAACCCTGCCAGCAAGAAATATTTTTCTGAATGTTAGGTGTTATAAAGCAAATTTGCCACAGGATGAGAAAGGTAATCCATCCCACAAAACTAACACCTGTGACATTGGTGACTTCCCTTGCCAAATGTAGTGTAATAGCTACTCCTCATTAGTTCACTCGGGTCATCAGTATTTGCAGAGCAAAACAGCAAGACAGAAATTTGTGGCTACATTTATATAAAATTTTACATTATTATCTCAAAGATCTCAGAAAGATGACTTTCAAATCAATAAGTAAATGCGAGAAGATCACAAACCCATGATTCTGAGGTGCAATGGCAGCAAGAGCACAAGCATTTGCTGTCATTGATCTACTGTGGGAGGAAATTACCAGTCAAACAGGAAAAAAAGATTCAAGAATATACCCAAAGCTTTCTCAACACTTGTGCTGACTCTTGGGAACCTCTGGCCCATGACCACTCAAAGTAAAGAAGGAGCATTCAGATTGGTGTTAAAAACCACGAGGCCATGCACCATGAGCACACAAAAGTTTTCCAAAGCATCTGAAGCTTACCACCTCAAACTACCCACACCCCCCCCCCCAATCAGGCACATACTGCCGAATCAGCGCTTCCCTAAACAGCTACCTCAGAACCCCAAAACCGGACTCATCTCATTCCCAAGAGATTGCCTGGGAAGAAGACTGTAACTTGTAGTAACTGGAAATCACAAGTGCATAGTTAACTGTGGAAGCCCAGAAATGCTACCAGTAATAGCTTGCTCCTCCCTTGGGGGGGGGGGGGGGGGGGGGGGGTGGAATGTGTGTGTGTGAAAATGAATATATATATAAAAAATATATATTTATATTGTGTGTTTATATATATAAGCACATACACATTTTTTATATATACTTGTGTGTGATTATATAAAATCACACACATTATTCTCATTGTTAAAACTTGCACCTTATTGAATATGGGTAACTTTTTTTTAAATGGCATACTTGGCCTCTTTGGCCCCAAGAAACTAATTTTATACAAGGAATCCAAATGCCTCAATAATTATTTCAAAATTCCATGATTTGTTAGCTGAAAGTTATGTACTTTTCAATTAATTTAATGATATTGCAATCTTAAATATATTTCAAAGTTCATTTCATTCTCTGGTGAAAAAGTTGGTGAAGATTCGAGCTTTTTTGTGCAATCTGTGACACTACTTCAATGTAATTGCCTGCTCACCCTATTCAATTACATCAATGTTGCTTGATGCCCAAGATCCCCTATGGCATTCACCAAAATGAAATTCACACCAGGAAATTGGAAATCCCTGCCAGAGACTTAGTTCTTGATGAACTGCTTTCTTCAAGGTCAGCTTTTCACTGTTCACCAGCAACTTTGCTCTCCTGTCTTTATTTTCATAAAGTTATTATACTAAACATATCTAATAACTGAAGTATCAATAAAATATATACAACCAACTCTAGGTCTATGTAACATAGTTATTTAAAAAGAACCAATCCCTAAAGCTTTCTTGAACTATAAACACATCTTGAAAGCAATACTTCTATTGCTTAAAATGGGGAAATATGCAATTACATCACAAGTCCATAGCCCAAAGCTGTCAAATTTTTAGCTAATCCAGTACATGTTTACAATCAGCAGGTTTTTTTTTAGATGATTATTTAGTTTCTACTGTGACTGGTAAATAAGATATCGGCGACTAAAAGAAAATAAAACAGCAGCTTCTCAAACTCTAAAAATAGCATGTCAAATATGAGGAATCCATCATTTTAGCAAATCAACAATAATGCAAACTTCTAAGGCAAAGCAAAGACAGAAAAGATCAAATGAAACCCAGCTTTTGCAGAAAAGTGCTGTTCATCAACTGACGAAGTAAGAGTCATGTAGAATTTAAACATGCCTTAGCTACTAGAAGAAAGATACATTTTGTAATACATACACATTCAGGATTCTCTTCAGGACTGCAATTCTCCATGCTGGCTTTTAAAAGAACATGACCTTTGCATTCCAACAGCTGATTTACCTATTTGTTGCCCTGGTTCAATCAACTGCACTGTAGCAACTCATTCTTTACGACAGCCAAACACAGTACATTATGAATATTTAATCTTTTAAGCCAGTAACTGCCAGATACTATAACAGACGGGATATTTCAACTGCAATACATATTTTCAATTCCATTAGAGCTGAATACCAAAAAAGGATCTGGAACAAGTCATCATTACAATGTTCTATCAAAATAAAAGCCTTCAAGGTAACTATCAAGATAAGTTTATCCACAATTTAATAAGAGACAGTATCTTTTGAATAATTATAAAAACAAGTGGGATAACAAAAAATTGAATTACATGGTTCCACAATTTAATAAACAACTTATACTGATCTACATAGTAAAGAAAGCCAAATAATATTAAGAAAATAGAAACCAGTTTTATTCATACACACACACACTTCCCAGACTCGGATATCTTTTGTAGAGCTATGAACCCAAGAGTATTTCCAAGAACAATAAATGGTATCCATATTTGGCCAATGCATTTAGAATTGAGCCACAGAAGGAAGACTTTAGTTTTTTTTGGAAGAGCAATCCATTTAATCTTACCCTCCCCCCATTTTCGATACACACTTGCAATTTTTCTCCATTGTGCTTATACATTTCCCTCATAAAGGCCACAACTGAATCTATATCTTTGAGTTCCTTTCAAATCCTCGCCACATATTGCACAAAAACATTTTGCTTAATTTCACTTCTGCTTATTGGCACTTCAGACGATGGAAACAAGCTCTTTTCACTGATTCTTTTTTAAGTCTCTCTTGATTTTAAAACCCCACCCCAAATGCCCAGCTTCAATTTCATCAGCACCATATACCTCCAGACCACAACCTTGGTCCAAATATTAACCAAAGAATCAAACTCCAGAAGTGACAGCGATTGTTCATAACACAATGGCAGGATTTGCTGAAGTGTAGCATCAAGGGGAAACGTTGCTGTGTTTGGAATCATACTTGCAAAGAGGAAGATGGCTATAGATTTTGGAAATCAATCAGCCCAGCCCAAGGGAATTGCTTCAAGAGTTTCTTAGGATAGTGGGGGGATAAAAAAAGAGGGCAAAGTTAACCATCTTCAACTGCTTCACTGACTGTCATTCCATTGCAAGATCAGATGTGGGGGGGTGGAATTTATCATTGCATAGAGTTCAATTCCATTCAAAATTCCTCTGTACATAATCCATACCTTCATGCAATACAACTGGACAACAGGGCGACATGGGTTGATTTGTGGCAAGTAACATCCATCCCACAAAAGCAGCAGTCAATGACCATCTCCAACAAAAGAGACAAAGCAAACTGCACCTGATATTCAATGACATTACCATCAACGAATACTCCACCATCAATATCCTAGGGGGGTCACCACTGACCATCTCTTACCAGAAACTCAACTGGGCTACCCACATAAATACAACGGCAACAAGAGCAGGTCAGAGGCTGTGTATCCTGTGAAGCACAACTCATTACCTGACATCCCAGAGCCATTCCATCATCTATAAGGCACAAGTCTTCACTTGCCTGGATATGTGCAATTCGAACTCCTCTCAAACAGACAACCAGCTTGATTTGCTCCCTATCCACCAGCTTAAACACTCATTCTTTCCAATACCAGTGCACAGTGGCTGCAGTTGTACCACCTACAAAGTGCACTACAATCACTCACCTGGACTGATCCAACAACATCTCCAATTTTCACCAGGGAGGACAAGAACAGAGATACGTGGGTACACCACCAACTGAAAGTCTCCCTCCAAGTTACATACCATCCTGACTTGGAAATACTTCACCACTCCTGAATCACTGCCTGTTCTAAATTCTGGAACTCCTAAACTAACAGCATTGTCTAAGTGTTTTCATCCAAGGCCTGCAGCAGTTCAAGACTCACCATCAACTTCTAAAAGGCAGTTTGGGGTGGACAATACATGCTGATCTTGCCAGTGATGCTGGCATCCTGAAAGATGAATATGTTAAAAAAGTTCAGGGAAATGACCTCAGCCTCTTTAATCTTACGTGTTCATAAACACTCATCCCTTGAACTCCTCTGGTAAATCTCTTTATATTATCAAGACATTTGTATCCTCCTTAAAGTGGATGCCTGAACTTGAAAACATTACTCCAAAGAGGTCCAAACGAGGTTTTTTTTTTAAGATATATCTACAGAACTTCCCAACCTTTGTACTTTTTGCCTCTGTTCTTAAAGCCTAGAACCCGCTATGCTTTATCAATTGTTTTGTTAATGTAGTTTCGATATCTGTTTCCCCCACCCCCCCACCTTTTCTGGCTAGTCATGCATCCTCTATTTCCACTGATCCACCATTGGTCCCCATCAGCTATCAAAGCTACATTAAGGCAGATAACCAAAGATAGGCTGAAAAAGTAATTTTAAGGAGCTTCTAAATTGAAGTGAGGTGGAAAGAGATTTAGAGAGGGAATTCTGGTCCTATTTACCTAATAGCATCAATCTTACCAATGTGTTTAATTGGCATAAGTTACAATTCATCCAAGACTGGATTTTGAACAAGCAAGAAACTGCAGAGAGTTGTGGACACAGCCCAGCACGTCACAGAAACCAGCCTCCCCTCCACGGACTCTATCTTTACCTCTCGCTGCCTGGATGAAGCAGCCAACATAATCAAAGACCCCATCCAGGTCATTCCCTCTTCTCTCCTCTCCAATCAGGCAGAAGATACAGGAGCCTGAGGGCACGTACCGCCAGGCTCAAGGACAGCTTCTATCCCACTGTGATAAGACTATTGAACTGTTCCCTTATATGATGAGATGGACTATGACCTCACGATCTACCTTGTTGTGACCTTGCACCTTATTGCACTGCACTTTCTCTGTAGCTGTGACACTTTACTCTGTACTGTTATTGTTTTTACTTGTACTACCTCAATGTACTCTGTACTAACTCAATGTAAATGCACTGTGTAATAAATTGACCTGTACAATTGGTATGCAAGACAAGTTTTTCCACTGTACCTTGGTACAAGTGACAATAATAAACCAATACCAATCTAATGCGAATGCAAGAGAAGGGTCAAATGAGATGGCCAGCTTGCAAACAAGTATATAGAATGTAGGATAGTTCCTTGAAATATCCAAGGTACTGATGCAAGTGCTAGCAACAAATAGCTGCTGGAGATACTCTAGCAAGGACAGTAACTGCAGAACTATGGAAGGACAACCCCATTGAGATGGTCAACAAAAGCTAAGGCAGCATACAAGGTTGGCATTGCTGAAAATGTCAAAATAAAAATGTGTCACAGAGCACCAGTGATTGTTGTTTTGAAAGCAAGGCAGTAGAAGAAAGAAAAATGGTACTGTAAAGAATCGGAGCCACAAGCGAAAGGGCATGAATGTAGACAGATACAACAGATTCAAGAACTTGAGAAGAGACAGAAGTGAGAATGTGCAGTAGTTTGAAAAAAAAGTGAAACAGATTTTTAGTCACTTCCCAGTAGCCAAGAGTAAATCATTTACAGATCAGTTAAGAAAATTTTCATGAAGTAAACAAAATGATCAGTTTAGTGGATATGAAATTAGGATTACATGAGGTGGGTTACAAGGATCATTGATTCATGGTAGTTTAGCGGTTAGCATAACGCTATCACAGCACCAGCGACTTGAGTTCAATTCCCACCGCTGTCTGTAAGGAGTTTGCATATTCTCCCTGTGTCTGCGTGGGTTTCCTCCCACATTCCAAAGATGTACAGGTTTGGAGCTGTGGGCATGCTATGTTGGTGCCGGAAGAGCAACACTTGCAAGCTGCCCCCAGCACAAAGATACATTTCACTGTGCATTTCAATGTACACGTGACTAATAAATCAATATCATAGAATCATGCAGCACAGAAAGCCTTTCAGCCCAACTCATCCATGCAATCCATGGTAACTGTCTACAGCAATCCCATTTGTCTGTTTTAGACCCTATCCCTCTACTGCCTCCCTATCTAAATGGCCCTTAAGCATTGTAATTGTACCTGCCTCCACATCTCCTCTCACAACAGACAACCACTTTTTTCTGTGAAAACCACTCTGTGAAAAAAGTTACCTCTCAGATCTCCTTTAATTTCTCCCCCTCACCTTAAAACTGTGCCCTCAAATTTTAGACTCCCTTGTCCTAGGAAAAAGCCCATCTCTTCTATCTATTCCCCTCATAATTTTATAAATCTCTGTAATGTCACCCCTCAACCTCCTCAAGTTCCAGTGAGAATAAACCCAGCCTATCCAATCTCTCCTTATAATTACAGCCTTCCATTTCGGGCAGCATCCTGGTGAATCTCTTCACTCCCTCTATTGTTACCACATCCTTCCTGCAGTGTGGCAACCAGAACTGCACACAATACTTAGTGCCATTTAACCAATGTTTTGCACAGTTGCAATATGTCATTACAACTCTTCAGCAACTGCTCTTCCCAGGACCACAAGAAACTGCAGAGAGTTGTGGACACAGCCCAGTGCATCACGGACACCAGCCTCCCCTCCTTGGACTCCGTCTTTATCTCTCATTGTCTTGGTGTAGCAGCCAGCATAATCAAAGACCCCACCCACCCGGGACATTCTCTATTCTCTACTCTTCCATCGGGCAGAAGATACAGGGGCCTGAGGGCACGTACCACCAGACTTAAGGACAGCTTCTACCCCACTGTGATAAGACTATTGAATGGTTCCCTTATACAGTGAGATGGACTCTGACCTCACCATCTACCTTGTTGTGACCTTGCACCTTATTGCACTGCACTTTCTCTGTAGCTGTGACACTTTATTCTGTAATGTTATTGGTTTTACCTGTACTACGTCAATGGACTCTGTACTAACTCAATGTAATTGCACTGTGTAATGAATTGACCTGTACGATCGGTATGCAAGACAAGTTTTTCACTGTACCTCAGTACAAGTGACAATAATAAACCAATACCATGAAGGCAACCATACCAAGTGCCTTCTTCACTACCCTATCCACCTGTGTCACCACTTTCAGCAAGCTATAGCTTGCCCCCAAAAGGTCCCTCAATACCCTCAAGGTCCCTGCCATGTACTCTATGTCCTACTAGGATTTGACTTACCAAAGTGCATTAACTCAAATTTGTCTGATTAAATTCTATTTGCTACCACTGCTCAATTTTCCAGCTAATCTTTCTCCCAGTTTCCTTAGACAATCTTCTTCGCTCTCTATCTCCACCAATTTCTGTGCAAACTTACTAATCAGACCACCTATGTATTACAAAAAGCACCACTCCCCACGGAACACCACTTGTTACAGACTTCCAGTCAGAAACAAAAACACCTATTCACCACTACCCTCTACCTCCCACCACTGAGCCAATTTTGGATCCAGTCTGCCAACATACCTTGGACCTCTATGTCTTATGGACGAGATGAACTTGGAAGGGTATAGGAACAGATAGGAAATAAATGAAAGGCTTGGCTTAGCAGGCAATGGGTAGCAAAGCACCATAAATAGTGAATCAGATGGTATCAGAGACCTTTGATTTTTTATGTCAGAATTAAAAGTGGATTAGGCAGGGTGAAGTAGTTTATGATGGCCAATAGAAGAAAAAGAAACAGTCACAGATTATTTCTCCCTCCAGGATGGTCCTGCTTTATACAATTATTTTAAAGCCTTCTCAGATTTTTCCCTCTATGTAACCTTCTCAAACTCTGCAAAGCATCCACTGAAACACTTTGGCACCTTTTCTATACAAATATATAAAAGCAAATTGCTGTTGAATAACTTTTGCAAAGATCAAGGTCTGGTAAATATAAATTGATCAATCCCGATTGGCGATGGATAGTTCAGCCAGTTGTGCACTTGAATTGCTTAGCTCTATATCCCTCCACTAACAGCAATGATGGGAACTACAGACGAAGAGGAATGACTAGGATTGTACACAAGAAAATCGTACTAGAGGCTGGATAATCAAAAGGTGGAGGTAAGGGAACAGTTGAACAACTGGACAAGTGTTACAGCCAAATTATATAGAGGGCAAATAAACTCAGTATTCTGAAAGTGACATGGGCAAACATCATCCTCAGAAAGACTCAGAAAGAAATGGTGTTGTAAAGGGCCAGGGAATCGGGTGGTGAAAGATAAAAGGAAATGGGTAGATATGGTCTCATCACTAACAACACAGACTATGAAAAGCTCTAAGTTTACAAGCTCAAGAGAACAGCAGTGAATACGGTAGGTAAGTTTATATGGCAAAAATAGTACAGGGAGGTCAGGGACAGAGTGTATTCAGAAAGAGATCCACTCCCTGCATCAAACAGCTCCTCAAATTCTGGTTTATTAGACCATGCTTTGAGCCTTTACCTCCTAGCTGCTTGGGTCCTCAGGCATCCTGTAATTAGATAGCTTATTACAAATATTTAAAAAAGTTCTCATACAATTAAGATGATTATTCTTAAAAGTGGTCTCAATTGACTTTACCCACTTTGCTATGGATAAACTCATCTTGATCAATAGCAGGGAAAAGTTACTCTTTTACCGTCTCCGTTCAAGACTCACCATGATATTTATAACCTTCAACTAGCAACAGACTTAAGTGATATGGATGACCCTGTGTGTCAAAAGTTTTAAGATACAAAGAAAAGATTTCCCAGCCTGGAATGGGGTGTCAGAAAGTAAACTTTATGGCAAAAGAGAAAGAGAGAGACATTAAATGGGACAAAGTAAACTCGGACAATAATTTAAAGTAACCTTGTGAGAGTGCAAGAATATGGTTTGAACTAGTATAAGGAAAGTTTTACAACTGATATGAAACTTTACGAGAGTGATCAATGCATTGAATAATCTCCCACATAAGGTTCAGTCTAAATGAATGATCAACAATGTGCCAAACAACGAAAAGAATAGTGGCACAGCTAGTGGAGGTACTATCTCACAGTTCCAACGAAGTTTGAATCCTAACCTCTGGTGCTGTTTGTGTGGAACTCACAATTCTCCCTTTGAATACCTGGGCTTTCTCCAGGTGCTCTGGTTTCCTCCTGCAGCCCAAGAATGTGTGGATTCACAGGTGAATTTGACGCTGTAAATTGCCCCTGAGATAGAGTCGAGATAGAGCAAGGTACTGTCTGAGGAAGCAAGAAGTCAAGATTTGTACATCAAGATTTCAATTTTGTAAAATTCTAAAAAGGCAACTGTCGAGGCTGAAGAAGGAATACTTGCCACTTCACTTTTGTGTAGGTTGAGATTTCCTCTGCTAAAGCGGTGGCCATTTTTAATTTGTTTAATCTGGAGGAATTTGCAGGAAATGTGGAGATTAGTATAGGATCAGTATAAATGGGTGTTTGAGAGTCAGTGCGAACTCAGTGGGCTGAAGGCCCTATATCCATGCTGCATTAACCTAGGACTTTTAACTTCTTTAGCTATATTCCCATGGCATTACATGGGAGAATAAACTTAACCAGGAGATAGGCCCGAGGTGTCCAGCCACTTGATGGTGCTCTAGAGGCAGGAAGAGGACCAGCTTGCTGTTGAATAGATAGGAAACTAGAGCAGCTCAAATGAGGAGATGAATAGTCTAATTTTAAAGACACAAAAACTAATAAGTGACAAGCAAATATTATTTCAGAGAATAAATATTCTGGTCTACTAATCCACTTAACATGTTGTAAATGTAGCACTTCAAGAAAGGGTACACTTCTCTCAGCAAAGAAAACAAACAAAACAGTAACAGTGGTATCCAACTTGGTGCTTCCCACAGCTCACTGTTCCCTGTTGCACTCTTAGCCTGGGGGGGGGGATGGGGGGAGGGGGTGGAAATCAAAACTTGCTGGCTCAGTGAATGCATCAGACAAACTTGTTGAACAAAGCAATGTTCCACACATTCACTGAGCCAATGAGGACACAGTACCCAAAGACTCCCTCCAGAGCTGACTCAATTAGCATCCGTGTTCCTATGTACACAACCCCAATGCTAACAGAGGTACCAGTGCATTAAGGGTGTGTTGGTGTGTTTCCACGCAGTCGAATTAATCTCCATAGTCAAATCTATTTGAAAGAATTCTTTCAAAGAATATAATAAATCCATGTTGCTCTTTCAGAATGTAGATAGTGTCATTGTCAGCTCTCATGATTACATGTACTGCAAAGAATATGCAAGTTAATACTATTAAAACAACCAGCATTTATATTGTACAAAGGTCAAAGAGAAAAAACAGGTCAGTAAAAATTGAAAAACATGCCAGAAATCTGGTCATTTATTCCTTTGTATTCTACAACATTGCTATGTGTAAATTGGCTGTTAGGCATTTTTTTTAAGGTCAAAAATGCTTCTCTCCAAACACTTAATTGGATGCACAGTGCATGGGGAAATCTTGACAGGATGAAGTCAGTCTTTGCAATGATAATTCTTTTGCTGTTTGTAGCCCAAGGAGTGCTGATTTGCTATAGTACTCTTAGTCCTGGAAGCCAAACACCCTCAGGTACGTCCACCTTTAAAAAAAGGTCATCTGCTTGAGCTGCACACAACTGTGCTGGGAAGCTGGCACTCCCAGAGCAATGAGATGGTGACCTCAACACTGCACTGCTTGGTGTGGAGTGAAGCACTAAAACAACGTGCAAAGGCTGCCTCTGAGACTGGTGGTGGGTGAACTGGGGCAAGCAGTGCAGCCATTCTACACAGACCCCTCATGCTCAGGGCTGCATCCTGGCTCGTTCAGTGAGTGTTGGCGATTGTTGGGAACTGGCAGCACCTGCTCTGCCTGTTTACTCTGCGCTCAGATTGGCAAATTAAAATTGGTTTATTATTGTCACATGTACCGAGGTACAGTGAAAAACCTTTGTTTTGTATGCCATCCATACAGATCATTTCACCACAACAGTGCATTGAGGTAGTTCAAGGGAAAACAACAGAATGCAGAAGTGTGTTACAGCTATGGTCAAAGTGCAGTACAGGCAGACAATAAGGTGCAACACACACTAAACGCTGGAAGAACACAGCAGACCAGGCAGCATCCATGGAGGGAAATGAACTGTCAACTCCCCAGGCTGAGACCCCCCTCCCCACCAGTCCTGATGAAGGGTCTCAGCCTGAAACATCAGCCACTCACCTCCCTCCATAGATGCCACCCGACCCACTGAGATTCCCCCAGCACCCCGTGTGCGTTGCTCCAGATTTCCAGCATCTGCAGTCTCTTGTGTCTCCAGTAAGGTGCAAGGCCATCTTAGAGTGATAGAACTTAGAATTAAAAGAGTAGAACGGTTATAATAGAAGTAATGAATAGATCTGCAGAGAGCAGCTTGCAATGAGTCACCATGCTCCAGTGCCATTGATCTCTTACTAACGTTAATTAAGGTTATCGTAAACAAACCGCTTGCCACCATTTTGAATGAGGGTTCAAAATAAGGGTTCAAAAGAATCCCAAAGTTTCTCTCAAAACTTCAGGTTCGATGTGATGGAAGCTAAAATCTCCCCCTTACTTTGTTTGGCTGCACAACTCTCCCCAGCCCAGAGATTTCTCTATGGTAACAAGCTGAATGATGGTAACTGGCAGCCACAATAAATCATCTCAGTAGTTACTGCATAGAACTGCTTCTATACTTCAGTGTAACTTTAAAGGACATATCAGGCAGAGCTAACTAACAGTGGCCACTAGGAGGAAAGCAGTTTCAGGAGGCATTTTGATAAAAAACAAAAAGCAAAATGTTGTAGGTGGTGGAAATCAGAAATAGAAAATGCTAGAACTACTCAACTGGCAGCATCTGTGGAAAGAATAAAAGACAATTCAGGTCAATAACTTTTAAAGACCAGCTAAGTATTTCCAGCATTTTCTGTTTTAATTGCTCCCTCATTAGAAGCATGCAAAAATAAATGGGACCAGAGTACACCACTTCCCAGACCAGCCACCAATCCAGCACTTCCAGCCCCAACTCGTAGCAGAATCCTATAGTTCCACACCAACCTCATCAGCCACATTAGAAAGCAGAGAACTGAAGGAAATAATCCCCAATCCCAAGGGTCTGCCAAAGACTTTGCTGTGAAGTAGTAGCCTAAAACCATCTCTTCAATACATACAGTACACTACAGAAACAATGCACAACCATGGCAACACAAGGACAAGCTGCCAGATTTTTCACATGGGTGTGAGCACAAGACTGCTTTACAGGCTATTCCGGTAACAGTATTTAAGCCTATGACTTCAATAGGCTTAAGTCACAAAAATCAGGAGAGCCACGCATCATGGCAGAATTAAAATGACCTCGAGCTGCAGATAGAGCATCATGCTTAAAGAGCATCATGTTTAGAGATAAAGTCCCGCCCTGACGCAGGGTTTGGACCCAAAACGTCAGTAATTCCTCTCCCCCCGCAGATGCTGCTCGACCCACGGAGTTCCTCCAACAGATTGCTTGTTGCTTCAGATTCCAGCATCCCCAGTGTCTCTGGCAAGTCAAAAATTAATTCAGTTACAGCCCTTGTCAAGTAACAAGATCAAATAAATGAAATGCACAAGAATCTCCTAATTAGTTCATATACTAGAAGTAATTTGCTCTTCAGGGGAAAGAATGCACCAACGTGATCAGCTAAGCACACTTTCTAGTGTACTTACAAAGGTGCAATACAAGTCATTGTGTCTTTTAAGTCACTGCCTACCTTAACAACCGAGAACATTTTCAGAGCTAAAAACCAACAAAATACTCAGCAGGTCAAGCAGCATCCACGAGAGTGAAACAGAGTTGACGTTTCAAATTGATGACCTTTCGTCAGAACTAGAAAAAAATTAGAAGTGGGGCTGGTGAAGAGAACAAAGTTTTAAATTGAAAAGATTAGGAGATGGACACAGAAAATAAAAAGGTCAGCGATAGGACAGAGACCAGATGTTGAATGGCAAATACCAGTATCAGCTGAAAGAGAATGGTAAAGGCTAATGAATAGCATAAGGCATGTTTGCAGGGAGATAAAGGAGTAAAACATGAAGTTACCAAAAGAAAGGAAATGTACTGAATGTTGGGAATGTGAGATACAAGGCTGATTATCTGACATTGTTGAATTTATTGTTGAGTCTGGAAAGCTGTAAAGTGCTCAGTCAGCAGATGAGATGCTGTTACTAAATTGAGTACAAGGACAAAGCATCTGAGCTTAGAGTGGGAATGGGATGGAGAAGTAAAGTGACAGGCAATCATGAGCTCAGGGCCATCCTTGCAAACTGAAAGGAAAGGTTTTGCAAAACAATCACATCATGGGTACTGAAGCAGCGTACTAAACTGGAAGGGTATCACTTCTTTGACTGGACAAAGTGTTGAGACCCTTAGATGGCTGGAAGGGAGAGATGGTAAAAAGACAAATGCATACAAAATATTAAGAGGAATAGGTAGAGTGGACAGCCAGCGCCTCTTTCTCAGGGCACCAATGCTCAATACAAGAGGGCATAGCTTTAAGGTAATGGGTAGGAAGTTCAAGGGAGATATCAGAGGGAGGTTTTTCACCCAGAGAGTGGTTGGTGCATGGAATGCACTGCCTGGGGTGATGGTGGAGGCTGATACGTTGGTCAAGTTCAAGAGATTGTTAGATAAGCATATGGAGGAATTTAAAATAGGGGGATATGTGGGAGGAAGGGGTTAGATAGTCTTAGGCGTGGTTTAAAGGTCGGCACAACATGGTGGGCCGAAGGGCCTGTATTGTGCTGTGGTTCTATCTCCTGCAGATGCATTTGGAAGGCATACAAGAAATAACCAAAATATAGGTGGAGACAGAGGATTGAGCCAGAGACCCAGTTCCTACTAAATGCTGGTGAGGAAGATGCTTCTGGTAGTAGTAGCAGCATCACAACTGAGAAGGGAATGAGAGAAGAACCACGGGAAATAGAGAAGATTGAGTTGAGTGTCCTGTCACCTACAGTTAAGGGAAAAGGTAGCCTTGTTGGAAGCACTGGTGTGGAAGCCGCAGACATCAGAATAGATCCTCACCACATTTATATAGTGCCTGAATGTGTAATTGTAGAGGCTTGTGCATTTGTACCAAAGAAAGCTACAGATCAAATGTTAGCAAGGTGGTTTTGGCTGAGCAGTTCTTTTTCAACTAGCACAGTCTCCTTCTGTATTGTAAATTTTCTATGAATATCAACTCAGCAATATATAATCTTGAAACAATCCTATTTATTGAGATTCAGACATTGCTCAGTATTGTCAGATTTTGTTTGATTTATAACCTGTTCATTACACTCCTTCAAAGTTTTTTTTAGCTTGATGAAACTAATTGATCAATTTTCATTATCCATACTCAGAGAGCCACTGCTGAGCCCTGGAGTTGAATCCAAACCTTGCACCAGTGGTCCTCCCTACTGCTTTGAAAGTTCGAACTAGAGAGCAATTGGGTGCCATGTATGCCATTTAAGTGGAAGTTTTCTGCAACAAAAGATTATAGGGTCCTGCAGTAGAAAGAGAACATTGCAGATCAGATGTTCCCAAATTCACAGCATACGTTCTTGCCAGATCTATCAGCTGCTTGCATGCCCCCACCGACATACAGGTGTCATGTTTTACTATCCTTAATTCACAAACATTTTGTACAATGTAAAAATGCAAAAACATGATTTAAACAACAGCTTAATAGAAGTACTTGCCATTAATGTGATGTCATGGAGGAGGTTATTTAAGGGGTGAGGCATGACATTTGGAGCAAAATGTGCTAGTTTTTTTACCTTTCTGATGATGCTTTGATTTAATTCCAGCAATTGATGAAATTCTAGATCTGCAAAAGTCACTTGTAGCAGCCTACTGAAACCTTGATAATTTGGCAACTCTGATTGCATTGGGACTCTAAAGCTCAGTTAGCTGCATTTGTTTGAAAAGTCTTCAATTCACCTTCTGTTAATATATCCTTGAGGTTCTCTTGTCCTTTTATTGAAAAATTGAGTGGCACCAAATGGAACAGAACACTCACTTTAGTTGCCTCTCCAGTTTAGCAAGATGTTGTTTGATGTCACCTTTAACATTGTCCCACAACTTTTGTCCATTCATTATCAGAAATTCATGCATGTCCAGTGTAATTTTCCAAACAGTCTAGAATTCTAGCCTTGGAAATTACCTTCCGATAATTTAGGATGATCAGTGCATTTTTAGTTTTATTCCAACTAGGTATTTTTACATTCCTTTCAGCATGTTTTGTTACTTACGTACAGGTCTGAGGAACCTATTGGACAAGCAGCCTAGACTTATATTTTACTGCAAGTGGATTCAGGCTGTTGAAAGAAATACATTATGTACTCAGACATTTAAAAAGAGTCCAACTAAACATCTGAACGTCCTATGGTATTATTAATTGACCTAACTCCCGCTTTGTACATCTTCATTTGTTTTCCCTTCACTGTCGCTGTGTCTCCGATTATCACTGTCCAAACTTTGTTTCCTGAATATCTTTTTTCCTCCTTCACTTTCCCTGTAATCTTCTGCTGCAGAAAACTTCCATTTAAATGGCATATATGACACCCAATTGCTCTCTAATTCCAAATTTCAAAGCAGTAGGGAGGACCACTGGTGCAAGATAACAAAACAGGTGCACATCACATACCAGTCACAAGTACACAAAAGAAATACTTTCAAGGTCCATTTTGCCAGCCAATCCCCAAGATATTTGCACATTGTGCACAGATAATCTATAGTTTCAGAATGAATTTTACAATGCAGAGAAAACATATTACACAAAAGCTACACACACAGAAAGTCACTAGCACTAAACAAAAGCCAGTTAACATTTTTACCAGAGTTACAATGTTGAGTTTTGCATAAAATTAGCTAGTGCATTCAATGAAATATAGTGAAAATTGCTCTGAAATGCCTTAAATTATATGAAACTGCCAATTCAATGTTCTATTTGCTACGGCAGACTTATCCAGACACTCATAGAAAGCAGAGTGAAAAATAGAGGCAAAGAGGGGAAAGTCTTCCTATTTGGTCAAGATCAATTTTTCCTTGTTCAGTTTCCAAACACGGCTCCTGCTCAAAACTGCCCTTCAACCAAGCTATATTCAGTTGTGGCCCAGTGTTATTTTTCTATTTTAAACTGTCTAAGTCCAACCTACCAATCCTAATTCTATTTTTTTTTCTGCTACACAACTGTCCACTCTCAGAAGGGAAGTGTTCATGATTTCAACAGTCATTTCATCAGTGCCTTTGCTGTTCCCCATCAGCCAATCAATCCAGAAACTCATCACAAGATTTACAATCTGCCAGATCCAGATCTCAGCTTGAAAGTAAAAGACTTCATGGTACTATTCTAAGTATCTTAGTCAACATTTATTATTACAAATGCCATTACAACAGCTATTTCTTTTTGTGGGACCTCACACTGTATAAAATGGCTGCCAAGCTTCTCTGTAATACATCAATAGCTACACATCAAAAGCATTTACATGCCTGTGAAATGCAATGGGATGCAAATTCAAAAAGGCATGGTATAATTCAAGTTATTTCTATAACTGTTGCTATGAAATAAACTAAAATACGTTAAAGGAAGAATTTGCCAAGAGAGTCAAAATAATTAAGACACAGGAGAATAAACAAAACTTAAAAATAAACAGAAGTCAAGATGCAAATCAAGTATTTATTAACCATTCAGAGAATTGCGACAGAAGTTAAAATTGTATACATTTCTGGCACCCTGATTATTTGAGGTACATTTGAAAAGAAAATGTCTGTATACATTCAATCAAGCGAAAATACTGCAGAATCCATTTCTCTACAAGAAGCAAACAAAAATAAATTGAAAATATTTTCAAAAGGAGCCCAGAAAATGAATGCTGTTATTACAGTTGGAAAATTTTCACAAACCTCCTACTTCATCCATTGGTAATTTTGTCAGAAGCACAAGCAAAGCACGTGTCAAGCAATACCACAAGGATCAAAATACTGTGTCTTTGCAGCTCCCCACATTAACCTCGTCTGCTTACCATGATCTAGTATTTCACATTGCAAAAATTAGAAAAATCATAATGGTAAAAGATCTAATGCAAAAGTCTAATAAGTACACCCACGTTTTCATGAAAGTGAAGCCATGTCATCTGTGCCTCCATCAAGAAGCACAAGTTGAAACCCCGCCCCCCCCCCCCCCCCCCAAAAACTCAGTGAGAGCAAATTTTATTCTACACCACAAATACTTGGGTAAGTGAAGTGTGAATTCTGTAAGGGCAAATATCCACTACCTGAACAGCTGTAACATGGGGGTGGGGGTGGAGGTGGGGTTTGAGAACCACCTGTACTTTGAGAATAAAGTAAATCAAACACTTCATTTATTACTTCGAAGAAGAATATTTTCTAAGCTATCTTTTCCAAATTAAATGGCTCTGGGCTCCAACCTCTCTTTATAGCTTCAGCTTAGTCCTTGTTCTCAGGTCCAGACCATTTAACATTAATAATGATCCTATTCTTGTTAATAACAAAATATCCAGTCATGTCACAGTTTTACTTGCATTTTCTAGTTTGTATGCAATGAGTTGACTGTGTGCAAATGGGTGGTCCAGATATTTAAATAAGGAGCTTCTTCTCTGCCAGCCCCTCCGGATCAAGGATGACCCACTCTCATTTTATCGATTCTCGATTGGGTTGTTGAGGTCAACGTGGGAACCTCAGACTCTTCTATAGATGGAGCAGAAGGTACCTGATGGGGTGGGTGGGTCGGTCATTTGGGAGGTGCTGCACTTCTGTCACGTGTGCAGGGCCTCTGTCCGTTTCCATTGCATTGGATCAGGTCACAGGTCCTGAACACATCCTTGTAATCTCTTCCTATGACAGAACTCTGAATAGAAGGCCAGCTCTGGGAGTCTGGTGTCAGGCTTGCAAATGACATGGCCTGCTCAACGTACAGTGTGGCTAGGCCTCAATGCTGGCCTGGAGAGAAAACACTCATGTTGTTTGGTTATGCTTCCAGTAGGCTTTTACAGAGACAGGATTAATGGCAACTATCCCATGCCTTGAGAAGCCTTCTATAAGCAATTTAGATCTCAAAGCATATAGGAAGGTAGGCATCACTGCCACCCAACAGACCATGTGCAGTTGTCAGATCTTGAACTTCAAATATCATTTTCTCTCAATTGACCAAAGAGCAAGCACCATAATGTAGTGGTTAGCGTAACGCTTTACTGCGCCAGCGACCCACGTTCAATTCCGGCCACTTTCCGTAAGGAGTTTGTATGTTCTCCCCATGTCTGTGTGGGTTTCCTCCGGGTGCTCTGGTTTCCTCCCACATTCCAAAACAACAACAACACGTACATGTTAGGAAGTTGTGGGCATGCTATGTTGGCGCCGGAAGCGTGGTGACATTTGTGGGCTGCCCCCAGAACACTCTACGCAAAAGGTGCATTTCACTGTGTGTTTCGATGTACACGTGACTAATGAAGAAAATCTTATCCTATGCTAAGGCATTGAAGGTGATGGCGAATCTGCCTTTGCCAAAAGGTGGCTACCGAGATACAGCACAGCCTCAAGGCATTCATTTGACCTTGTTGGAGCAGCTGGCTGAAGACAGCAAAAGAAAATCTAATCAGCAATTAAGATTTAATTTAAGTACCTATTTAAAGTAAGTGGTTAAAATGGTACAATTACTGTTTCAGTCTTTCCATGGGTTCCAATTAGATTCAACATATATTTGCCAAAGTACTGCTGCATGGACAACAGCCTCAGGCAACAACAAAAAGGAAATTCCATCTGGGAGTACAAACAGAATACATGAGCCAATAAGAGATCACAGAGCAACCAAACTCGTGCGTAACAGCAGGCAAAGACGACACTCGTGTGTGAGGTCAGCTGAAGGAGGACCTATCTGACACTCAGGAGCACTCTATCAGGCTCAGCACTGGCACAATCTACAAACATGTGCACTTTTGGATCCTATACACGAGGCAAGGTTTTCAGGCCCTGTAGAACTGATACTCCCTTTCCATTAGAAAGGAGATTCGCATTACAAATAATGACATCTGCATCTGTATGTAGGCTACAACTGTTTTGGTACATCATCGTAGTTTGGAAGAATTCAAATTCATTTCTTAATGACCTTGACATCCGTGAAATGCGGTACTTCGGCTGAGATCAGTAACAGTGCAATGCTTACCACTGAAGTAAGCTGCGTGTGAAGATCTAGCAAACTTATTAGGTGCCATTAGGCATGCAGCAGAAGTAACATTTTCTGGAATTGGCTGGGTAACCACTTTGAAGAATTCAAAGAAAAAAAAATCAAAGCAGTAAGTAAAAAGCACCAATTTCCATCGAGGACTTCGCAATATACACGCATACACAACTTAAAAGCTGAAATGTCAAGCTTTAACAAACTAAAATTTTAAACCCCTGGGTATTTTGAAATGTGAGGGAATTACAAACTACACTTATTTTTTTTGATGCCAAACACGTAGTCCAACCAAAATAATGGTTGCGTAATGCCATTACGAATTTACTTAAACTTCATGCGGCAAAGCAAAATATTTTTATTTTTTGTTTTTAATTATGACAGACCGTAATCAAAATTGGGGGGAGAAACGAGGTAACAAAAAACAGTAGAGATTTACATTACCCCATCCCCATACCCCCCCAACAGTTGCAACAAATTTGATGAGAGAAAAAAAAGAGCTTGCAGGGATTAATGGAAGTTGATAGTCTGTTATTGTGGTGTGCCACAGATATTAGTATTGACCCCTCAGATGTTCAGAATTTACCCAAATGGTTCAAGTTATAAATGTAGGAAGTACCTTAGGTCCTCAGCTTCTTTTCCCACCTCAGTTTGCTGATTTTTTTTTACAAAGCGAGGTGGGAAAAGAAGCTGAGGACCATCTTCAAATGGGTGTGGACAAAGTAAGCAAGTGGGTAGGATGACAGAAGATGGAGTACAATATGGAAAAATGTGAAACTGTGCACCTTATTAGGAAGAAATGAAAAGGTGATGTTTTTAAAAAATAAGTAGTTGGTAAAGAAGGATCTGGGTATGCTGATTCAGGAAGGAAAAGAAAAAGTGAATATGCAGATACAAAAAGCAAGAAATGTGCACTAGAAAGCCACAAGGAAAAAAAAGCAGACAGATCACCTGGAATCAACTTAGGCACTAGAAATGACAAAAACTGCCCTAATGACTCTGTAAAGTCCTACTTACCAATTTCTGGGGGAGTATCCCAAAAAAAGGGAGAGCTGTCTCACAGACTAGTCAAGCAACAGCCTGACAAGAGTCATACTCACTGTCTGTCCTACCAGCAGGAGAGCTGCCCTGGGAATCCTCAACATTGTCTCTAGATCCCATGAAATGTCATGGCATCCAGTTAAACATGGACAAGGAAATCTTCCACCGATTACCACCCACTGTCAGCTGATGAATCAATACTACACCACGTGGAACAACGCTTTGAGAGAACAGAGTGGGGAACTTCAACGTCCATCACCAAGAATGGCTCAGTAGCACCAGTACTGACTGAGCTGACTGGGTGCTAAAAGCTACTGCTGCTAATTAGGCCTTTGGTAGGTGGCGAGGGAAGCAAGAAGGAAAAACCTACTTGATCTTGTCCTCACCAATCTACCCCTCGAAGATGCATGACAGTATTGGTAGGAATGACCATCGCACAGTCCTTGTGGTGACAAAATCCCATCTTCAGTGAAAATGCACTTCATTGTGTCATGTGGCATTACCACCACACTGATGGGGCAGACTGCAAACAGATCTACCAACTCAGGACTGGGCATCCAGGAGGTGCTGTGGGATATCAGTAGCAGCAGAATTGTACTAGAATCTGCAACTTCATGGCCCAGTTTATCCCCCACTCCACCACCACCAAACCAGGGGATCAACCCTGGTTCAATGAAGAGTTCAGGAGGGCATGCCAGGAACAGCAGGCATACCTCAGAACGAGGAATCAACCTGGTGAAGCTATAAGACAGGACTATTTACATTGCAAGCAACATAAACAGCATGCAATAGACAGAGCTAAGCGATCCCACAACCAATGGATCAGATCGAAGCTCTCCAGTTGCGAATAGCTCACTGAAGGAGCAGGCTCCACGAATATCCCTATTCTCAATGATGGGGGAGCCCAGTACATCAGTTCAAAAGAGAAAGCTGAAGCTTTTGCAAGAACCTTCAGCCAGCAGTGCCAAGTGGATGATCCATCTCAGTCTCAGCCTCCTCCAGTAGTCCCAACCGATAAATGCTAGTCTTCAGCCAATTCGACTCACTCCATGTGATATCAAGAAACAGCCAAAGGCATTGGATACTGCAAAGGCAAAGGGCCCTGACAACATACCAACAATAGTACTGAAGACTTGTGCTCCAGAATTTGCCTCGTCCTTGGCTGAGCTGTTCCAGTACTGCTACAACATTGGCATCTACCTGACAATGTGAAGAATTGCCCAGGTATATCCTGTCCACCAAGCAGCAGGACAAATCTAAGGAGTTCTGGTTAAACTGAAGTCAATGGGAATTGGGGGGAAAGCCCTCCGCCGGCTGGAATCATATCTAGCACAAAGGAAGATGGCTTTGGTGGTTGGAGGTCAATCTTCTCAGCCGAAGGACATCTCTGCAGGAGTTCCTCAGGGTAGTGTCCTTGGCCCAAACATCTTCAGTTGCTTCATCAACGACCCTCCTTCAATTGTAAGGTCAGAAGTAGGGATGTTCACTGATGACTACAGTGTTCAGTACCATTCGCGACTCCTCAGCTAATGGAGCAGTCCACAACCAAACGCAGCAAGACCTGGACAATCTACAGTCCTGGGCTGATAGGTGGCAAGTAACATCCACGCCAGTGCCGGGCAATGACGATATCCAACAAGGGAAAATCCAGCTATAACCCCTTGACATTCAATGGTATTACTATCACTGAATCCCCCACTATCAACATCCTGGAAGTAACCACTGACCAGAAACTGAACTGCAGTAGCCATACACACACAGCATGGCTACAAGAGCAGGCCAGAGGCTAGAAACTCGCCTCCTAACTCCCCAAAGCCTGTCCACCATCTACAAGGCTCAAGTCAGAAGTGTGATGGAACACTCTCCACTTGCCAGGACAAGTGCAACTTTCACAACACTCAAGAAGATCGACACCATACAGAACAGAGCAGCCCACTTGATAGACAGACCATCCACAACCACTCACTCACTCCTCCACTGACACACAGTAGCAGCAGTTTGTACCATCCACAGGATGCACTGCAGCAACTCATCAAGACTCCTCCAACAGCACCTTCCAAACCCATGACTTCTACCAGCTAAAAGGACAAGGGCAGCAAAAGCACGGAACACCACCAGCTGGAAGTTGCCCTCCAAGCCACACACCATCCCAACTTGGAAATATATCACAGTTACTTCACTGTCACTGGGTCAAACTCCTGGAACTCTCTCCCATTCTAGGTGTACTCACACCTCAAGGACTGCAGCTGTTCAAGAAGGCAGCTCACCACCACCTTCTCAAGGGCAGCTAGGGATGGGCAATTAAATGCTGGCTCAGCCTGCGAAGCCCACATCCCTCGAATGAATATTGAAAATAATTCAGAAAACAAATAGTATGTTGGCTGCTATTGAAAAAGAGGGTAGACACAAGTGAGAAAGTCTTACGCAGAAAGCATAGGCTTTTGATGGCACCATAGTTGGATTACGGTGTGCAGTTTTGGTCTCAAAACACAAGTATATAGACGTGACCCCCGCTTTATGGCCATTTGGGCTACGGAAATTCACCATCTGTAGAATTCACAAAGCACTATCCAAAAATGTGAGACACGGAATAAAATTCACCCTCAGAACTTGTGGGAAAATCAATGCAAAATTTATTTTTTCCTCTATTCTCATTCCTTGAGCACACACAGATGAAGCATTATGGACCGTTTTCTAGAAAATGCAACACCCCGTAATGTGGGAATCGCCTGTACTAGCTCCAGAGTTGGTGCAGCACAGACGTATAAAATGTACAAAAATAGGTTGAGGAGATTGTCCTACAAACAGGAAGTGAGGAAGTTTAATCTATGCTCACTGGAATTTAAGAATAAGATGCAACTTCTTTAGAACTTGTATATTACATCACAGAAAGAGGCTATTCTTTCCATCAGCTTCATGATGATCCACAGAGAGCAATCCCATCAGTCAAATTCCCCCTCTCTATATTTTCCTGGTAACCCTGCAACTTATTTTCTTCCATGCCGATCAGCTCCACTTTGATTCTTTTTGTCACTTACCTACACTGAGGGGTAAATTACAGTAACCAATTAACCTACCAGCATGTCTTTGGGATATGGGAAGAAATGAGCACAACTGAAAGAATCCCATGCAGTCACAGGGGGAACTTGCACACTTCACACATACAGCAACTGGGGTCAGAACTGAACCTGGGTCCCTGGAAGGTATGAGGGAGCAGCACTAACTGCTGTGCAATCAAGCAAGTTTGCTTCTGACGCCAAGAGGCGGGTTCTTCTCCTTGGAATTATTGGGCACAGGTTCAAAATAAGGGGTTAGTTATTTTAGAATGAGACATTTCTTTATCCAGAGGATCATTAGTTATTGTTCTCTACCTCAGAAGCCCAAGGATGCTCAGTCATTGAATGTATTCAAAGCTTTGATCAATTGGCAACCAGATTTTGGCAACTAAACATGCACAGAAAGGCCATTTTACTAAATGGCTAAGCAGATTAGAAGGTTGTACAGTGTACTCTCTCTATTTCTTAAATGTATCACTTTACTTTTCTGCCTTGTCCTGCATAATCCAATGGTCCATCTACATCCAGCATCTGAAGTACATTGTTTTGTAGTCTGTCTACATCTTGCTGAGGTGTTGAAATCTTGAAGGCGACTTCTAGCTTCTTCACTATTTGCTGTACTTTCAAGTTTCATGTCATTTGCAAATCTCAAAACTGTGCACTGTTCTAAGTCTAAGATGCAAACATTCATTATAAACAGCAGTGATACCAGTATTGAATCCTGGAAAACACCCACTTATAATTCCCATCTAAATCAGAAACAAAACAGCCATTCAACTCTATAATACAGCTTAGTCAATTTTCTATGCACGTCCCCACTGATTGTGGATTTCAATTTTGTTTACAAACCTGTCATATAATATCAAATCCCTTTTGGATAGTCCAGCCACTACATTATCCCAATTCACCCTTTCTTATATTTCAACAACAAAAAAAAATCAAGTGAGTGAAGCACAACTTGCTCATAACAAATCCGTGCTGCTCTCACTGGGCCATGCTTATACAAACAGCTGTGGATTTTGTCCTGGATAATCCTTTCTAATATTTTCTCCATCTCCAACTTTGAATTGACTGGCCTGCCTGTGGTCAGCAGGTTTATCTGCCTCCCTCTTTTTGAACAAGGCAATCCCTCAGCCTTGTCACAACTCTCATATCAAATGGAGGTCCAGACTGGATCTACTCGCATCTAGAAAAGCACAAACTTATTAGGGATAGTCAGCATAAATTTGCACAAACAAGGTCAAGTCTTACAAATTGAGTTTTTTTTTGAGGAGGTGACAAAGATGACTGAGGAAAGAGGGCAGTGGACGTTGTATACATGGATTTTTAGTAAAGCTTCTGACGAGGTCCCTCACGGCAGGCTGATCCAGAGATTAAGCCACATGGGATCCATGGAGACTTGGTAGATTGGATTCAAAATTGCTTGACCATAGAAAACAGAGGGTAGTGATGGAACAATGTTATTCTGACTGGAGATCTGTAACCAGTAGTGTTCCGCAGGGAACAGTGCTGGGACCTCTGTTGTTTGTGATGTATCATTTGAACAAAAAAAAGTAGGCGGCTGGTTGGTAAGTTGGAGACGATATAAAAATTGGCAAAAATTATAGATAGCAAGGAAGGTTGTCAAATGACTTAGCAGGATGTAGGCCAGTTTGAGATGTGGGCAGAGAAATGGCAGATAGAGTTTAATCCAGACAAATGCGAAGTGTTTGCACTTTGGGTCAAATGTAAAAGGAATTTCTATAATACATGGCAATATTTAAGCGCACTGATGTACAGAGGGATCTTGGGGGTGTAAGTCAATAGCTCTCTAAACATGGCAACACAAGTAGATAGGTTGGTAAAGAAGGTGTATGGCATACTTGCCTTCATTAGTTGGGGGCGCTGAGTATAAAATTCGGGAAGTCATGTTGCAGCTGAGTAAAACTTTGGTTAGGCCACATCTGGAATATTGTGTGAAATTCTGCTCACTGCATTACAAGAAGGATGTGGAGGCTTTGGAGAGGGTGCAGAAGAGGTTCACCAGGATGCTGAAGTGATGGAAGCAGATATGATAGCAACATTTAAGAGGTATTTAGACCTGCACATAAACAGGTAAGGAATGGAAAGAAAGAGACCACATGAAAGCAAGTGGGATTAGCTTAAATTGACATCATGTTCGGCACTGACATCATAGGCTGAACAGCCTGTTCCTGTGCTGTGCTATACTGTTCTGGTCTAATTCCAGTTGTGAATCAAAGAAACTGGGCTATAAAAAATACAATTCCAGGAAGCACATTGTAATCATTCTTGTTAAATATAATACTTGTGCTTCATAACTTTAGTGTTAAAGATACGTCAAGGAACGTCAGTCCTCAAATAATTCAAATCTCATTCTAAGCTCAATTTAATTTTAGTGAACAAATCCAAATTCTTATTAAGTTAAGCAATGTGCAAACTGGAAAATTCGCATCTCATACTTAGAATGGAGAAAATTGAGTAATAGAAGATGGAATTTCTTCTGGTAATCAAACAATTAGCCATTTAAAATACAGGTGACTCCCACTTTACGGGGGTGTTGCATTCCTAGAAACTGGCCCATATCGTGATTTTCCATTACACAAAGCTGTGTCATTTGCATATGCATCAAGAAACGCAAGTTGAAAAAAAAAATGTATTCATTTATTTTCTTCCCCCCCCCCCCCCCATAAATTCCATGAGCAAATTTTATTCCATACCTCAAATATTTGGGTTGTGATTTGCAAATTCTGCAAGGGTAAATTTCCATAACCCAAATGGCCATAATGCATGGGGGTTCAACTGTACTTTGGTTTGATGATAAGTTCTTACTTTCATCCTTTTAATGCCGCAGTATTGATATCTACTGTACACACTGCACAAAGGGAATGACATGTTTATATTAAATTAACAAAAAAAGGAAAAAATATATCAAATTAAAAAAAAATCACATGAACATGAATTTTTTTAGGGTGAAAAATACTGGCTTTATATCACAGCAAAAAACAGACATGATATTTTTCCAAGAGCAAGGCCTAAAGAGCAAAATTAACTTGATTTGCAACTTTCTATTATTCTAACTTACAATAGGAGGGAAATGAGCCAAAATAGCAGCAATACTTAGTTCCACGGACAAGAAATATTACAGCAATGACTGAACATCCCAAAGACAATTAATATTCAAAACCTTAGTTAATTACACAGGGAATAATATTAGTTAGAGAGTGTACAAATCCTTGAAATTCTTTAATTAACCTATTTCTACCACAATTTCCTGGAATATTTGGATTATCAATACAAATAAATTTTTGCTCAACTATCTTTTCAGAGGATGAATTCTGCTATTAGTAGATTACAGCGCAGCCACATTACACAGTGTGCAATGTGCAATGGTCAAAGAAAGATATTAGTAATCCTTTTGTTCTCACTAATGCTCCAAACATATTAATTTTATTAATGTTACGGGTCTAGCAACACTGTGTTCTGATTCTTTTGTTTAATGTAAATTAGTTTAATTATTAGATTCTATCCCAATTTCAGTTTTTTTTATTGAAATAAAGCTTTGCATTCACTGGAGGCTACAAAATAAACAACTTCAATGTATAATCTATACAAGATGTGGCTCACAGATTATCAATTTTTGATCCACTTTTTAATTTTCAAGTAGTGACAGGTTTCTTTATACTGTTCATGTTCAACAACAGAAATGACACTGCATATTGCTTAGTGAATTTCTGTAAACACTGAAGTGAAGAATTCAAGTACTGGGCAGGAAGCATATATTCTGTACTCAATATTGAAGGTATGCATCAAACATACTTGTGGAAAATTTATCATGCACTCGATGCAAAGTTAAACTTTGTTATTCTCACTTTATACATATTTTGCCCAGCTGACTTGAAGGTATTACAGCTTAAGACAAGTTGTGCCTTCTAAGCAACAAAGTATATCCCAGTGCTGCTGACTGCATCCTCCAATTCAAGGACCTCTTCCAGAGGACAAGACCCTTCAGGAAACACAAAATGCCTTTCAAAGAATCCTCTTCTTCTTCCTTTATTTAAATAGCCAAGAATTTTATTTATAGTGGTAAATTATAACTTATTTTCTGAGAACATCTCACAGAAAAAAAAAACTTTAAAACCTCATGGCCAAATACACCATTTCAACAGTTACATTAGCACTGCCCAACACAAACCTCACAGATCCCCAAAAGAGTAATGTAACTCTAAAACCACTGTCTTATTAATTTGGACCACAATGGTAATTTCTTCTGTGACTCACCATTTACTGCCCATTTGTTAATGCTGAAAATGAACCCTTACAACAAAAGCTAAAGAGATGGTATTACAAAAATTCATAAATTTGTTTAAAAAATAAAAGTCATAAATTTGTTTAAAAAATAAACTGTCCCTAACTCATCATGCTGGTAGCTGCAATATCTTTTGATGATTAAAATCGGATCCAGCTCAATTAGCTGTCATCTAGTAAATGCCATAGAGATAATAACTCTAAGTCACCACCAAGTCATTATTGGTCTAAGACCCATGTCACAAACATCCAAAAACAAACAACAATCAAATTCGAGGTGATTTACTCGCTGAAGTCCACAAAAACTGCATCAACTAAAGGAAATATATTCTCACTTGTTTTCAAAGACTGCTGCTGATGGTGACAAGTAAATCTTTCCTAAGATGGTGGATTGGAAAGAATCACAAAATAATTTGTCAATTAAAATGGAACAGTATATTTTGAAGTTATACATGAGTATTAGGACTAAATCAATAGAAAATTACTTTAAAAAGAAATCACAAATTATACAAACGAGGTGCTCCTTTCATCAAGGAATAGCAAGGAGAACTAACAAAATTATTAGAGTAGTTTTTTAGTTCACATCTCACTTCATAAGTAATTGGATGGCACAATATATCTCACATTTAGCTTGTGGTTGGTTAAGTCAGAAAAAAGCAATAATTAAAAGGCTAAGTAGCTGCAAGGAGATAGCGTCACAGAAGGGAGTTTTTGTTGGAAGGATATTGACAAGAGCTCTAGAATCATTGGTAAGGTTAATATTTATTATATTTGCAACCTTGCATGGTTTATTATTGTCACTTGTACTGAGATACAGTGAAAAACTTATCTTGCATACCGTTCGTACAGGTCGATTCTGCACTGTGTAATGAATGGACCTGTACAATCGGTTTGCAAGTCAAATTTTCACTGTACCTCGGTACATGTGACAATAATAAACCAATACAAGGTTGCAAATATAATAAATATTAACTCGTACCAATGATTCTAGAGCTCTTTTTGATATCCTTCCAACAAAAACTTCCTTCTGTGATGCTGTCTCCTTGCAGCTACTTAGCCTTTTATTTCTTGCTTTTTCCTGACTTAACTCAGCACAAGCTAAAATTCTCAAAATGCACTAGTATAACTTTACATATCCTGCACAAACGCCTTATAGATAGCAACTCAAGGGTAGCATTTAGACCTTGATCTCTTCCCCATCTCCACCACTCTCAAATTCCTCCTCCCTTTCCACCTTCAGCCTCACCATCATCCTAAAGCCTCTGCTTCTTCCCCAACCACACTCTCCAGGTTCTTCTCACATTCCTCTCACTGGTCCCAGCAACCGTGCTGCCCAAGGCTACAACACATATAAAATGTATGCTGACATCCACCGAAACCCCTCTTTCCTTCAGACCTGCCTAAACCCACCCCCCCCCCCCCACTTTTCTTTCATCTATCCTCTCTGGTCAAGAGAACAGTTCATTAAAAACAGACATTTTCCGTTCTTCAAAATGCTGCCATCCTCAACCCTGAGGGAGTGCCAAAAAACAAGCAAGAGCACTGGAATGTTCCAAGATACCAAAAATGTGCAGCCAAGCCACAGGACCATAACCCACCAGAATTCTTCTTCTGTGACTGAGCAAGGGCCTATCCACTCTATCAATCATAATGAACAAGAACCAAAAGCACAAGATCTGAGAGATCCTCATAAAATTTGTTTGAAATATTTAGGTGATGCAGATTTTCAATTTAAAAAGCTGAAATGGAACATCACTTTTGTTTTTACAGACCTTAGACACCAAGACAGAAGAAGGTTTGGGGTACTTCAGTAAAATGAGCAAACAAGGTAATACATTTGGAGCTCACAAGAAGCAGCAAGAAAAAAAGATTTAAAACAGCACTGATCATAATGCATTAAGGAAACAGTGGCAAAATAAAAGGTTGCGAAACAAGGAAATAGGTGGAACAAGAGCACAAATGACAAACTTTTCCTTGTAACCCATCTAGAAATATACAACAGATAGTAAAATACTCCGGATGTGGAAGATGCACGTAGCTTCTTCAATAACTTGCTTTAAAGATAATTTTAAAATTGTCATAGACAAAACAGAGGCCTGAAAAACAAATCCAAGTTTTTTGGAAACATCACCAGAAGTGAATGTATGACTTCCCCTTAATATGGGAGAAGTGCCAAAATCTTGATGTTGAAGATGAGGTGGTGACTAGTGGCTAAATTTCACATTTAAAAAAATGTATCTAATAAACAAAAGGAAGTGCATCAATCCACTAAGTCTGAGTGCTGAGTTGTGACGTAATTAAGAGCAAGTGACCCCAAGTAAATTATCAGCAAGGCTCAATGCACCATGTTGAGTACAGACAATCACTGAAAAATAATACAACACAAGGTAGCTCAAGTACATAGAACATTACAGCACAGTACAGGCCCTTCGGCCCACAATGTTGTGCCAACATTTCATCCTGCTGTAATATCTATCTAACCCTTCCCTCCCACATAGCCCTCCATTTCTCTATCATTCATGTGTCTATATAAGAGTCTCTTAAATGTTCCTAATGTATCTGCCTCCACCGCCTCTGCCAGCAGTGTGTTGGCACCCACCTCTCTGTGTAAAAAAACTTACCCCCGGCATCCCCTTATACCTTCCTCCAATCACCTTAAAATTATGTCCCCTCGTGTTAGCAATTGTCACCCTGGGAAAAAGTCTGACTGTCCACTCGATCTATGCCTCTTATCATCTTGTACACCTCTATCAAGTCACCTCTCATCCTCCTTCTCTCCAAAGAGAAAAGCCCTAGCTCGCTCAACCTATCCTCATAAGACATGCTCTCCAATCGAGGCAACATCCTGGTAAATCTCCGCTGCACCCTCTCTGAAGCTTCCACATCTTTTTTATAATGAGGCGACCAGAACTGAACACAATACTCCAAGTGTGGTCTAACTAGACTTCTATAGAGCTGCAACATTACCTCACAGCTCTTAAACTCAATACCCCAACTAATGAAGGCCAACACACCATATGCCTTCTTAACAACCCCATCAACCAGTGTGGCAACCTTGAGGGATCTATGGACGTGGACCCCAAGATCCCTCAAGGTTGCTGCACAAAGTAAATTTGAAAGTCTGGATACAAAAGAATCAAGACCAAGTAGAGTGCACTTTCAGTCTTTAAAGGGGACCCAATGCCAGAAAGCTATTCTCCTTAGTTTATAGACTCATCCAAACACTTCCATCAAAATATTATTGTAATTAGCCAATTTGAGAAAGTGGAACTTGAAAAAACACAATGACTGATGACAACCACTACCATGGCAATGCCCCTCATTACACATAAATTCTAGATGCCGGCCAGGCAGGGACGTGGACTGCCACCAACGCCAGACACCGGACAGGCAGGGACACCGGACTGGCACCAACGCCAGACACCGGACAGGCAGGGACACCGGACTGGCACCAACGCCAGACACCGGACAGGCAGGGACACCGGACTGGCACCAACGCCAGACACCGGACAGGCTATGGCTCTGGACAGGGACTAACAGTGAACACCGGACAGGCACAGATCCCTAGACTGACACTTTATGCAGACACTGGACAGCCTGTGACCCTGGGCTGACAGGAAAACACGGGACCACTGGTGATCCCGGACAGGTATTACTCAGACAGACTCATCTAGCACTTCCAATACACCAGAAGCCGAGATGAGCAGCATCATTCACCGGCACAGCAGTTACCAGGAGAGGATCAAACACAGCGGGCTAACGCGGGTCAGTCCGACAACTGAAACTCGGGAGGAGAGATTCGCGGCGAGGTGTCCGGAGCACGGCAGAGGCGAGTGAGCGGGCCTTCCATCCCAGCCTCGGAACCCTGCTCCCTTGCAGCCGTGTTTACGTTCAAAACCGCCCGCACCCACGGCGGCCGGGGAACGGGGAGCGGAGACCGGCGAGGGGGGACCGGGTACCGCCGGCGGCCAGGGAGCGGGGGGAGCAGCCACCGGGGACCAGGGATCGGCAGCGGCCGGGGAACGGGGATCAGGGACGGGGGAACGAGGACCAGCCGGCGACCGGCGGCCGGGGAGCAGGGACCGGGGACCAGCCGGGGAGCGGGGACCAGCCGGGGAGCGGAGACCGGGGACCAGCCGGGGAGGCGATCTGAGCCCCGCCGCGGCCACCGCCGAGCCCTGGGCACCGTCCAGCCTCCCCCGGGCCGAGGTGCCGGCCGGCGGGACCGGAAGCGGAGCTGCTCGGCGAGCCGGGGAGGGGGGGGGCACTAGGGCCCCGGGGAGGCCCGGCTCCCCCCTGCCGCCCTGTCAGCGGGCGGGCTCCGCCGGTGGTCCCGGGCCCCCCGGGTCCCGCTTCCATCGCAACCGCCGTTGCCACCGGCGAGCGCGTGTCGGCGGAGCCGCCGCCAGCACCATGGAAACGGGCATCTCCACCCCACCACCACCACCACCACCACCCACCCGGCGAGCCGCCCTCCCCAGCCCAGCCCGTACCACAGTGAGCAGCGGTCTCATCTGCTCGCCTCCATCCTCCTCCATGGTCGCCTCGCTTTCCCCCGGCGGTCGGTTAGACGGAGCGGCTGATGTCACTCCGCCGCTAACTGACAGCGCGCTCCTCCAATCCGCGGCCGGCCACCCCGCCCCGCGGGCCAATGGGCCAATCGTTCTGCCTCAGTTCGCGGTCCGCCCGTGATTGGCGGCAGGGTCGTCCAACCACGTTCACCACTGCTTTGATTGACGTTTCTGCAACCCCGTTTTTTTGATTGACATCAAAACTTGCCAATCGCCCCGATGCAAGGTCACTGATTTGAAACGTCAATTCTCTTGCTCTGCAGACGCTGCCCGACCGAAGCATCTCCGGCAGTTTTGGACTTTCTTTCAGTCTTCCAGCATCTGCATCTTGGGTGTTGCTTCGGCATCTGTAGTGCTTTCACTTTTTGTTTGAAGCAAACGCCTCTCCTAATTCCAACGTGACATTAAACAGGTTTGACGATGTCATGGAGCGAACTGGGCGTGATGATGATAACTTGAGGAAGGATGCTGCAGTCCTAACTGTTGCTTCACTGTAAACTTCCACGTGTGCATAGTGGCTGGTTGTCTCCAGTGCATACCAGACTTGCAAAAGCTCCTGAAACCCATCATTTCCTGCATAACTTCCTGCAATCTGTTCCATAGTTCCAAAGAAGGTCTTTGACTTTAAACTTTAACTCTATTCCTCTTTCCACAGAATCTGCCTGACCTGCTGATTGTTTCTAGCATTTTGTTTTATTTCATTTTTTTTAAATTTTCTTGCATTTTAGATTCTGACTGCATCATTAAACCATCTTTTCCACAGTTTGGTGGACTTCCCAGGGTCCTCAGAAAGAGATTGTTAAGCTGGATAATATTTTTCAGGCAAATTTGAGGTTCTATTTAATTTTCTCCAGTGGTGTCGAATCGCCCTTACTGATCCATTGAGTATATTCTGTGGAATCCTTCTGTTTTATATTGACATGACCCCACCTGTCCTTCAGTTAGAGAACAAAATTGAGAAGGAATATTTACAGTAGCCTTTGGACACAATTTCCTCAGGTCCACAAAGAACCAAATAAATGTACGTAGAAGATACACATTATGCTTGTTTCATAAAATACTTACATTTTTATAGTGCCTTTCTCATTCCTTTCAAGAGATCCAAGAATGTTTTAAGCCAATGAAGTATTTTTGAAGTGAATCATTGTTGAAGGATAGGAAATGCAGCGGCCTCTTTGCGCACAGCAACTCCCACAAGCAGCAATGTGACCTGAATATTCAGCAGGGTCAGGAACCGTGGAGAGAGAAAAGCAGAGTTAACATTAGAGGTTGATGGTCTGTCATCACATCTGCTGTTTTTAGTAATATTGAAGGGAAAGGTAACTATCAGGCCGGACATTGGATTAACTTCTCTTCCTTTCAGGATATAGGATCTATTATGTCATTCCAAAGTCACTTCAACACTCATATAGAAACGTAGAAACATAGAAAACCTACAGCACAATTCAGGCCCTTCAGCCCACAAAGCTGTGCCGAACATGTCCCTACCTTAAAGAACCATAGCCCTCTATTTTTCTCAGCTCCATGTACCTATACAAAAATCTCTTAAAAGACCCTATCGCATCCTCCTCCACCACCGTTTCTGGCAGCCCATTCCATGCCCTCACCACTCTCTGAGTAAAAAACTTACCCCTGACATCTCCCCTATACCTACTCCTCAGCACCTTAAACCTATGCCCTCTTGTGGCAACCATTTCAGCCCTGGGAAAAAGCCTCTGACTATCTACCTGATCAATGCCTCTCATCATCTTATACACCTCTATCAGGTCCCCCCTCATCCTCCGTCGCTCCAAGGAGAAAAGGCCAAGTTCCCTCAACCTGCTTTCATAAGGCATGCTCTGCAATCCAGGCAGCATCCTTGTAAATCTCCTCTGCAACCTTTCTATGGCTTCCACATCCTTCCTGTAGTGAGTTGACCACAACTGAGCACAGTACTCCAAGTGGGGTCTACAATCAGATTATTTTGACTCAAACAGAGCAATCTACCCCCAAAGTATTTTGAACAAGATATCATACACTAGTTAGCAGAGCTATCACACAGCTCCAGTGACCAGAATTTAATCCTGATGCAATTTTCACATTTTCTCTGTAACTCCATGGGTTTCTCTTGAATGTCCTGGATTCCTCCCACATCCCAAAGATGTGCTGGTGGAGTAATTGGCTGCTGTAAGTTTTTCCTAGTGTAGTGGGTGGCAGAAGAATTGGGGCTTGGCAGGTGAGCATGTGAGAGAGAACTGATTACAGGGAAAAATCAAGTGAGGAGGCTGATTGAAAAGGTCCAAACATCATAATCTCTGTGGACTGAAGGACCTCCTTCTTCAGAACGATATGTGAAACATGTGAACTGTGCCTCCAGAAAAAGCAATGGCAAGCTAAGTAAACATACCAAGAGCTTAAAGACTTACGGTGTCTTTCTACTGCGTATATTACCAGACTGAAGTTTTTTGTGTGTAAGAAAATATAAGCCTGTGACTTGCAAAATAAGATCACTCACATAAAGCATCATATATAAAAGTACCTATTCTATGTAAAATACACTGTGTAACAGATGTCAACAGGACAAATGGCCATTTATAGATCACTGTTTCTAACTACAAGTGCACCAAATATTCAAATACAAAAGCAATACTATTCCTGAAACTTACCCTGCTGAATAATCTGCATTTTTGGTTTCATATGGTTCACAACCTGTGATTCATATATGTTCACTGGAATTCCCATGACTTCTGTGATCAAACATGGAACAGTACAGCACAGTATGGGCCATTTGGCCCACAATGTTGTGCTGACTTATATAAACCTTATCCACATTCAATCTACACCCCTCTCAACTTCACCTCCCATAACCCTCTATTTCTCTTTCATCCATGTGCCTATCTAAGAGTCTCTTAAATGACGCTATCGTATTGGCTCCTACCATTCCTCCCCTCCAGCAGTGCATTCCAGGCGCCCACCGCTCTCTGTGTAAAAAAACCTACCTCTGACATCCCCCCTGAACTTTCCTCCACGCACCTTAAATGGGTGATCTTTAGTATTGGCCATTACCACCCTGGGGAAAAGATGCTGGCTGTCCACTCTGTCTATGCCTCTCATAATCTTATATACTTCTGTCAAGTCTCCTCTCATCCTCAGTCGCTCCAAAGAGAAAAGCCCTAAATCGCTCAACCTCTCCTCATAAGACATGTTCTCCAATCCAGGCAGCATCCTTGTAAATCTCCTCTACGCCCTCTCCAAAACTTCCACATCCTTCCTATAATGTGGTAACCAGAACTGAACACAGTATTCCAAGTGTGGTCTAACCAGAGTCTTATAGAGCTGCAACCTCTCTGCTCTTGAACTCAGTCCCCGGACTAACGAAGGGCAGCACACCATACACCTTCTTAACCACCTTATCAACTTGCGCAGCAACTTTGTGGGTACTTGGACACCAAGATCCCTCTGTTCCACACTGCTAAGAATCCTGCCATTAACCATGTACTCTGCCTTCAAGTTTAATCTTCCAGAGTGTATCATTTCACACTTCATCAGAATGAACTCCATCTGCCACTTCTCCGTCCAACTCTGCATCCTGTCTATATCCTGTTGCAACCTACAAGAACCTTCTGCACTACTACACCACCAACCTTCATGTCATCTGCAAACTTTACCAACCCACCCTTCCACTTCTTCATCCAAATCATTTATAAAAATCACAAATTGCAATGATCCCAGAACAGATCCCTGTGGAACTCCAGGTTGAATACTCCCCTTCTACAACCGCCTTCTGTGGGCAAGCCAATACTGAATCCACACAGCCAATTTTTCATGGATCCCATACCTCATGACTTTCTGGATGAGCCTACTGTGGGGAACCTTGTCAAATCCATATACACCGCATCCACTGCACTACCTTCATCAATTTGTCTTGTCACCTCCTTAAAAAACTGTATTAGGCCCATGAGGCACAACCCGGCCTTCACAAAGCTATTGTGACTATCCCTAATAAGACTACTCCTCTCCAAATGCTCATAAATCCTGTCCCTAAGAATCTTCTCCAATAGTTTGCCCACCACTGATGTAAGACTCACTAGTCTATAATTCCCGGGATTATCCCTTTTACCTTTCTTGAACAATGGAACAATATTTGCCATCCTCCGATCCTCCAGTACTGCTCCTGTGGCCAGGAAGGACTCAAAGATCATCGTTAACGCTCCAGCAATCTCTTCCCTTGCTTCCCATAGTAACCTGGGGTATATCCTGTCTGACCCCCGGGACTTATCCATCCTAATGCTTTTTAGTACCTCCAACATTCCCTCTTTCTTAACCTCAAAATGCTCCAACACATTTGCCTGTTCTACACTGATCTCGCATTCACCAAAGTCCCTGTCCCTGGTGAAAACTGAAGCAAAGTATTCATTCAGGACCTCCCCTACCTCCTCCACCTCAAGGATATGTTTCCCCCCTTTATCCCTGAGTGGTCCTACCCTCACTCTAGTCATCCTCCTATTCCTCACATACATGTAGAATGCCTCAGGGTTTTCCTTAACCCTACTTGCCAAGCCTTCTCATGTCCCCTTCTAACTCAGGAGAGTCCCTTCTTAAGCTCCGTGCTGGCTACCTTATAACTCTCAAGAGTCCTGCCTGATTTTTTCTTCCTAGACCTTAAGTATACTTCCTTCTTCCTCGTGACTAAACCTTCCACCTCTCTTGTTAACCATGGTTCCTTCACCCTACCATCCTTTCCTTGTCTCAGTGGGACAAACCTGTCTAGAACCTCATGTAAGTGGTCCCTAAACAGCCTCCACATTTCTGCGGTGCATTTACCAGAGAACATCTGTTCCCAATTTATGTTCCCATGTTCCTGCCTAATACCATCATAATTTGCCCTCCCACCATTAAATATTTTCCCATAATGTCTGCTCCTATCTTTGTCCATGGCTATGCTAAAGGTCAGGGAGTTGTGGTCACTATCCCCAAAATGCTCGCTCACTGAGAGATCTGTCAACTGACCAGGTTCATTGCCTAATACCAGATCCAGTATGGCCTCTCCTCTAGTTGGTCTGTCCATATACTATGTCAGGAATACTTCCTGTACACACCTAACAAATTCTGCCCCATCTAAACCTTTTGCACTAAGGATGTTCCAATTAATATTAGGGGAGTTGAAGTCACCCATGACAACAACCCTGTTATTTTTGCACCTTTCCAAAATCTGCCAACTAATGGTGGTAGTCTTAGCTGCACAAAAGTGGCCAAACATATTTCACTAACAGCTGCATTGAACTGGCAAACCAAGCTGCATGTTACTTGCCGTTTAGTTCTCAACCATACTCTGGTCTTTGTCTTTGGTCTTCTTACACTGCTCCAATAAACCTCAAAAAACACTAGAGCAACAGCTCATAAGCACTTATTAGTTTGTACGTCTTCCCCATGTCTGCGTGGGTTTCCTCCGGGTGCTCCGGTTTCCTCCCACATTCCAAAGACGTACGGGTTAGGAAATTAGGAAGTTGTGGGCATGCTATGTTGGCGTCGGAAGCATGGTGACACTTGCGGGCTGCCCCCAGAACACTCTATGCAAAAGATGCATTTCACTGTGTGTTCCGATGTACATGTGACTAATAAAGATATCTTGTCTTGTCTTATCTTACATTGTAGCCCTCTAATAACTACTGGCTTTAATAATGTTGTGTGTTAGGTCCAATTATATTGTTAGCAAGATTTGTGGATAGTGTGGATGGTTATGTTGGCATTTTCAGTGACAGTTGGATGGGCTTTCAGTCAGACCACCATGAAGGCTTGATGATTCGCAGTCATTGCTATACTCTCCCAGCGTGATTGCATTCTGCTCTGTTCTGCCTTGCTTTTCATCCTTCCCTTTCTACTTGCCTCTGTGATGAAAATCCAACACCAGTAACAGCAACTTTACTGATCATTACACAGATGCTGCCTTCACCGTTGTTTGAATCTATCATCACCATTAATAATACAAAGAAGCAAAGGAAAATGGACACAATTCCGACCAGGTATGCAGGTGGTACAGAAGAAAAAGCTTGTCATCTAATGGGCCATCCCTTGTTCACATTTAACTTCCAGTCTCTCCCTTTTTTCCTTTCCCACTTTACCAGTACTATTGTGGTTAACACACCCTGAATTTTCTTCTGAAAATCAAAAAACTTATGAAAGCAGGTTGAGGGAACTCAGCCTTTTCTCCTTGGAGAGACGAAGGATGAGGGGGGACCTGATTGAGGTGTATGAGATGATGAGAGGTATTGATAGGGTAGATAGTCTGATGCTTTTCCCCAGGGCTGAATTGGTGGCCACAAGAGGACATAGGTTTAAGGTGCTGGGGAGTAGATATACAGGAGATGTCAGGGGTAAGTTTTTTACACAAAGAATGGTGAGTGCGTGGAATGGGCTGCCGGAAATGGTGGTGGAGGCTGATACGATAGGGTCTTTCAAGAGACTGTTAGATCGGTATATAGAGCTGAGTAAAATAGAGGGCTATGGGTAAGCCTAGTAATTTCTAGGGTAGGGACATGTTCGGCACAGCTTTGTGGGCTGAAGGGCCTGAATTGTGCTGTAATTGTTCTATGTTCTATGTTCTAAACTGCAGGTGCTGGATATCTGAAGTAAAAACAGAAGATGCTGGAAACACTCAGCAGGTCAGGAGACCAGTTAACATTTCAGGTCTGGGACCCTTCATCAGAACTGGGAAAGAGAGAAAAGCAAGTTAGTTTTCAGTAGCAGAGAAGGTGAAGGAGGGTTGCATAGATCAAATAGAATATCGGCAAAAGGATAAGTCCCAGTGGAGGCAGTTACCTGCATGTTATGCTTCTTTGCATGCGTAATATGTTGTTAGTGGTGAGGCAGTGAGGGACACCCAGCAGGCCAAACGATACAATTAGAATGAGAATGTCTGAGCCAAAATGATAACATTAGAAATGTAGATTTGTGTGCGCAGTTCTGGTCACCGCATTAGAGAACGGATGTGGAGACTGTGGAGAAGGTGCAGAAGAAGTTCACCAGGATGCTGCCTGGATTAGAGGGTATGAGCTATAAGGAGAGGTTGGATAAACTGAGGTTGTTCTTCCTAGAGCATCAGAGGCTGAGGGGAGACCTGATAGAGGTTTTTTAAATTATGAGAGGTACAGATAGGGTAGACAGAATCGATTCCCCAGGGTAGAAATGTCAAACACCAGAGGACATGCTTTTAAGTTTAGCGGGGAGAAGTTTAAAGGCATCGTGAAGGGCAAGTTTTTTATGCAGAGGGTGGTGGGTGCCTGGAATGGGTTACCAAGGGTAATAGTGGAAGTAGGCAGTTTGATGGGGTTTAAGAGGCTTTTGGACAGACACATGAATATGAAGGGAATGGAGGGATATGGATGATACACAGGAGGAGGATATTTAGTATAAATTAGCTTCAAGATTGTGGGCTGAATGGCCTGTGCAGTGCTGTGCTGTTCTAAGTTCTATGTTAGAAATGGCCATTTCTGATAGAAACACAGAATGGCCAGTCCAAACAGAAAAGAATGGTGGGTTCAATATCAAGTCTGGAAGGCTGCAAAGTACCAAGAGAGAAGGTGAGGTGCTGTTCCTTGAGCTTTCATTGGGCATTGTAGCAGTCTAGGAGGCCACGGACAGAAAGGTCTGAGTGGGAATGGGTTGGTGAATTCAACAAGAAGCTCATGTCGAATGATCCCAGGCGTTCTGCAAAGCGATCACCCAATCTGTGTTTCAGTTTCTCTTTCAGTGGTAGAACAGACCACATTGTAAACATTGAATGCTGCACACTGGATCAGAAGAAGTGCAAGTGAATCAAGGCTTCAGCTGGACCTGCTGGATGGAACGTTTGGGTACCTGGATGGCAGGAAGAGAAGAGCTGAAAGGACAGGTATTGCATCTCCTGCAGCTGCTTGGAAAAGTGCCATAAGACAGGTTGGTGGTTGGTGGGGTCAGAAGAGTGGAGGGGAGGGAAAAGGAATATACATCTGGTGGTGGAATCTTGTTGGAACTGGCAAAACTTGCAAAGGGTGACCTGTTGAATGTGGAGGGTAGTGAGATGGAAAGTAAGGACCAGTGAACTCTGTTCTTGCTTTGTCTAGGAGGAGAGGTGGATGACAGCAGAGGTCCAGGAAATGGATGACATGCGGTCCAAAAGCTCTATTAACTATGCTGGAGGGGAAGACGTGATTCAAGAAGGTAGAAGTTTCAGAGAAACCGGTTGAAAATGTCTCATTACCAGACCAAATGCAATGGAGGCAGAGGAACTAGAATGGAGTCCTTACAGGAGACAAGGTGGAAGGAATTATAGTCAAGATAGCTGTGGAAGTCTGTGGGCTTGTGGTGGATGTTGGTGGCCTCTGAGATGTGGCCTAGAGAGATTCCGAAAGGGGCAAATCAAAGATGGACATGTGAAGGTGAGTGCAGTATGGAAATTGACCACAAAAATAATAAAAATTTGAGTTCTGTTTGAGTGCAGGAAGCGACAGTAATGCGGTCATCGATATACTGCTAAAAGAATTGTGGGAGTGGACTGAAACAAGAACTCTTCCACGTATCCCACAAAAGGCAGATGCAGCATGAGGCCCTTGCAAGTGCCTATAGTTATACCTCTGATCTGGAGATAGACAGTGGAGTTGAAGAGGAAGTACTTTAATGTGAGGACAAGTCCTGCCAGGTGATTCAGTGTGCTGATGGAGGGGGATTGGTTGGACCTCAGTTCAAGGATTTTCTGAACTTTTTTGACTTGTTCTCTTAAACTTTGTATATGTTCTTCCTCTTCCCTTATGCTTAATCTTACATGCTAACAGGCACAGAGAATTTAATTTTATTAAACAAATGATGCAGTATTAGTCTCATAATACCTAGAACTTTTAAGGTTGTAGCACCGAAATCCAGATTAATCTATTCACCGTTTCCACATTTACCTCGTTTACACAGATTGGGTGATAATTTTGCTGAAACACCTCCATTCAGTCCCATAACTGTAAAATTAAGGTTTTGTTCACCTGTCTTTTTAATTCGTCACCAAACTCCCATATAGCCCCCTTCAGTGTTCAAGTGAAGCTCAGTGGAAGCAAAGGAACCACATCTTGTCTTTTGCTTGGATACTTTACATTCTTCCAAACAACAATGCTACAGGGAAGATGCCATTAAGCTGGAAAGAATGCAGAAAAGGTTTATGAGGACATTGCCAGGACTCGAGGCACTGAGTTGCAGATAGACGTTGAGCAGGCCAGGACTTTTGAGCGTAGAAGAATGAAGGGTGATCTTATAGGGGTGTATGAATTCATGAGGGACATAGATAGGGTGAATGCACTCAGTCTTTTTCCCATGGTTGGGGAATGAAGAACTAGAGGGTACAGGTTTAAGGTGAGAGGGGAGAGATTTAATAGGAACCTGAGGGGCAACTTTTTCACCCGGAGGATGGTCTGCATATGGAACGAGCTGCCAGAGGAAGTGGTTGAGGCAGGTACATTGACAACATTTAAAATACCGTTGGACAGGTACATGGATAGGAAAGGTTTAGAGGGATACGGGCCAAACACGGGCAAATGGGACTGGCTTAGATGGGTATCATGTTCGGCATGGACTTGTTGAGCTGAAGGGCCTGTTTCTGTGTTGTATAACAAATGACTATTGAGTAGACCAATTTCAGAGGGGATACCACTGCATAGTCAGTGTGAGGAATGATTCCGCATTTACCTCGACCCAACCTATATTTCTTACTTTGTCTCTTTCCTCACACAATGAACTTTGTGTTATTTAATCTCTCCTCCCTTCTGCACTGTGACAGATCTCCCCCGTTCTTCATTCCACCCTTCCCCTGCCTCTCCACTTGCATACTAGCTGTTTACGTTTGCAACACGACCTCATACTCATGAAAGGCCATTCACTCAAAACTGACATTTTCTCTCCACCATTGAACAGAACTTTACTGAAAAATAAATTACTACTTTCCTTGAATGATAGCTTATCAGTAGCTTGTTCTGTATATTAGTTTTGAGTTAATGATGCCTCAATAACCACAGAGCTAAAGTCAATATTTACCCTGTGAGAACCTGTTTCGTTGAAAATTAAAATTTGTAGCTGACACGTAGCTTCGCTGAAAACAATATCTAAAAGATATTATTATTCTTTACCTGCTCTCCCTGAGCATTTCTCAGAATTCTGACTCAATTGTTTAAAAAGAAAGGAACAAAAGGAGTTAATCTTTCCTGTTTTCATCAAGTAGTTGGTTCCAGCATATGTCCACAGTATAAATAATTACCAAGCACAATATAGCACACGATAGAAGAATTGATTTTCCTGGAATGAAACACAGTAATTTTACAACACTTTGGTATTTTGACCAGGCACCTGACCTGAGTCACCCTTCCCCCGTTGACACACAAACAGTGGGTGCTCCTGAGGCAACCATGTTGTACTAGCACAGTGGTAGATTTGGACCTCAGCAGGGTACACCTGCCCTCATCTTTCATCTTTGACTCCCCACCTAAACCTGCGAGTTGGCAATTCCCCAACACCCTCCAGTGGATCTTCAACCTTCACCACCTCTAGCCACTAACCTGAATGTTGCCCCCAAGCCCTGGCTATGATTCCCAGCTACACTTCAGGCCTCATCTAACCACCTCCGCCCCTCATAATCCTTGTTCCTCACCCAAACGATCCTCAAGCACGTCCCTTGGCTCACATTCCAATCATCAGTCCTGATCCTCCACTTCATCCTCAGCCATCCTCTATCTTTGTCGCAGTCCACGTGCTTGGCTACATCCTGACAAATAGTCACAATCAATCCTTGGCTCCCATCCTTGATGACGATCTCTGTGGTCTTATTCCCACCGCATCCTGCCACACCACCCCACCGTCCCTCTAATGAGCTGGACCAAGCATCCATCCCGGGCAGCACATTATTCATCACAGAAATATGCAATGCACACTGAGTTCACCCAAGTCTTTAAGTCTCACCTCCACTTAAAGATCCAGTGGTGGATAAGTCATTAGTACCTTGCTGTAATGCTTATTAAACAAAGTGGTGAACTAAATTTACAAGCTAACCTGTTTTCTGTGGGTTCCAACTGAGGAAATCAACAGTTGCAGTGTAGTTTTATGGTTTCCTCTTTCATTGTGAAAGTAAAAATGTAAAAATACAACATCAATGAAAAACATCAAAATTATTTGTATTGTTGTTTGTTTCACTATTGACGATTAAAATACCTTCACATCAATCAGAATCAGATTTATTATCACTGGCTTAGATCACATTAATATTACTCCTCTCAGTTGTTCAGCCGACAAGTCCAGATATTCATTCTGCTCTTCCCATTTAACCCTCCTCTGGACCCTTTTGTTCCTTTACTTGTGCCACTACCACAACTTTCATGTTGCCATATCTTCCTTTTTGTTATTTAATGATTTTGTTCTTCAATCTATTCATGGAGTCGGAGTACAGGAAGGAGATAGAGAGCTCAGTGACATGGTGTCATGACAACAACCTTTCCCTCAATGTCAACAAAACAAAAGAACTGGTCATTGACTTCAAGAAAGGGGGCAGTGTACATGCACCTGTCTACATCAATGGTGCTGAGGTCGAGAGGGTTGAGAGTTTCAAGTTCCTGGGAGTGAACATCACCAACAGCCTGTCCTGGTCAAATCACATAGATGCCATGGCCAAGAAAGCTCACCAGCGCCTCTACTTCCTCAGGAGGCTGAAGAAATTCAGTTTTTCCCCTTTGACTCTCACCAACTTCTACCGATGCACCATAGAAAGCATCCTATCTGGATGTATCACGGCTTGGTACAGCAACTGCTCTTCCCAGTATCACAAGAAACTGCAGAGAGTTGTGGACACAGCCCAACGCATCAGAGACACCGGCCTCCCCTTCTTGGATTCTGTCTTTACCTCTCGTTGTCTTGGTGAAGCAGCCAGCATAATAAAAGACCCCACCCACCCGGGACATTCTCTCTTCTCTCTTCTTCCACCAGCTAGAAGATACAGGAGCCTGAAGGCACATACCATCAGACTTAAGGACAGCTTCTACCTCACTGTGATAAGACTATTGAATGGTTCCCTTATACGATAAGATGGACTATGACCTCACGATCTACCTTGTTGTGACCTTGCACCTTATTGCACTGCACTTTCTCTGTAGCTGTGACACTTTACTCTGTACTGTTATTGTTTTTACCTGTACTACATCAATGGACTCTGTACTAACTCAATGTAACTGCACTGTGTAATGAATTGACCTGTACGATCGGTATGTAAGACAAGTTTTTCACTGTACCTCAGTACAAGTGACAATAATAAACCAATACCAATACCAAATTCTTCTTGGTTTTCTTCCTTTTCTACCTCTAATCTTGTTTACAAGCATAATATTTCCCAGTTTGTATGAAGCTTATTGAGCAGAAATGTTAGGCTGCACCTGGCTGGATACAGCCTGCACCTCGCATTCAACCCTAGGGTCCTTCCACATTTGCACATCTGGCTCCTAACTTCCCCCTGACGTCTCTAACATGGTTCTTTTACAAAGAGGAGTGGTGCGTGAGCAGTGACTAGGCCACCGGGGGTGAGCGGCAAGATCCCTCCCACATTGAGAGGAATAGATAGAGTGGACAGCCAGCGCCTCTTTCCCAGGGCACCAATGCTCAATACAAGAGGGCATGGCTTTAAGGTAATGGGTGGGAAGTTCAAGGAAGATATCAGAGGAAGGTTTTTTACCCAGAGAGTGGTTGGGGCATGGAATGCACTGCCTGGGGTGGTGGTGGAGGCAGGTACATTGGTCAAATTCAGGAGATTACTAGATAAGCATATGGAGGAATTTAAAATAGAGGAATATGTGGTAGGAAGGGGTTAGATAGTCTTAGATGAGGTTTAAAGGTTGGCACAACATGGTGGGCTGAAGGGCCTGTATTGTGCTGTACTGTTCTATGTTCTATGTTCTACGAATGTCCTGATGGCCTTCTGACAGCTCAGCGGCTAAAGCCTTTCTCGCTGTTTCCAAATGTCTTGATGATCAAACAGTTGAAAAAGCATTTAACAGATGAAAATATTAATTAACAAAAGATAAAAGTAAATTTACTTAAAGGTCACATTTACATTATTTTAATTGTTATTAATATTTTACTTTCTGTAAAGCATTTATCCTCACTAAATATTTCAAAGAAGGCCAGCATCCCGATCAGAATCAATGAAGCTAAGCTCCGTGTGCCAGCTGTGGTTGGCAGTAAGTTGAGGGGTGACGGGTGAAGAGTGCTGAGCCCCTGAGCTCAAAGCATTACAGAACGCCCTTGCACTTGGTGGCAAGGCCAGGGACAGAGCAAGAGATCAGAGGTGTCTGTTCTACTTGTGTGCTGCCATGCACAGATCATGCTAACATGGGCACTCCAGTTGGTCAGCAATTCTCTACAGAACAGCTGGCAGGTTGACAGCACAATGCAGCCCATTAACAGTTTGCCTCCACAGAGGTTGCCCAACCTTCCAGCATATCATAGAAACCACAATAAAAGAGCAATTTATTGATTGTGAATTGCTTTAGCACAGATTCACGGGAGAGGTGCTATATAAGATCTATTTTTATTTCTTTCTTCATTCCATACTAACTAATAAAATTAAATGGTTTTAATAACATTCTTATAGTGATGGACATCATGATACATAATTTCCACCACATTTTACGTATACATAGGTACAGGATGTGTTATATTTCACGATCACAAAAATAATTCTGTTGCCAACTTTGAAACAAGCACTAAACCACTGGACCTGAACTAAATATAACAAGAAAGGGAAGTAGCAAGCCAAATTGCACTGACTGAAAGCCAGAAAGCCAGCAGCTCTAACAGGAAATACTGGCTATGGATGTTTGAACCTCAGTACACACACAACTGTGTGGCCAGATTCTGCTCTAACTCCATCTACAGTTTCACAGATGACACCACTGTAGTGGGCCAGATCTCAAATAACGACAAGACGGGGTTCAGGAAGGAGGTAGAGAGCCTAGTGACATGGTGTCAAGAAAACAACCTTTCCATCAACATCAGCAAAACAAAAGAGCTGATCACTGACTTCAGGAAATGGCGTGGAGTACATGCCCCTGCATGTATCAGTGGTGCTGAGGTGGAGATAGTTGACAGCTTCAAGTTCTTAGGTTAAATATCACCAATAGCCTGTCCTGGTCCAGCCACATAGACATCATGGCCAAGAAAGCTCACCAGCGCCTCTACTTCCTCAGGAGGCTAAAGAAATTCAGCATGTTCCTGTTGACCCTCACCAATTTTTATCAATGCACCATAGAAAGCATCCTATCTGGATGCATCACAGCTTGGTACGGCAACTGCTCTGCCCAGAACCGCAAGAAACTGCAGAGAGTTGTGGACACAGCCCACTCCGTCATGAAAATCAGCCTCCCCTCCATTGGAGACACAAGAGATTGCAGGTGCTGGAAATCTGGAGCAACACACAAAGGAGATGGAGGAACTCAACGAGTCAGGCAGCATCTGTGGAGGGAAATGGACAGTCGACGTTTCAGGTCGGGATCCTGAGACATCGACCGAGAGGAGATGGCCAGTATGAAAGGGTGGGGGGGGGGGGCAGGGGTGCAGCAAGAGCTGGCAGGTGATAGGTGGATCCAGGTGAGGAGGGAGAGTGCGAATGAAGTGAGAAGCTGGGAGGTGATAGGTGGAAGCGACAAAGGGCTGAAGAAGAGGAATCTGATAGGAGAGGACAGTGGACCATGGAATAAAGGGAAGGAGGTGGGGAGGGGAACCAGAGGGAGGAATGTGTGGGTGAGGGGCAGATCAAGAGGGCGAGGGAGAGGAAAGAAACGCGGTGATGGGGCCAGTGGGATAAGGAGACAGAGGGGATTGGTTACTGGAAGTTAAAGAAATTGATGTTGACGCCATCGGGTTGGGGACTACCAAAGCGGAACATGAGGTGCTGTTCCTCTAATAGATGCTGCCTGACCCGCTGAGTTCCTCCATCTCCTTTGTGTGTTTCTCACCTCCATGGACTCCATGTCTACATGTCCCACTACCTTGGGAAAGCAGCCGACATAATCAAAGACTCCACCCACCCCGGACATTCCCTCTTCTCCCCCCCCCATTGGGCAGAAGATACAAAAGCTGAAAACATGTCCCACCAGGCTCAAGGACAGCTTCTACCCCGCTGTTGTAAGACTCATGAACAGACCTCTTGTACGATAAAGATGAACTCTTGATCTCTCAATCTACCCTTGCACCTTAATTGTCTTGCAGGCTGCCCCCAGCACATTCTCAGTAATGCATAAAGATACATTTCACTGTGTGTGTGTCAGTGTACATGTGACTAATAAATAAATAGATATCTTACCTGCACCTTTCTCTGTCACTGTAACTGTAACACTATATCCTACATTCTGTTATTGCTTTTCCCTTGTACTACCTCGATGTACTTCTGTTTTGAAATGGTCTGTTTGGATGGCACGCAAAACAAAGTTTTTCACACGGTAGTGTAGTGGTTAGCGTAATGCTTTACAGCGCCAGCGATCCAGGTTCAATTCCAGCTACTGTCTGTAAGGAGTTTGTACGTTCTGCATGGGTTTCCTCAGGGTGCTCCGGTTTCCTCCCACATTCCAAAGACGTACGTGTTAGGAAGTTGTGGGCATGCTATGTTGGCGCCAGAAGTGTGGCAACAGCTGCAGGCTGCCCCCAGAACGCTCTATGCAAAAGATGCATTTCACTGTGTTTCCGTGTACATGTGACTAATAAAAATAACTTCTCTTATCTTATCTAGGTACATGTGACAATAATAAACCAACTGCACTGCGGTTCAGACTTCTGAGATAAGTTGGAAATCAGATGCCAGTGCACCTGCCTGCCTGCTCCACCATTCACCATGGGTCCAGCATCACTTGCTAAGAGTCCAGGTGCACCATGTCCTGCCCCAATTTTACAGCAGGGAGGGCAGGCATATGTGCACTTGACTCAGTTCATTTGAATGGGTTCACTGACCTGCTGGGAAAAAAAGGTGCAGGAAAATACTTATTTTACTTTAGAGTCATATTCTGATATAACACAGAGACAGGCCCTTCAGCCAATGAGACCACATCAACTGCCAAGCACCCAGTTAGGCTAATTCTACTATAACCTCATTTTATTCTCCCCACATTCTCAGTGGCACCCCCCCCCCCACCCCCAAGATTCTACCTCTCACCTACACACGAGGAACAATTTACAGAGGGCCGGTTAACCTGCCCACCCAGATGAGGTAGGAAAACAGAGCACCTGGGGGAACCTCACACGGTCACAGGGTCACAGGGAGAGGGTGCAAACTCCACACCGACAGCGCCGGAGGTCAGAATTGAACCCCATGTCTCTGGAGCTCGGAGGCAGCAGCACTACCTGCTGCACCGCTGTGTCATTCATTCACTTTAATGTTTTTGATTATTTTGTTGTGTTTAAATGCATGTTTTAACATCTTAATATTTTATGAATGTGACATCCATTTGAATAGCTTAAAGGTCTCTGACTGTCCAATGCATTAAAAATGTTTGTAAAAGGGCTTTGACAGCCTTAGTCAAAAGCTGTCAAGATATCCTAGAGGTGGTGCCTCAATAGGCAACACCTGAGGATGACTCATCGCTCAAGCTTACTTTACCTTGTTGGACATCCTTTAGTGCAGATGGTCAGCTTATCTGACCCTCCACTTCCAGAAAACAGTAGGTGGATGTGTGTTGCCGAGACTCGTGGGGCTGAGTGATGGAGAGAGGTTGAGCAGGTTTGGACTTTCTTCATTAGAGTGTAGGAGAATGAGGGGCAATCTCATAGAGAAAGAAAAGACTGCAGATGCTGGAATCTAGATGAGAAACACGATGATGCTGGAGGAACTCAGCAGGCCAGGCAGCATCCGTGGAGAAAAGCAGGTGGTCAACGTTTCAGGTCCTTCTTCAGGACTCATAGAGGTGCATAAAATCATGAGAGGCATAGATAGGGTGAATGCGCACAGTCTTTTTCTGAGGGCTGGGGAATCAAGAACTAGAGGGCACAGGTTTAAAGCGAGAGGGGAGAGATTTAGGTAAGAGGGAGGAACCTAAGGGGCAACTTTTTCACCCAGAGGGTAGTCAGTACATGGAACGAGCTGCCAGAGGAAGTGTTTGAGGCAAGTCCATTAAAAACAATTAAAAGGTACTTGGACAGATACATAGATAGGAAGGGTTGGGAGGGATATGGGCCAAATGCCGGCAAATGGAACTAGCTTCGATGGGAATTTTGGTCGGCATGGACCAGTTGGGCCGAAGGGCCTGCTTCCATGCTGTATGACTCTATGACTCTCTATGACTCTCTGTGGGGGCCGCAGGTGGTGAGACTGGCAGTGGTTTGGGTCCAGGATGATATAGCCAATCATGATCCAATTCCAAATGCTAGCAATAAACCCATAAATAACACATTGTCCTAGAAATTCAACAATGCAACATCCTTCAAACTATAAATATGATCACATTTCACAGTGCCACATAAGAAATAAGAGTAGACTATTTGGCCTTCTAAACCTCCGCCACCATTCATCAAGATCAGGGACGATCTTCTCCCTCAGAGCCATTTCCCCGCACTCCTTGGTTATTCCTTGGTTCTCAGAATATCCAGAAATCTATCGATCTCTGGTTTGAAGTAGCTCTATCAGAAAGCCTCCACAGCCCTTACTGGGGTAGAGAATTTCTCCTAACCACAGTTTTATAGGACTGTCCCTTATTCTGTGATTTTGACCCCTGTGGACTCCTCAGCCAGGGGAGAGTGAAATATTTATAAATTATGGTACTATTTTTTTTCAGAAATTTCTTTCAACATGTTCCACTCAACATGCCAAGTGCTAAACTTGCACAATATGGCATGGAGTCAACTAGCACACATACCCTGCCTTTGAATTCTTAGTTGTAGGTTTCCTAATTCCTTTTGCAGGTGTGATTTATCTCTTTGGAGATAAAATGGGCTGAGATTTTGCCAGAGGTTAACTTTTTTAACCACTTCAGACATTTTAGGTCTCGAAAAATTGCAGAGCAAGTAGTCCTAGAAAGGCTGACGGAAGGGAAGGGAAATGGGCACTGTACAGGTAGCCAGTATATCTGTGGACCTAAGCACAGATATGTTAGCGGACCAGATCACCTAAATTGCATTAGGGAATAAAAGCAGAAAATATTGAAAGTACTTAACATGTCAGGCAGTATCTACAGAGAGAGAAACAGAGTAAACACTTCAGTTTGTTGAACTGCAACTGCACCAAGTGCTACACCTGCCCCTACACCTCCTCCCTCACCACCATTCAGGGTCCCAAACAATCCTTCCAGGTGAGGCAGAACTTCACCTGTGAGTCCAAGGGTGTCAGTTATTGCATCCGGTGCTCCCGGTGCGGCCTCCTGTACATCAGTGAGACCCAACGCACGTTGGGTGACCACTTCGTCGAGCACCTTCACTCCATCCGCTGCAACAGCCAGGACCTCCCGGTGGCCACCTACTTTAGTTCCACATCCCACTCCCACACTGACATGTCTATCCACAGCCTCCTCTACTGCCACGTTGGGGCCAGGCGCAGGTTGGAGGAAAAATACCTCATATTCCACCTTGGTAGTCTCCAATCTGATGGCTTCAACATCGATTTCTCTAACTTCCGGTAACCCCACCCCTTCTTTCTCTCCACCCCCCCCCCCCCCACTCCTTTGTCTTCTCTTATTCCCACAGCTCCCTTCCCCTGCCTTGATGACCTGCCCATCTCCTCTCCTCCCCTCCCCCATCCTTTATCCCATGGTCCACTGCCCTCTCCTACCGGATTCCTTCTTCTTCAGCCCCTCGGCCTCTTCAACCTATCACCTCTCAGCTTATTACATCTTCCCCCCTCCCCCACCCACTACCTTCCCCCCTCACCTGTCACCCGGACTCACCTGTCCCCTGCCTGCGTGTGCTCCTCCCCCTCCCCCCACCTTCTTATTCTGGCTTCTGCCCTCTTCCTTTCCGGTCCTGATGAAGGGTCTCAGCCCGAAACATTGACTGTTTATTTCCCTCCATGGATGCTGCCTGACCTGCTGAGTTCCTCCAGCACTTTTTGTGTATTGCTCGAGAAACATCCAGCATCGGCAGAATCTCTTGTGTCTCAGTTTGTTGACCCTTTGTCAGAACAGTGAAAATTCAGAAAACAGCCATGTTTTACATTGAAGAAAGGGCAATGGGGTAGTTGAGGAGAACAAGGTCAATGTCTGTGACAGGGTGAACACCAAGAGAGAATTAATGATTGGTGTGAATGGAGGGAGTGAAGGCAGCTTGTTAATGGCAGCTGATCTGGGTGAAGGAGGTATAAGTGGAGGGAGAGTCATTGAGCAATACAGCACAGATACAGGCCCTTCGGCCCAACCAGTCCATGCCGACCACGGTGCCCACCCAGCTAGTCCCAATTTCCTGCGTTTGGCCCATATCCCTCCAAACCTCACCCCTCCATGTACCTATCCAAGTACTTCTTAAATGATACTGTTGTACCTGCCTCACCCACTTCCCCTGGCAGCTTGTTCCATATATTCACCACCCTCTGCATGAAAAAGTTGCCCTTCCGGTCCCTTTTAAATCTTTCCCCTCTCACCCTAAACCTATGCCCCTAGTTTTGGACTCCTCTACCCTGGGGAAAAGACTGTTACCGTCCACCTTATCTATGCCTCTCATAATTTTAAACACTTCTATAAGGTTGCCCCCTCATTCTCCTACGTTCCAAGGAATAAAGACCCAGCCTGGCCAACCTCTCCCTATAACTCAGACCCTCGAGTCCTGGCAACATCCTCGTAGATCTTTTCTGTGCTCTTTCCTGTTTAACCACATTTTTCCTATAACAAGATGACCAAAGCTATACACAGTACTCCAAGTACGGCCTCACCAATGACTTAAGATAAGATATCTTTATTAGTTTCATGTACATCGAAACACACAGTGAAATGCATCTTTTTGCGTGGTGTGCTGGGGGCAGCCCACAAGTGTTGCCACGCTTCCAGCGCCAACATAGCATGCCACAACTTCCTAACCCGTACGTCTTTGGAATGTGGGAGGAAACCGGAGCACCCAGAGGAAACCCACACAGACACAGGGAGAACGTACAAACTCCTTACAGACAGCGGCCGGATTTGAACACAGGTCGCTATTACAGCGAAGTTGTCACTTAATCTGCATTTGGTTTCTCCAATGTGGAGGGTGTTGTCACTCAACCATATCAGTTCCTGCTGCCACAGTTCATGCCTTAGAACAGGACACTGTAGCTGGAAGGTCCTCATGGGTCTCAAACGTAATGTGACAGACACCTTTCAAGAGACCTTACAGGACACGAGTCAGGAGTGTGATAAAGGACTTGCCAAGAGGAGTCTGCTTCCAGTATTACTGAAGATACTCAATACCATGCTGCGGCAAGTAAGTTGTTCATTGTACCAGTGCATACATGTACTTGTGCATGTGACAATAAACTCCACTTGACTTGACTTGACTTAGCATGCAGAGGAAAACAGCCCACTTGATTAGTGCACAATCCGCCACCCTAAATTTTCCCTCTCTCCATCACCGTTGCACAACGGCCGCAGTCTGTCCCACCTTGAGCGTAGCACCCTGCAAAGCCTCTTTAATTCCAATCACCAACCCTTCAAAGTCTACAAGTGAGTGAGGCAAATGCATGGCAGTGCCAGCACCTGGTTTTGAGTCTCTGATCTGGAAGTGTATCACCACTCCCTCATTATCACTGTGGTTGAATAGCCGATAGTCTGCAAACAAGATGCAAGTTGTGGGGTAGTGAGGGTTGTAATGGTGGTGATTGGTGGAAGGAGTTGAAGGTTTAATGAAATGTGAGACAATGGTTGTAAAACTGTCATGATTTAGCATCATGATCTCAATTCTCTAACTTCTACACAAAATATCTTCAGCAATAGGTTTTTCTCTTGTGAAGACTCTGTCTACACTTGCTTGGCTCATTGCAAAACAATTCTCAAAGAGGCCCAAGCTATAATAAGAAACAAATCCCAGCTTTGGTAGAATTTGGTTTGGAAGCTGATTTTGACACAGTCAGTCAGCTGGCTTCAAGCAGAGCAGAGTCTAACAACAACATTGCATTAAGGAAGATCAGCCCATTGTTGAATAATAAGGATTAGTGTTTTCTCTAATGTAAAGGGAAATAGAAATTAATCAGAGATTAGGACCGTAACTTGGTGCTTGCACCACCTGTTGCCAGACATATGAGACCAAACGAGTCATTTCTGCTACTTGTGATTCTTATATAAATTTTATTTTTGTTCTAACAAGACCACACTCTATAATTTACACCACAAAAACATGACTGATTCACACAGATGAGGTGTGAAAAATCATCTTTTTTAGGAAGGTGGAAATGAGTTTATAATTTTGCACATTGTGGAAGTGACAGGACAGCCTATTTTCCTCTCCCCATTGCTGTTTGAAGGACTTAACATTGGTAATCTGCCTCTTGCATGGTTCCAAAATCCTCTTTCCCTCGACATTTCATTTTGGTTCCATGTGTCCGAGATGCATCCTACTGTTTCCTCTCTTTAACATACGGTTAATTAGTTCAGCAGTTTTTTAAACTCCCTGCACCTACTTTTATTAAGTTTTCTTAACTATTTCCAAACTAAGAAATTTAACATATCTGAGAACTCTGCCCTCCCTACACTTACAAAATATCTCATTTATTCTGTGTCTTCAAGTTCCCTGTCGTCTTGCTGTCGACTAGAATTATTTTGGCGTAATGTTTTTCCTCAGCAGGGTTAAATTTGGAATTATAATCCAAACCACTTCCTCAAGCCATTCATGGTAAACCCATTTATTTCAACTATATGTAACCCGATATTGATACCTTCTCATGTTTAGAGACACAAACTCATGACATCTACCACCCAGAAGGACAAAGGCAGCAGCTGCACGGGGGAACCAGCGTCTGTAGGTCACACTGATACATTCCCATCCTTCATCATTCCTGGACCAGCGTCTCCAAAGACACGGTGGGAGTACTTCCGCTGGAAGCCTGGGAGCAGTTCCAGAAGGTGGATCGTCACCACCTTCTCAGGGGCAGTTAGGGATGGGCAATAGAGGTGGCTTTGCCAGAAATGCTTCGATCTGAAAAAATAGGTAAATAAAATGTAACTTTTCAAAATGAAATGCTACATTGACAATCACACCTAGTAGAGCCTGGAACAAGATGACAATAGTTCCTGGGTAGTGAATGGGCTTTGCTTTTACGTTGATACCTTAAGTTGATTTTGTCCATAAGTCATAACCATACCTCCACAGTACTGTAATGAACTGGTATTGGTATTGGTTTATTATTGTCACTTGTACCGAGGTACAGTGAAAAACTTGTCTTGCATCCAGATCGTACAGGTCAATTCAGTGCACAGTGCAGTTACATTGGCTTAGTACAGAGTGCATTGAGGTAGTACAAGTAAAAACAATAACGTGTCACAGCTACAGAGAAAGTGCAGTGCAATAAGGTGCAAGGTCACAAGGTAGATTATGAGGTCAGAGTCCATCTCATCGTATAAGGGAACTGTTCAATAGTCTTATCACAGTGGGGTAGAAGCTGTCCTTAAGTCTGGTGGTACGTGCCCTCAGGCTCCTGTATCCTGTATACCCGATGGAAGAGGAGAGAGGAGAGAATGACCCAGGTAGGTGGGGTCTTTGATTATGCTGGCTGCTTCACCAAGACAACGAGAGGTAAAGACAGAGTCCAAGGAGAGAAGGCTGGTGTCCGTGATGAGCTGGGCTGTGTCCACAACTCTCTGCAGTTTCTTCCGGTCCTGGGCAGAGCAGTTCTCAAAAGCATATAAGACTGGCAAGAAAGAACAGTTATCAAATGAGGAGCGAGAGAGAGGAAACTAGTTCTGTTATTCATAGGAATGAATGTATAAACATACGTGAGACCTTTGAATGTAATGATATATGGGAGCTCGTTTGTATGAAGGGGTGTCCATTATTTGGGCACACTTAGCTTTGCATCTGCAACTCAGGAGAAGCCCTTAAAGGGATTACAGGCAGCATTATTCCAGCTACTGGAGAGTGCTGCTGCTTTAAGAGTGAGCGCAGCAATGATGGAAGAAGTTAGAGAGAGATCACAAGAGACCAGGACAGGCTGATGGAGAACATCAGCAAGAGAGGTGTGTGCTTTGTGCTCGAGAGTCACGGAGCCTCTCCAGGGCTACAGCCCTGCGCTCCTACAAGAGGTTGCCAGGGAGATCTTTGTAAAGAGCAACAGTTTATGAATCTCTGGACTTTAGGGAAGGCTGAAATGTAGCTGAAACCCTACTGCCGAACCTGTGAAGCAGTAGCTCTACTTGAGATTCCATTTTACCATAATAGGTTCGACCAGTTTTACTCACCTTCTAACTTACTTCTGTATTTTTCATGTAAGTTTTTCATTCCCATTTTAAAGAGCTAGCGTATTTTCTTCCCTATTTCTTTAGAGTCCATACAGATTGTTCATGCAGCCCACTTACCCCACACTGCATACCTACTGTATGGATAACCAAAAACCCTTCAATCTCTTAAGATTTCATAAATGGAAGAAAAAGAAACAAATTTAAAATGAATGAATGTCAGCTCAAGTGAGTGTAAATTCACTGGTGCGCAAAATACATACAATTCTGCAGCTTCATTGATGATGCAGCAGAATGGAGAAGCCCCAGCATAAAGATAAACTTATCCTTGACCTTGTCTTCACAATTCACGTGAGCTACACGTGTCGATCAGCCACCCTAATGCAGGTCTGCAATCTCGGCTTCACGGAATTTGTCCGATGCCAATATCCACATCCATAGGTAACAATGTTGAAGAGGGGTGTGAGAGAGAGAAGCTTCAACCATCAGCGATCCTCCTACTTTGTGGAGCCATGAAGAGCTCACTATCCCTTCCAGCAGACTACACTTTGAAAGTTATGGGGGTCACTATTGTGTGTCACTTAAAAGATTGTGAGCAAAGTGGCTCAGATTTATCAGTCTCACTCAGCTGCATTTAATGTACCTGTGAACTGCCACTCCATTCCAAGCACTAACTAATTCAAAGAAACCAGAACTTTGGTCTGAAATGAGTGCAGAAACTGTTTTAATACATTGGAGCTGCCCAAAAATGAAGCCCCAACCATTACAAGTGGCTTGAGCGCTCACACAGAATGGGAACAAGCTCCTTTCTGGTTATTTTTGTGACAATTCCAGTTCTGGCAAGAGATTTCTTACTTGACAAAGCTATTGAAACCATCTGTGTCTTTCTGGTGGCTTAACATCAAATACCTAAAAAGGAATAATTGGAATAGACTTCCAATAAGTTGGCAGATACTTCATCAGAGGAATCCAAGCATCAAGAGCCTTGTAATTCTTTGGAAATCAGAAATTAAATTGGGGGTGTGTGATGGGCCAATAAATGTTTTTTAACGGCTTGCTGCTGCAAAATTCTGTAGTAGATGAAGTTCATGGTGTAGTGCGCTATAGAACAGGCCATTCATAATAAACTCAGCAAAAGGGTTTTCCTTAACATATGCTTTGATTGCAGGACACTCAAAGAAAAAAACAAGTAGTAGGTGTTCCTTGTGGACCATGGGGATAAAGGTAGTGCAGAGAGATGGTCCCAGTGGTGGTGAGGAAGACTGTGGGTGTCAACCATGGGTTATGGACCCTTAAGGTTGGGTGACGGCGTCAGAGAATTGT